>NC_060142.1:521643090-521958715 GCF_021461385.2 Schistocerca piceifrons
TCACGAGCACCAGCATTTGATTTAGCCGCTGTGCGAACTTTAGAGTTTCTACATTTCGCCATACTGAATTAGTCTTTGAATCTGTTTGTCAGTGGCATGCTACATTCTGTAAGAGTCCAACGAGTAGTATTACTTTCTGCTATTTTCGGCTCACAAGCGAGCTGCCAACCCACGAAATCCCATAAACGTTCAATGTTCAACATTACTCGTTAAAAGCGTACCATCCCAAACACTGACTTGTGACAACCGGAGGATAGTTCTAATCTTATGGTGCTTCAAGGATGCGACAGAGGACGGCTATCACTTCCGATTCTCTAACTTGAAAGATGCAGCTGTCACTGTCGAGTGTATTAACAATCTGGAATACGGAGTGACTCCCAGAATCCCAATGAGTTGCACAGACTGACACTCCAGGCAGGGGACGGATCTTTTGTCATTTAGATCGAAGTTTCCGTGTCATGGTAGATGAAAAATGGATATGAAGTAATTTTTCCTTAGTTAGTGGGTTCAATTTCTGTTGCAACGTGTTTCTGGGGGGAATTTATTTGACGAATGAACCAAGTGACACCAAGAAGACTTCAGCGGTAGCTACGAGTTGATAATACCACACCCTACTGGCTCCAGAACGTACGGCAGACGAGCTATTGAGAATCACCAGTGGGAAAGGAAGAACAATGGCAACAAAACCTTATGGGACAGTACTGTTCAGTTGCACCGTTGCAGAAGTACATTTGAAGAGCTTGGTTTGTCGTGCTCTTCAAGGAGTCAGGATGGCTCAGTAGCTGTCGTTACCACCGAGCCTTGCCAGTTACCGAGTGCACATTGTACTGCTGATAGGTCGCAGTCTTCCCAAGCTGTTGACACTAGATGGAAGGCTGCAGTCACAGGAGCTGGTCGCTGCTCATAAGTTGTTGACCATCCTCTGGCCGCCATTACACTCTCGTCAATTCATCATCTACCCAGTCCTGGCCGCTATAAACATTATAACTGCAATCCCGTAGAACATGTGTGTCTAGTGCAACTCTGGCAAAAAGCCTCAGGAGAAATTTGCACTGTGAGCAGTAGTTAAATGTTTGTGCTCCTAAGTCATCGTGTAGAAAAGATTTTATCGTGCTGTTTGTGCCAATCTTGCGAGGATCAAAAACCTGTTCATACCATCTTCGATGCCTCATTGCCCGATAGCCTCATATTTCCGCATCTCAGTTTTAAGAACATTATCAGGATTTTAGCAACCAACCTGCCGCCCAGCTCAATTAATTAACTGAACCCGTTTAGACAGAAGATATTAAAACTGGGAGAAGAGTTGGACATTTCGTCTTCTACACTTTCCATATTAGACCACTTGTGATTTGTTACGGATACCATCTATTTCTCGATCTTCCAGGGTCTCTCTTTCCCATTTGGTATTGAAATCTTTATCTGACGTGGTAGTCTCTCTGGACCTATTCTTCACAGATGTTCACTCCAATTCTTTTTTTCATCCAGTTGCTCTTTCACATTTCAGATTTTCAACTCCTCGAATATTTTCATTTCATATTATCCCTGCTCTTTCACATCCCTTAAATCCTCTAAGAAAGCTCATTTCTAGTGCTTGTCCTTGTTTTTGTTGTCTGTCATTCAGTAACCACGATTCACATCGTTACAATAGGGTTGGCAACGCGATTGTTTTACGCAATTTGTCGTGTTTCTTCCAGTGTTTTATGCTTTTCAAGTTCTGTTAGTTGTTCCAAATACAATCCCAAATCTATTGAACTTACTCTGTAGAACTTCGTATTCGTACGATATATTATCCTGAAGACGTACGAATATTCCACCTACACTATTGTTTTTTCATCAACTGTCTTGGTTCTCACTGCTATTTTTCTACAAAATGCCATTGACATAGGTTTAATAGAAGATATTTTCGTATTATATTCTGTGACTATTTTATTAGGTTCGTAAATTGCTTTTTATAAACGGTCATCTCTCGAAAAACATCAATTTAAGGTCATTAGCACGTAAGAGTGATTTTATCTTTACTGAATTGTTTATGTGCAACTATCTGCAGACTGCATGCCAGTGAAAACATTGGACAGTGTAGGGGATAAACTACAGCGTTGGCTTACTCCTTTTATTTACTGTAATTGTATTGGTTATTGTTGTTCCTTTATACAGACATTCGATGACGGATATAAACTGTAAAGCGTAACCTGTGCTCCATTATTCTCCATAACTTTTCTCTAACCACATTATCAAAAGTTTTCTCAAAAACTATAAAAACCAATAGCTGTAAAAAAATCAATAGCTGTCTTTGTTAAATTCTCTGCTGTTCAATAAGCTTCCTTGAAATAAAACGTCAGTAATTTATCGACACTGTAAATCCCACCTGTTCTTCCACTAACAAACATTCTTCTGTTGTTTTCAGTCTTACGTTTAAAATTATTCCTTGAAATTTACAAGCTGTGTCCCGTAAGCTTATCCTTCTGTAGTTTTCACATAGAAGGAAAAAAAAATATCTTACATATCGATGTATTTCTTTTGCTTTCTTCTAATTTCGTGGTAAATCTTTTTTTCAGCACGTGTTAAACAGACGTAACAGTTTACAGTGCAGTAACAATCAAAGGCATTTAATTAATTTTTCATTAATTTCATCTAAACGTTTTGGTTTTCGATTTTTAAGGTCTTCAAGGCTGCAGTAAGTTCTTTCATTATGATGTCACCTAGGCCTTTTACTTATATTTCTGGATATTATTCCTTTCTTCTCTTCTATGTTAGCATTACACTACAGGTTTTTATAGTATTTGATCTACCCTCCTTTCGCAATATTATTTAGACAAGTTGTATTCTTTTGTTTTATTTGACATTTTCAAAGCCTTATACTATGTGCTGATGACCACGAATATCATATTCCATGTTACTAACGTATCTGTCCCAGGCTTGCTGGTGGGCTCTCTGCGCTGTTCCTTTCGTGTAATTACTTTTATTTTCACAGATTTATTTTCCTGGGTAGGCTTTGAAATGCATTTTTATGGACGGATAAAAAATGAGGTTGTTACAAAGGATGAATAAGAACAGATAAATATTGGAAACAAAAGAGAGAAAACTGGGTAGGCTTTGAAATGCATTTTTATGGACGGATAAAAAATGAGGTTGTTACAAAGGATGAATAAGAACAGATAAATATTGGAAACAAAAGAGAGAAAACTGGCTAAATGAGAAGGGACTGTAATAAGTAATGTTGACTAGGAAGAGGACGAGAGAAAGAAGCATCTGCCAGCTAATTGACGTCATCAAAAGAAATACATACGAAGACGATGGCAGAAAACCGGGATTATTGGAGAATGCTGAACCATTGAAGGACCTGCCCCATTGGCCAGATGATCATCATGTAACATAAACTAATCCCATAAAATTATTTTTCCTAAATTCATTTCTTTAAATTCAGTTCTCAATGTGTATTTTTATTAAACCTTTATTGCAGACATAATTATTTGGCGCCCAGAACATGGGCCAAGATGTGACCAGCTTTAAAGCATAATTAGGTTAACGCAACTGAAGATCCGGTGTGTGTCTGTTGTGCAGGTCACGCACTGGCAGTCGCCGCGGTTCCACGCATACTTCCCCACGGCCAACTCGTACCCCGCCATCGTTGCAGACATGCTGTGCGGAGCCATCGCATGCATCGGCTTCTCATGGGTAAGTCGCCTGGGGACTTCGTGTCAGTATCTGCACGGAACAAGTTCCTGGTCTTGAAATATGATACTGATATTGCTAGGAAGAAAAGTAACACATTCTTTTAATTACCGCAGAAGAGTGAAACCTTTAAAGTAGTGCATTCCCGTTATAAACAGCAAAACACTTTTCCAGTAAACAGATAATTGCAGTTGTAGTGATTTTTATTTTATTTATTTTTTCATTTATTTTTGTTATTTTTAACTTAGTCTCAAAAATGAAACACACCAAATTCAACTGAGTCCGAAAAAGTCACAGATAAGAGTAGTTTTCAGACTTTTATCTAACTGAGTAATGTCGAATTTCAAAAAGACTCATCATTTTTCTTTTACTTTGCCTGAGACTAGAGGGGAAACACTGCCAACTTAAAAACCTTCCAATTTACGTAATACTGAGCTCCAAAGGCAACAGATATCAACGATTCCAGTAGGATAACTGCATTACAAATATTTCATTCTAAGACTGTAATATGTTGCTGTTTAAGTTCATGGTTCGTCGAGAGCTCTGCTTCCAAAAAAATGGAATTCGTTTGGATTGTCTCAGAGAACCACTACTGTTCCTACCAAGGCAGAAAGGTAATATGTCGTCAATCTTGATGCCGTCAGATACTGAGCACTAGCTGATATGGATGTGGATGTGGATGGACAACGTCCAGAAATTTTAGAAATAACCCACCATTTGCCTGAAGTCAGCTACGGGAACAACGAAAAACCTAAAACGGTATTCAGTGGTGTTAGAAAAATAGCTTTCTCCTTAATGTAAGTATAGTGCCATAACTATTGCGCCACAACACACGATTCCTGTTGTCATTCAGTGCGAACAGGGCAATTTGGATTCTGCTCTGAGGAGCAGAGGTGATGTGATGGGCCATAAAACCTAATGCACTGTCGAAATGTGTTTCCAGTTCGTTAACTAGATGCTCCAGTATTTTCGTTCCCAGATTTATTGGAAGATAGAAAGTCCCGTACTTCGGATTACGTTCTAAATCAGAGATTCTGAATCTCTTTCAAGAGTAGACCCTTTTCAATTGTTCTGAAATGCCAGATCCCTTGAAAAGTAGTTCTCAAACAATTCACATTTGTAAACTAGATGCCGTACTGAGTACTTTTAAAGTATTCATGATAATGCTGTTATACAGGGTGGCCCAAAAGTCCGTTAACATTTGAAAACGCACTGATTCACGAAATAATATAGGTAACGAGATAAATATGACATTGGGTTTTATTGAAACAAAAAACGAGCACAGGAACTGGCAAATGATGGCGCTGGACAGCAAGTCAGTGGCGCCGCATGAGAATCGCGTATAAAACGAGCAGCAGTGAGAGAGGCAATCCCACCACCCCTAACTTGGCTGATATGCATGCGCTGGAGGGTATGAATTTTATGCAGGATGGCGCTCAACCCCATACTGCTACAAGTGTGAAAGATGTGTTGCGTACATCGTTTGGATCACGTGATGATCCGCGGCGTCCCTCATGCTTGGCCTCCCCAAGTCCCCAAACCTCAAGCCGTGTGATTCGTGGTTGTGGGGTTACCTAAAGTCGCAAGTCTACCGTGATCGTCCAACCTCCTTATGGATGCTTAAAGACAACACACCATACCTACTGACAACGCTGAACTGCGCAGCTCACAGAATTGTCCTCCGACTACAGGCATTGTCGACGAATGACGGCGGACATGTTGAGCAGTTGTTACAAAGAATATCGTCTTTGCTAAAAATCAATTATTATGCTAACTGTTGATTTTGTATCGTATGAAGCCACATCTGTTGGTTGTTTTGTGCGCTTCTTTGGTTTCAGTAAAACCTTACGTCATTTCAAACATGTGTCAATTTTCAACCCTCTACCTACATTATTCCTTGAATTATTGAATTTTCAAATGTTAACGGACTTTCGGGTCACCTTGTTTATTACGTCTACATCCACATTTACGTACATACTTCGCAAGCTGCCATACACTGGATGTCGGAGGGTACCAAATCCATTACTAGTCATTCCCTTTCTTGTTCCACTCTAAAAGGAGTGAGGGGAAAAAAGAGTTTAGATTCCTCCATGCGAGCCCTAATTTCTCTCCTCCTCCTCCTCCTCCTCCTCCTCCTCCTCCTCCTTGCACTCCCTCAGAGAGAAGTACATTGCCTTCAGCAGAATCATTCTGCAGTCAGCCAAAATGCCAGTTATCTAAATCTTCTCATAGTGTTTCATGGAAAGTACATCTTCCCCACCAGGGATTTCTATTTGAGTTCACGAACCGTCTCCCTAATACTAGCGTTCTGATCGAACAAATCTAGTAGCCCACCGATGAATTGCTTGGATGTCTACCTTCAATCCCACCTTTTTGGAGGGAGGGAGGGAGGGGAGGAGGAGGATCCCAATATTCCAGACATTGGTGCGCAACCCTAGAATGGGTCGCACTAGTGTTCTGACCGCGTTCTCTTTGTTAGCTAAGCTACAGTTCCCCAGTATTATTCAATAAACCGTTGCTGATCGTTCGCCTTCTGCTATCAATCTAACGTTCTCCTTTCATTTCATAGCGCTTTCAACGATACTCTTACATATTTAATCGACGTGGCTGTGTCAAGTAGCACATAACCAACACTATATTCCAACGCTACAGGATTGGTTCTTCTACTCATCTGCTTTAGTACACATTTTTCAACATTGAGTAAGTTACCATTCATAACAATAAATGGAAATACTAAGTCATCCTGTATCCTCAGACAGCTACTCAACTAGGGCACATTTCCGTACTACAGCGTCATCACAAAGCATTCACAGGTTGCTGCTAATCCAGTATGTCTGATAGTCTATTCATATACAAGATGTTCCTAAACTATTCGTTCAAATTAATACGTAGATGGGAAACATCAAAACTAATATATTTCGGCAAGGAACATACGGTCTCTGAAGTCAACCTTTAATTTTAGGGAATATTTTGCTAGTGGTGTTGATATAAGTTGTTGTGTCGGTGTCGCCGACAGGGGATGAGTAGTCATTTAAAACTAGTTAGTGTACTTGTACTGGTTGGTTGTACCTCTGAACGTTAGACAAAGGATGTACTTTCAGCACCATGGGGCACCAGCCCATTTCAGCACTGTTGTGAGGAATCATCTGAGAGCTACCTTCAGGAATTGGTTCAAAAATGGTACAAATGGCTCTGAGCACTATGGGACTTAACTTCTGTGGTCATCAGTCCCCTAGAACTTAGAACTACTTAAGCCCAACTAACCTAAGGACATCACACACATCCATGCCCGAGGCAGGATTCGAACCTGCGACCGTAGCGGTCACACGGTTCCAGACTGAAGCGCCTTTAACCGCAATGCCACACCGGCCGGCAGGAATTGCTGTATCGGCCGATGTTGGCCTGTGGGCTGGCTACCCAGATCACCTGACCTCACGTGTCTGGGTTTTTTTCTCTAGGGTTATATGAAGCAGCTGGTGTATGGAACCGCTGTAGAAACAAGACCTCGTCGCTAGAATTGGCGTCGCTGCTGGTACCATTAAGGAACATGAAAGGAATCGTTTAACAGACACGACAATCAATGGTCCAACGATGTACTGCGTGCATACAGGCCATGGGTAGCGCGAACAGTTCCTGTGAATTCCATTGCTATAATTAGTATGCTAAACTAACTTCCTTGTAAAACGTCCCTAGCGTCAGAAATTGCTGTCAGGGCCCATATTTAGCATAACTAGATGTTTCGATGTTCTCTAGGTCCTATATCAATTTGAACGTCCGAATAGCTTCGGGGCACACGATTTCTTAAACGCGAAATTTAAAATCTCGTCTTACCTTTTGCTCTCTTCTATTACCACTCCGGACTTGTCGACGAGTCACTGAATAAAAGCCTTCTGCCCCGCTAGCGATTTTGCGTTTGGCCAGAATTTCCTCTCTAAGGAAAAGTGTACAGGAATGTGAGGTGGAACAGTAGGGATAACTAGTCTTCACTTTGTAAGAAATGTATGAAATTGCGTCCATCATTTTATAAAAGGATTCAGGATCATTAGAACTGCAGGAGAGACCATAAAATTGAAAAAGAAATTTTAAAGAACTGGAGACTTCATGTTACAACACACTTCATTCGCATCGACTGGAAGCGTATCAGTAACCAAAGTGTTTTCAGTAAAGTTCAGTAAAGTTCTGGAAAGTATTCGTGGTAACGATGTGAGTCGTAAAAAGATTGTAGACTATGTCTAGTAACGCGAGTTGATGTTAAGGTTCGTATCTCCGTAGATACAAGGAAACTGTGGAGACTGGAAAATCGTTGTCATTTAAAATGCCACTCATATACTCATAATTTATCGTAGCTGCAATTTTGTCTTACACTTCAATATTTTTTCTTTCTCTCGTCGCAGCTGCAGTTTTAACACAGTTAAACGTTGGAACATGACCAGCGAATAAGAGAGATTTAGGAATCGGATGCAGACCAGAGGTCATGCAGGTAATTATTTCTGAAAGGGAGATTTTTATCTCGTCCCTCAACAAGAAGAAAGAAAGCAGTAGCGCTTAACATTCTGTAACTTTCGAGTTTCGAAATGCCGTAATACTTAGATTTTTTTGTTCTCTGCTTATCCAAAGCCGTTCATATAAATTTATATTTACAGTACTTCATTTAGCGTTTTTTCATAATTTTTCTGACTTTTTCTTAGCTACGAGAGCAAAGTCTGTTGCAGACTGATGTCAATAGAAGCAAAACCTACGAAAGGACGATAAGATATGCAAGAAACGTCACTCCGTCAAAAATGTAGACTTAACAGATCGTTCGTTCATACTAACCCAAAGTAAACATCTGAATACTTTTGCTCAAAAGATATCCGTGTATACAACTACCGATGTATAATTATTTCAAAATGCAGTGACAGACTTCTTGCAAAACTAATACAGACCCCAGTAGACATCCATGTTAAGAACAGCTGTTCCAGGCATTTGACTTCAACAAATTTAATGGGCGAACTTCAGGTTTCCTCTGATTAGTAAAGCGGCAAGATTGAAATCAGCCAGCTAATTTGAGGGAGAGTTGCATATCAACCGTGTAGACACATTCATAAAACATTGCAGTGCCTCTATTGTTAAGAACAACGATGTAATGTTCCTTCGGGGATGCATGTGTGTCTGAAGGAACAGGCACTGTGGCGATTACAGCCGTTATGAAATACGCGCAACATATTCGCAGTTGCGAATACGAACAACCATAAGCAGCACAGGCAAATGACAATGGAAAATTTGTGCCGGGCCGGGACTCGAATCCAAATTTCCCGCTTTACAAGAGCGGTCGCCTAATAGCTTTGGCTATCCGTGGACGACTCACGGCACGAACGACGGCATACGTAAGTTTGGGTCTGGACCGGATAAATACAATATTGCAGAGCTCATGTTGTTCAGAAGAACGATGCAATATTGCTTCGGAGAAGCATGCATACCAGTATCGATATTGGTCACAAGCAACTGTAAATGCCATTTTTGGCTGCCTCTCCGGTCACGTAGGAAGGCCCAGATATCAAGGCATGGCATGTGGTAACCCTACTCGATTAAGTCTTGTAACATGCGCCTCGGCAGTATTCTGGCTCTGGCAATGGAATTTCTAAGGCAGCACACAGGTCTGCCTAGCTACGCATTGTGATGGCTGTTAGAGACTTTGGTGAGATAACAAAGGAGTTAGCTATAGTGAAAGGTAGGTAATGTACAATATATACAGTAATGGATGACTATGAAGGAAGTATTCAGTTAAAAAGGTTTGAAGACAAGGATGCAGTTTTGCTCCTTTACACATATAGGAGAAGCAAGTACAGAAAACAAGATTCAGGATTGAGATTAAAATTCAGGATGAAACGGTACCAGTGACAAGATTCGCTGATGAAATTGCTATTCTGAGTAAAAGCAAGGAAGAATTTAGAGGGGTACTGAATGGAATCGACACCATACTGAGCATAGAATGTGGCTTGAAAGTAAACCGAACGACGAGGTAGGTAATGAGGAGTATCAGAAACGTGATTTGTATTTTATATGACATCAAACTGGGAGATCACGAAGTAAGCAAATGAAGCAGTTCCGCTACCTTGGAAGGAAAAGGACGAAGCAAGGAAGACATTAAAAGCAGACTAGCACGGATAATGTGGGTCTTCCTGGCAAGATAAGTGTTCTAGTAGCAAACATAGGCCTCAGTTTGAGGAACAGAATTTCTGACAATGTTCGTTTGGAGCACAACAATGCGTGGAAGCGACCACGGACTGTGGCACAACTGGAACATAAGAGAATAGAAGTGTTTGAGATGTGGTGCTATAGAAGGATGTAGAATGAGGCGATATGTGTTAAGACCTCAGAATAACTGCCATGGCACTAGAGGCGCCTGTATAGGGTAAAAACTGTAGTGGAATACACTGATAAGCCAGAACATTATGACCACTGCCCACCGGGGCGTTGGACTCCGCTTTGTAACATTGTGGTCGCTTGACGCGGTAACTAAAGTATATAAGCGGACCAGACACTGATGGGGGGATCACCTTAGCGCAGATATGAGCTGCAAATGGGGAAGTCAATTGAGATAAGCGACTTCGAAAAATGGCAGATTATTATTACGCAGAGCCTGTGAACGAGTTTCTTGAAAACGGCGAAGCTGATCGAATGGTCACGTGCTACTGTTATGAGGCAATGAAACTACCACCAGGAGTTCGGAGGCTTGCCTGCTCTGTAAAGTAGGCATCTCTGTTGAAACCACAATTCTGGTGCACGCACAAATGTTTCGGGGTACAACGCTTAGCGTACATTGCTGAACATGGAGCTCTGCACCAGACCGTGTCTACGTGGTCACATATTGACCCAACGACATCATTGCCGTGGACTTGGGACCATCAGGATTCGACCGTAACACTCATTAAAGGAACTGAATGAGCTGTAACGTGTAACACATCTGCCTGTATCGGTTTCGCACGTGTAACACTCAGTATCTACGGCCATTGGCGTAGTGATAATAAGTTATATAAAAAACTGTTCTCGTGAACCAGTCTAAAACAACCCTAACAGTAGTTCATGAAACTAGCCTTCACACAGACAGAAAAACGTGGCGACGGACTTTAATTTGGTAATATGTGTTGATGTCCCTTCTGATCTAAACGTTGGCTCGATGTTTACTGTCAGTCAGGTTTTTTGCGGTACTGTTCAGTTCTTTAGAAGTGTCGTCTTCTCATGAAGAGGGAAGACAGCAGTTCAAAATAATGGTATTTTCAGTCGCTTTCACTTTTCGATAATGCTACTTTTGAGATTCTTATTTATTGTTATTGGGAGGGAGATACGATTATATCTTAATAACTCCTTCTTGACAAGTACCTGTAACGTAAAAGGCATGCGTATTAACTAACGAGCAAGAACATACCCAGGATCTGAGCTTGTGTGTGTGTGTGTGTGTGTGTGTGTGTGTGTGTGTGTGTGTGTGTGTGTAGATAGGTGGTATGAACTAATACGTCTGCCTGTGTAGTGGGGTAGGGTACGCGTTTCTTGCACTTGATAAAGAGGTGCTGGTGATAAGTTATAATTCCAGCGACAAGGACATAGGGTTTTCCAAGTTGAGAACACTGCAGCTACGACCTCGGAATTCGGTATCAGCACTTGAACGGAAGAAGAGCCCGGGGTCTTCTGCACTGCTAAACGTCGACGTATGATAAGCTTTAGATATGTGATGTACAGTCATCGGTATTGGATTTATCAGATCTTGCTGCGTGACCTCTCCCCCAGCGTATTCGGTGAAGCCCAGTTTATTAAGCATGCCGAGGCACGGACTATATTCGGGCATCTATACACCGAACATAATTTTAACAGAAGACTGGTAGTATGTAGTAGTCCCGAAGAATTGCTTAAGATACTTTCGTAAATCACCTGTTGTTGTCCAGCTGACACACACACACACACACACACACACACACACACACACACACACACACACACACACCAGAAAGTCATAGACTATAGCGGATCTATGTGAAATACACTGACCAATACAATTATGCTATTACTCGAAATACATGTTGATCTCCTTTGTAAAATATTGTCCGTATCACTTTGGAGTACTATCGTTCAGTATTGAAACACGAAGACGAGGAAAGTCGTTCCCCTTACACTGTCCGAACAATTAGTCGCGTGACTAAACGAGGAAATATGAAATGCAGCTTCAAGAGTCGTCTGCATTCAGTGGTACCATTCTCTTCGATGCTAGTGGCGGTGGTGCAATGATTTACATGTCTCATTTAGCTGAATCTATGATACGCCAAACCACTGTTACGATCAGACGCTGGTTGGTCACAGTGCGACGCAGTAAATGCAATGGACTGTCTCAAAGAGTAATTTCACGGCTATAGAGTCGCTTCTAGACAAAGGGAAGTATTCGAAGAACGTCAGGACAAGGTCGTGCTCGAAAAACTTCCTCACAGCCCACCGAAACAGGCGGCAAAATCCAGGTAGAAAACGGACGCAAGAGCTCCTAGCAGCAACAGGACGGAAAGTATTAGCCCAAACTGTCCACAGCCACTGTTGTGAAGGTTACCTCCGTGCACGTGCTATTAGCAACACGACACAGTAAAGGCTCAGGCTCCTTGCCAAATAAATTACGTGTAGAGAGAGAGAGAGAGAGAGAGAGAGAGAGAGAGAGAGAGAGAGAGCGCAGAGAATGTTAAATAGATATTTGCGGGTGAAACATTCCTATATCACCTTAATGGATGAATTCAAAAGTAAGCATTCTGGAGTGTACTGACCTGAAGTTAAAACCCAAAGTGGCTTTTTTTACGACTCTAAAATCCTTGTTCCTTTCTTTGGCTTACAGTACGCTGTTAGCATTAAATTCGTTTGTTTTTATCGACGACAGAATTAGTCTGGACATTGTTTCGTCGTTGCACAACATACTACAAAGCGAGATGGTGAGATGAGTACCGTAGTTAGTGTGCTCGACATAATCCTACTCATAATATCTGGGAATCACTGGAAGAACTACTGCGGCTTGACAACGTCCCACGATTGCTAGAGCTAGAGAAATTTCTGGTCTCAGACCTTGAAATACGTGAAACAGCCCACATCCTTCAACAATGGAAGGTGGCACCGACGATACAACCCGGACAATATCTTTGTTAGTGACAAATAACTGGCAAGAAATCAGAAACTGTGGGGAAAAGCGATACCAAGGACCCAACACAGACCAATCACTTGCATAGTCAGTGCGGCTGGCAGACCCGAAGTAGTTGTCTTTTAAAGACTTTTTTATTTTAAAAAAGCAAAATAGCAGGGTTTTGCAGAAGAATTGGACCGAGGAATCATGCTGTTGGAACCACGTATCATTTCTTACGTGAATTTGGTTCTCCTAGAAGAAAAAAAAGTACAGAAAGTACACATCCAAGGGCTGTAGGCCTGAATACATTGCCGGCCAATGAGAGCAGTATCAATCGATGTAAAACGACGATCCTTTCTCGGAAAGGGCTACTCAAGCAGGCGAAGCACAAGTAGTATCAACAGCGCGAACGGAAAGATGGTCCAAAACGGTGATGAATCTCGAGATGAAGCAAAACGGCCGGTGTGGTGTAACGACGTATTTAGTTTTCGTTTGATATATGACCATGTGCAGACTTCGTCACCTACGTCAGTTACAACCCACTTCAAAAATGATTCATATTCTTTTTAAATTGTCATAGAATGGTTCTTGAACGAAACTGTAAAACATCAGTTGAGTCGTGTGCAGAGAATTACATCACTTGGGCCAATTGGTTTTCGTAACTTTTTCGAATTTAAAGTTCGTTTGTTTCTCCTCAGAAAATTATATCGACACACGTTATCTTGATCTAATCGATATCAGAATCACACATTAAATAAACTTTTTAGATTCAAAGTTTCGGCCAACGCTGTCTGAATCAATAATCTTGTCAAATATATTATTAATCCGTTCACATAACTCTTCATAAATAAATCTTCAAGACACGTGTTTCAACTTTAGTAGCATACACTATTTTATTAGCTTCCTACACATACAGATGTGAACTTGAGCGTTGACAGACAGTGACTAACTTTTCAATAAGGTTAAGATCATTATGACGTCATTGTTGTACAAAAAGAGTATAAAAATTCATTTTTAATTTTTTAGAAACACGACGCAACAACTCGGTTCCAGGATCTTCTGTTGCTCCTTGGCTGTCGACCCGCGACGTATAGCGGCCAGCAATTTCCTCTCTGGTCGCGGCAACGAAGATGCTGTCCCCGTTCGTTGCGCCGATCTCTCCGTACATGAAACACATAAAAAAAAAATACAAAACCTTTAGATAATTCATATCTATTACAAATAATAAGAAAACACATAAACAAAACTAAATTAAACTTATAGTCACCTGCAAACTGGGCTGACTTTGGTGGATGGGTGACGTTTAATTTCGTCCCACTACATACCCCACCCACAAGCTCAGTTTGTCAGGTTTTAACCGAAATTAAAACTTTTCAATATACAATATTTAACTGTTAATACATTTTCCTCACATTTTACGTAACCTAGAGTCCTTGCTACTAGATAGATTTAATCCTTTTAATACGATATTGTTGTGACTATTTTTCATTTACTCTTAATTGTGCTATTATTGTAATTCGTAACCGAATATAGGGAGATTGCTCCTCTTCAGTTAATAGTTGCTAATAAATACCAATTTAGTACGTTCTTTAACGTTGTACATTAGGACAGAGCGTTCAAATTGTGATAGATTAGTTCCAGTTTCATTTATTTACTAGAGTTATTCTTTCCAAAAATGTATATTACTAATACGTTTCTCACAATAACTAATAGTACTATTTACTTTACGTCATTCTTTTCCCTAATGCCTTATTTATGCCTGAGGTCAAGAAGAAATCAAGCAAAACTCTCTTTAGAATCTCGGCACGGCTTTCTTTACCTTCGGACACCTTGTTGGGTAATGGCCATTTATTTAGGAGAAACAAGCGAGAGAGCCCCGTTTGGTGTGTTCTATATTAACACTATTGCAAACCTCTATTAAAGGCACTCTGCTATGTTCTCGTGAGCCATATAGCTCTGGACGCCCATGGTCCCTAAAACTATTAACCATCCCCTTTGGTTCCTACTATCCGAGTAAATTTAAAATATGCAAAATTCCTTTTGACCTAAGAGCAAAATTTCTTCCATATAAATCCCCCTTTGGGTTATCTTTCTCTTTTTGAAGTACCAGTAGATTATTGTGGAACACTTGTTTAAGCTTTCTGTTCTATTCTTTGAAATAATACGTAACTATCACGAAAACTTCACATGAATAAACTATGAACGCTCTTCCGTATGTAACATATACTAAATATTAACTTATTTAGGAATGAAGAGTTTCATTTGATCAACACTATATAATCCTTTAATTACACCTGATGAAGGTTCCATAAGAAGTAATGCTTTGGGATGTACAATCTTATGTACAACATATGGACCTTCAAAGATAAAGAAGAATTTTCTACATTCCTTATCGATCTTAGAACTTTTAGGATGAGATCGTACTAACACAAGGCCTCCTACCTGAAATGAGGGTTCTACAGCCTGTTGATTATAACTTTTAATTCTCCGTTCGGCATTTTTTACAATCTGTTCGCAAACTTTTTCGTCTGGGATACATTGTTGGATCTCATTTACTGGTGGCCAAGGTAAAGCAGCTAGTAAAGGCTCACCTATAATTCGTTTGCCTAAAATTTCTATAGGTGATAATCCCGTCGTTAGGTGAGGCAATTCATTTAATATCTTTTCGAATTCAGGCATTAGTTTGGCCCACCGAGTATGTTTATGTGCACAATAAGTTCTACATAATCGTCCTAATTCTTTCATGACTCTTTCTACTAAATTACTTTGAGGGTGATATTTCGAAATTAAGATATGTTTGATTCCATATTGTCTTATCATATCTTGAAATCTTTGACTAATAAAGGCACTACCGTTGTCAGACATAAGTCGTTTAGGAATGCCCCAGTTAACAAAGTAATTTCGGGTGAGGCAGCGTACAACGCTTGCTGTATTCGCTCGTTTCAAAGTATACAGTTTCACATGTTTGGACCAACATTCCATTACAACAAACACATATGTTAATCCTCCTGAACTCCGAGGCAGAGGGCCGAAAAAATCTAATGATAGTAGATCCCACAAACCTCGAGGAATTACAGCATATAATTTATAACGCTTGGATTTGTTATTAACTTTAACCTTTTGACAGGTTTCACAAGCCCTAATAATACTTCTCACAATACGTGACATATTTTTGAAATAATGATACTTCATTAGATGTTTAATACATTTATGAATTCCAAAATGCCCGTAACCTTCATGAATATAAGTAATTAACTCGTCCACAACAGTTTTCGGAATGCAAATTTTCCATCTCTGGTGTTCCCTCTGTGCTTTCCAATACAACAAGTCGTTAAAATATAACCACACACCCCGGGTGTTAACTGCTTCGTCCCCATTATTAAGGTTCTGTATAATTCGTAGAATAACATTTTTCTTTCCTTTATGTAATACGGTAACCTACTACTTAGGACTCGTATTAGATGACTTTCAATTAATTTAGCACGGTTTAAATTCCATTCAAAATAATTCCTATAACCTCTCCACCGTTTAGAATATGGAGGTGGGGCTAACAACTCTAAAGTTAAGTGTTGTTGTTTTCGTCTTGACCAATAATTTTGTTTAAACTGCTTAACAAAATCATCCCAATCCCTGAATTCATTTCTATGCAGTACTGCCCATTCCGCAGCTTCTGCTTCTAAATGTCCTATTACAAATTGAATGCGTTTTTCACTACTCCATTTAGAAGATAATGATGTTTCAAAAGCTTTTATAAAGATTATAGGATGAAGTTCGCCTCCTGGTTTGAATACAGGAGATCGCCTTGCTACATTTGAATTTGTCGTTATGTCATCCAGACATTCTGCGAGAGAAATAGTCGGATTTTGTTTAGATTGCAGAGACGGAGTTGCATCGGATTGGCTTGCCGTGATTGCTTTATTCATATTGTTGTCTTCCGTGCTAGCAAATTCGATGCGACTGTTGTCTCTGATTATGTTATTACCTCTGCTACCTGAAATGTTCTCGTTATTATCTAATTCCGATAACCGTTTAGTAATTTCCTGTATCCGCATTTCTGTATTGGATACGCGATTAGCTAATATCGATTCTTCACTGTGTTCACGATGTGAACGCTCTGTACCTTCGTCAATATTATTATCTTTGGCAGTCTCAAGATTACTGCATATTTCAGTAATTAAAAATTTCATGTTTTCGATTTCGGTATGGTCCTTTTCTACTTGATGAGTTAATGTCTCTAATTCTACATTATCTATTGAAGAAATCTCTACAGGTTTGGTAGAGACCTCTTTAATAGATTTCAATAATTCTCTGCGAACAGTTTCTGTTTGCATAGAAAATTCATCTCGTAACATATCGTTATTTTTCTGTATTTCATTTACAACTAAGATATTGACACTATCTAGTCTCTCGGTTAAGTCAGTGATATCGTTTCGCATGCGAGCTTTTTCCTCGCGTGATTCCTGGATATGTTCTTCTAACCTTTTACAATTATCAGCAATCTTATTACTAAGTCCTACTAGTTTTTCCTGCATTTCAACTTTAGAAGACTCTATTTTATCACTTAATTCTCGACTGGTTTCATTAAGATATTCCTGCAACCTGTCTGTTGATTTTGTTAGCTCCCCTTTAAGTCTAGCAGTAGATTCCTCGTTAGACTGTTTTAATTCCTCTTTTAATCTAGCAGTAGATTCTTCGTTAGATTGTTTCAATTCCTCTTTTAATCTAGCAGTAGATTCCTCGTTAGATTGTTTTAATTTAGCGATCGCCCTAAAAAGGGATCTCATGCTCCTATCGGACATAGATTGCTCTTCGTCTGACATTTCACTTCCCGACATTATTGTAAGATATTAACTATTTACACACGCAGACTTGTAATCAACAATCCTGTAAAAGCACACTTCCTATGTACAACACTCCACTTCCAACTTGAAACAAACTCACCGGACACTAATATTGTAATTTGTAGTTCTCGATGATTAGTGTGCTGCTATGGGCTGCAGATGTAACAGCCGTCGATGCAGCCGCTGAGATGCTGCGACCCCGCTTCCGCACCCGGCAGGACGCTGAGTCGAACACCGGAAACGTCGCTAGCTGCAACCACGCCCGGCACCGCCGTAGACAGGCGAAGCCCTCAGCAACACCTCTAATACCAGCCGGAGGAACGCCCTGCAGCTGACGTACTGGGCCTATTAGTTTAGGGAGAAAAAGGGTTGTCGAGGTTTGCAGCGTTCAGCTGCTGCCCAACAGATGCGCCTTCTCGTGGAACAACTGCGTGACCGTACTGCTTGGCTGCGGCTCCGTCAGATGCCCACACCCACGAAGTCGCCGCTGGCTGGTGAAGGCTCCACGAAAACTCGCGTTGACTTCCGAAGGACTCTTGATGTTTTGTTTCGTCCCTGTGTGCCTTAGTTGCACACAAGTCCTGTTTCTAAGGTCGCCACGGTGTGGTGTAACGACGTATTAAGTTTTGCGTTAATATATGACCATGTGCAGACTTCGTCACCTACGTCACTTACAACCCACTTCAAAAATGATTCATATTCTTTTTAAATTGTCATAGAATGGTTCTTGAACGAAACTGTAAAACATCAGTTGAGTCGTGTGCAGAGAATTACATCACTTGGGCCAATTGGTTTTCGTAACTTTTTCGAATTTAAAGTTCGTTTGTTTCTCCTCAGAAAATTATATCGACACACGTTATCTTGATCTAATCGATATCAGAATCACACATTAAATAAACTTTTTAGATTCAAAGTTTCGGCCAACGCTGTCTGAATCAATAATCTTGTCAAATATATTATTAATCCGTTCACATAACTCTTCATAAATAAATCTTCAAGACACGTGTTTCAACTTTAGTAGCATACACTATTTTATTAGCTTCCTACACATACAGATGTGAACTTGAGCGTTGACAGACAGTGACTAACTTTTCAATAAGGTTAAGATCATTATGACGTCATTGTTGTACAAAAAGAGTATAAAAATTCATTTTTAATTTTTTAGAAACACGACGCAACAACTCGGTTCCAGGATCTTCTGTTGCTCCTTGGCTGTCGACCCGCGACGTATAGCGGCCAGCAATTTCCTCTCTGGTCGCGGCAACGAAGATGCTGTCCCCGTTCGTTGCGCCGATCTCTCCGTACATGAAACACATAAAAAAAAAATACAAAACCTTTAGATAATTCATATCTATTACAAATAATAAGAAAACACATAAACAAAACTAAATTAAACTTATAGTCACCTGCAAACTGGGCTGACTTTGGTGGATGGGTGACGTTTAATTTCGTCCCACTACACCGGCGAGTGTGAAAGTCAATAAAAACTCACTGCAACGATCCTACTGCTCCGTCATCTGATCTCCCTGGAGTAACCCCCGACAGGTCAGTTCTGCGTCTTCTATTAAATGGGAAAATACCATTTAATTTAAATACAGTGAAAATCCAACGTGATTAATGAGTAACGAAGTGGATGCCCTCGCCATACCATTCAGTATTGAAGGGCTAAGAACAACGATCCTCCAAATGAAGATGTATAAAGTTGCTGGTTTGGATGACATCCGCACTGAACAAATAAAGCTGCAACCCTAAAATGGATTGTTGAGTTAATGAATAGTTATATCACTACCATGCACTTACCGAAATACTGGAAGAATTTAGCCGTGCTAAAACCAGGGAAAGAGCGCACAGATCCACAAAACTTCAGGCCTGTGTTACTTCAGTGCCATCTCTACAGGGCACTTGAAAGGATGGTTCTTGCCAGAATTTTTGGCACAATAGAGACCAAACTCGTACCACAGCAAGCAGGACTTTTGCCTGGTAGATCTCGCTGTCGCCAAATACTCAATTTTACCCATCACATGGAGGACGGCTTCGAACGGAAGCAGATAACTGGAGTCGCTTTTACAGATGTCTCCGCTGGCTATGATAGTCAACTATCAACGGCTGGTGGTTAAATTTTATGACTAGCGACTTCCGAATGACAAAGTTAGTGGAGTTTCGCAGAACATCTTGTCATGCCCACCACTTACAAAACTGCCAAGAAACCTAAAATAACGTTATTGTGTTTTTGTACCAACGCTCACTACTCTCCAGTTTTAAACACTCTGAGTTTGTCGTCTATTTTCTGTATGGAGGGGGGGGGGGGGGTAATAAAAAAATTCTTAGCTAACAATGGTTCTCAGTGGGCAGAGACTTAAACAGTATGCTTTCCTCAGTACCGTGGGATTGAGTGGACCTTCTTTTCTTATTCTACTTTGCGGGACGCGCGCTCAGTGTTTCTTTATGTTATTACTGTACATCCGATGTAGGAAACGCTAGGCTGCCCGCACTTGAGTCACAACGCCGAATTGTATCACACGCAGTGGCCCGTTAGTGGGACACGTCCTTTCACTGCCCGATTTCGCTCTCCTTTCCCTCACTGCCAGTTTTCACCTTCATCTTGCGAATGTTGGCGAGCAGACACGGAACTGGGAATGTGGCGATATTGGTCAAGGCTTAGTGTCTTAAAGTCGCCAGCTTGTTGGCTGACTGCCAGTGCAAAGAGAGCTACAACGGTATGCGGTGCGGTCTTAATCGCGCCCCTAACATTTACACCAATGAGTCCTGCTGCGTTATTCAGCTGCCCGCGGGCCGTTGCTGGTAATTTTGCTTGGAACATGAAATGCTACTCGGTAAATTTTAACGAGCCGTATTTTCAGTGCAAAATATATAGTAAACCTGCGATTCTTCCGCTTCTCCCGGCGCAGTTCATGACAAAATACATTGGTTTGCCAAACATAAGGACGAAAGTAATTTCTGTGTGATGTGTCACTGCCAAGTAACAAAGCTCGATGAAAAATGGACAATACATAAAAAGAGGTAACTGAGAGAAATACGCAATGAGCCGAAAGGAAATGATATACAAACTACGTGGCAGATTCCGACTCTGTGCCGGACCGAGACTCGAACTCTGGTCCTTTGCGTTTCGCGGGCGAGTGCTCCACCAAATGAGCTACCCATTCACGACCCGTCCTCGAAGCTTTATTTCCTCCAGTACCTCGCCTCCTAACCTCCAAACGTCACAGAAGTTCTCCTGAGAAATTTGGCTGACTAGCCATATTGGAAGGAAGGATACCTCAGAAACACGGCTTAACCACAATCTGGGGGAAGTTTCCACAACGGAATTTCCACTCTGCAGCGGAGTATGCGCTGGAAGGTAAGAGATAAGGTGCTGGCGGAAGTAAAGGGGGTGAGGATCGGTTGTGAGTCGTGCTTGGGTAGCTCATTTGGTAGAGCATTTGCCCGATAAAGGCAATGGTCCCGAGTTCGAGTCTTGGTCTGGCACACAGCTTTAAGCTGCCAGGAAGTTTCATATCAGCGTGTACTCTGTTGCAGAGTAAAAGTGTCGTTCTAGAAATGACATTTTGATTAAAAAATAATGACACTGAAGTAACTGTGATTCATGATGGTTTCCTGGGCAACGGCCGTGCCGCAGTGGATACACCGGTTTCCGTGAGATCACCGAAGTTAAGCGCTGTTTGGCGTGGCCATGCGCTGTTGCCATTTTTCGGGGTGCACTCAGCCTCGTGATGCCAATTGAGGAGTTACTCGACCTAGTAGTAGCGGCGTCGGTCAAGAATACCGTCATAACGACCGGGAGAACGGTGTGCTGACCCCACGCCCCTCCTATCCGCATCCTCCTTGAGAATGACACGGCGGTCGGATTGTCCCGGTAGGCCACTCGTGGCCTGAAGACGGGGCATTACAAATGGCAGGACATGGTTCTTAATATGGCGTGTGATAACCACAGATGGCAATGGATGCTCCCCAACGTGCTACCATGCTGGTCACAAGGTCGGTAATGGCTTCCTGTGATAGGGCAATCCAGCCCTCCACCAGTGCGGTGGTCGTTGGGCGTGTGGACATGCTGCAGTATGATGCTGCTGCTGCGTGTGAGGCGAATGGAGCTATAGCACACGAAATGAGAATAGCCTAAAATACAACATAAGACCACCTACGCTCCCTTGAACTCTTCTTACATGTACATGACTTCATCGTACAGTACAATGGAGCAAGCGAGTGAAGACAGACCATTAGAGGCAATGACACCTGATACCATTACAAACAATGATACCTGATCTAGACAGCCACTAAGAGGCAAGTCCAGGAAAGAAGACTGGCGGATCATGGAAATAGTAACTGCATGAGCTGGTTGTTCTGTAACATACTAAAAGCTTTTCCTAACGCATCCTACCTGGTAGGGGGAACGGGCAGGCCAGTCCATTTGCCGAACAACCTCTCGTTGAAAGAGCTCCACCAACTGCATCCTTTGATGCAGGCGCACATTGTGAGCCACAAAAATGAAGTTAGGGCTAAATGTACGCCTGAAAGGACGCAAATGGCGAAAGAGTGCAGTGTGTCAATAACGTTGACCGGTAAGTGAAGTGCGTTCAAAGATTTGAAAGTTAGTATGCCCATGCAACATTTTTATGCCTCCCCACATCATAACATTTGGGCCACTAAAACAATCACGTATTCCTGCGTGCATTACGTGTTCCCTCCTCTCGCCGTACGAGGGTAAGTCCAGTATTGTCGAACATTATCGTTTTCCAGGTGTTACGGTGTGTGGAGGCGTAATGTTGCATGGGCGCGCTGACCTCCAAATGCTGAAACACGGTACACCTCTCCGGCCAGCGTCATTCAGCGTGTTTTTTGGGTTGCATTCGGCGCTGGCTTCGTCTTTATTGATGAAATACGGAACAGTGTCGAGCAGCGCAGATGGAGGAGGTCTTGGGACGAGAGGATATCCGGCGAAAGGAGTGGCCTGCTCCGCTCGTTCTCCCGACCTAAATCCCATCGAGTGCATGTAGCGCTGGTGGAGGAACGCAACGCCCTACCACAAGAACTGTTTATCAGCTTTATGGCCAGCATGGGAACACGTTGTAGAGCAAGTAATGTCGTCGATGGTGTTTCCACATCTTATTGAGAACCATGTCCTGCCTTTCGTAATGTCTAGGCGCCATCATGAATCACGGCGACATCAGAGTAACTGCGTATTTCTTTCAGTTACTTCTGTACGGTGCTGTAGCAGTTGTTTCTGTGGTTAGTCCAAGTTTCATTGAACTATTTTACGTGGCAATGACACATCGCGCCAAAGTTACTTTCGTCCTTAATTTTTGCACACGAGTGTAGTTCACGGGTGAATGGCCGGATTCCAGTGTCCAACGGACACAATTTTTCGGCCTGCGACCATGTTGCCATCTTGCGATACTAAGTTTGTCAACGCACCTGATGGGGGCAAAGAGGTCGGTTGCGTGTTGGACCCAGTCGTCTGCCCGTGAATTATTTCTTTATAGAGTAGTTCAATTGCTTGCACGTCTTTTGCTAATTTATTCGCAAGTTATTCCCCCAAGAACATTAGGACTAACCAATTTGTTGCTACGGTTCGCCTACGAAAGATCTATGATGATATATGTTAACTAATTACCCACACTCAAATCGCGCACTTACATTTATCTTTCCCGGAGGCAGAGGTAGATCATAGTGTGCGTCATGACGCGTTTCGTTTGATATTGTATACTAATCTGATTTCTGTAGCGCTGAAGTCAAAAGAACTTAAACTTCCGTCTGATTGTGAGCCCCTAACGTGATGAAACTGAAACGTCCCCTTAGAGAAATTTATGAATGACTTTGCTGATAAACCTCTTACATTATTTGATTTTCAAACAGCTAAGCAGAACTGAACGTGCTCAGACATTTCACTCTTTACTTATTCTGATCAACACTAAACTGACACACAATATTTTTAGCACAACGCAATCTGACTTTCAATAATCCCTACAAAAGAATGGCCCTGACTGACAATAACCTATACCTTTCATGAATCACTTACCTCACACAAATCTTCGTTACTCGAACTACTGCAATACAGCGAGCGCCAATACTGCCAGCTAAATAAGATTCTAGCTACTGAAGGCACTAACTACTGATAGGCATAGTCAGCAAATGAAAGATTTTGATAGCGAACAATCAACGTATTTACCTTAATAATGTTCCAAAGTCTCTCTCTCTCTCTCTCTCTCTCTCTCTCTCTATATATATATATATATATATATATATATATATATATATATATATATATATATATATATATATATAAAAATCAGTTCACAATATACAATATTAGAAATTTACTGTTGTGTACATAGTTCCCCGTAGTCAGCGCGCACACAACTTTCCCACTAGAGCGCGCCCCACTAAGCACAACAGTGCAGGCCCAGCGCTCGTCCGTCTCCGCACTACGAGATCGCGCTGCCTTAGAGACAGACCAAATTCTGCTTCCGCCGATCCACGTATTAATATGTAACGCAACCAATGAGATTACTGCTAACGTAGAACCTTTTCGCCTCGCAGATCACACTCGCACAGTGATACCTGAATGCGCGAGGTATTATAACGAGTGTACAGACCTCAGAGTAGTCAGTCTGCATTTGTCTGCACCAGTCCGTACCAGTCTGCGTTAGTCTGTACCAGTCTAGAGTCAAGTTTTAGTCTGCACCTAAGAAAATTATCATATTCCTGTACATAGCCATGAAGATAAGTGTATAGACACTTTGTCAAGTATCAGAGATATGTGAGAATAAGATTAACGTACCAATAGCAAAGGAACTTCCGATTGTCAATTGTAAATAGCATCCAGAACCAAGTTAAGTAATTTTATGCTATTTATTATTTTAATAAATGTGAGTGTGAAAATTAATCAAGTTCTGCTTAAAGTTGGTCACCGTCAATCTGCTACTCTAAGCGCGGAAGTGGCATTTCTATCGTCTGACCTAACGGCAGAAGACAAACATGCCACGATAAGACCACGATACATATTGCTGAAACTCGCCTACTTCGTTAGAGCGACGAGTCAAATAATCTGATGGTGTGTGTCCCAAAGGTCTTACAGTACGCACACCACATTTACTGTCTCTGATGGACACATGTCAGATCGTCCGCTCTCAAAATTCTGCCATCTCTCTCCCCACAGCCACCACTGCTGGCGGCTCATCTCCAACTGCGCAACGCTACACGCTGTTAACATCCAACTGCCCACCACTACAATAGAGAATATTTCAACAATGCCAACCAGCCACAGACTGCACACAGCACAGTCAGTGATTTTCATACAGAACGCTACGTGGCGTTACCAACATAAAAACCTTAACAGCCTACTTACAAAGCTTTCTGGTAGATTAAAACTGTTTGCCAGACGACGACTCGAATCTGGCGCCTTGCCTTTCTCGTGCAGCGCCCTTACCGACTGAACTATCCGTGCACAACTCCACCGCCCTCGCAGTCGTGTTTCCATTCGTACCTGTTTCCTACCTTCCAAACTTCAGTTCTCCTGCGTACTTAGCATGACTAGCATTCTTAGAACAAACGATACTGGAAGAAATGGCGCAGACACAGCCTAGGTCCTAGAGAATAGTTACCAGAATGACTATTACTGTGCAGCAGAGTAGGCGCTGCTTTGACTCATGACAGCGCACACTCCGCGGCAGAGAGAAAATTCGTGTGGCCCCTATGGCAGTGTTGGCAGCGGTGGAAGGACATGTGCTTGACACGCCGCTCTCCCGACCGTTAAGGTCAGATTTCGATCCTGCAGCCGCTAGTTCTATTTCAAGTAGCTAACTTAGATAAGCGCTATCAGGGATTATGGGTAGAAAGCAGTGATGTAATTGAACTAACGAAAATAGACCAGGACAAAGAAAAGGATCGTGAAATACAGCAAGCAGACAATATTAATGGAGATAAAAGCAGCATTAAAGCAGATGAAGAATAAGAAAGCAGCAGGACCTGATAACATTAATGCATAATGTATCAAATATAGAAGATTTATTTTAGAACACAAGCTGTTGGATCTATTAAATGAATGTTGGAAATGAAAGATGATACTAAACTCTTGGAGAGTGGTGGAAGTGATGTCGCTCTATAAAAGAACAATCTAGAAATGCTTGTGAAAATTAAAGTACGGTAAGACTGGCTATAAACTATATGTACGAGCAATTAATAAGTCTGAAAAGAATGCCTGACTTCCTCTTACTGGAGAAACAAAAGGATTCAGAGGACGGTGGCGAGTGACAATATAAAATTAAATATAGCACTATTTGCTGATGACCAAATAATTTTTACAATAAACAGAAGATGATTAACAATTTACTACACGTTTCTTAGACAAAAATGTATCACTTGGCTATATCAGAAAATAAAACCGAAGTTACGACTTCTAGAAGAAAAAACCAGTACGTTCTAAAATAATAAGTGGAAAATCAGTTGAAATGATATCTCGCTTTCAGTTACTGGCACGTGGTACAAATTATGAACATGACATCTCCAAAAAGTTAAACAAGTTTCGAATGATGTGTGGTACGATGTATAAAATATTAGCTAATAAAACTAGGAAACACGCGGACAAAATCCTACAAATGAATAGTAACACTTGCTCACTTACCAAAGCGAGACGTGGACAATAACTAGGAACGAACAAAGAAGTTAGCTGAAACGACATTTTCAAGGAAAGTTAAAGAATGTAGTCTTAAAGATCAAATACAGGCTTCTGAAATAGGGAAAGAACGAAATAGCTTTTGTATGAATGGAAGAATAGAACACGGCATGACAAAATAGAAGCATATTGAAAGACTGCGGGCACAAAGAATACTCACATTTAACAGCCAGGGATGGAACTCGGGCAGTTATATATAGGTCTCATTTCGATATCCAGTTTCCACGCTTGAATCTTTTGCTGTTGGGACAAAGCATAAAACCAGAAGCGTTAGGAAAGCGCTGAAGAAAGATATTATAAACTCATTCTTTCCTAGGAAATTCTGTTCGAACCATTTCGTCGACACAAACAACAGCTACACACTGAGGCGACAAAGGTCATATGTTTGCGATATGCACATATACAGATGGAAGTAGCATCGCGTACACAAGGTAGAAAACGGCAGTGCATTGGCGGAGCTGCCAATTTTACTCAGGTGATGCGTGTGAAAAGGTTTCCCAAGTGATTAAAGCCACATGGCGAGAATTAACATACTCTGAACGCGCAATAGTACACACATAAAAAAAACTTTTGCATCACCACGGTTCCCAGAACTCCTGACGATAGACGTTGACAGTGGCTATTGTATCACAGACACAGTCCCTCTGACTGCTCAGAGGATGTCACTAAACCCGCCCAAAGATGTAAACAACCAGGCATGGGCAGCGCCTATTAGACAGTGGGGGGTACGACAGCCCATCACTTCCAGTCATTCCACCAGGAAGGAGGTACACGACTCGTCTTGTCTATAGTTCAACCACAAACAGTGACCGAACTCTTACGGGAATCGGCAGTAAAGTCGCGAGTAATGAGTATAATGGGCAGGGGCACTGTGAATATAGTGCGGGACAATAAGTTGCGAATGTGGGTCTCACGGGTGGCGTGCCAGAGATAAGTCCCTGCAGTCGCACTCTCCTCTGTCCTCGGTGGCTCAGATGGATAGATCGTCTGCCATGTACGAGCAGGAGATCCCGGCTTCGAGTTCGTCTGGGCACACATTTTCAACTGTCCCCGTTGACTTATATTAACGCCTGTATGCAGCCAGACGTATTCATTTCATTGTAATTGAATAACGCTTTTCGTGCAGCCACAGGACGTTGTGTTACTACTCAAACTGGGCGCAATAGGCTGCATGATGCGCAACTTCACTCCGACGTCCATCTTTCCAACCATGTCCTCATGCAGCGCGGTACAAATGGACCCAACAACATGCTGAATGGACTGCTCAGGATTGGCGTCACGTTCTCTTCACCGATGAGTGTCGCATATGCCTTCAACCAGACAATCGTCGGAGACGTGTTTGGAGGTAACCCGGTCAGGCTGAAAGCCTTAAACACACTGTCCAGCGAGTGCAGCAAGGTGGAGGTTCCCTGCTGTTTTGGGACGGTATTATGTGGGGCCGACGTACGCCGCTGGTGGTCATGGAAGGCGCCGTAACGGCTGTACGATACGTGAATGCCATCTTCCAACCGACAGTCCAACCGTATCGGCGGGATATTGGCGGGGCACTCGTTTTCATGGACGACAATTCGCGCCCCCATCGCGCGCATCTTGTGAATGACTTCCTTCAGGATAACGACATCGCTCGACTAGATTGGCAAGCATGTTCTTCAGACATGAACCCTATCGAACATGCCTAGAATAGATTGAAAAGGGCTGTTTATGGACGACGTGACCCACCAACCACTCTGAGGGATCTACGCCGAACCGCCATTTGGGAGTGGGATAATCTGGACCAACAGTGCCTTGATGAACTTGTGGATAGTATGCCACGACAAATACAGGAATGCATCAATGCAAGAGGAGGTGCTACTGGGTATTAGAGGTACCTGTGTGTACAGCAGTCCGGGCCACCACCTCAAAAGGTCTCGCTGTATGGTGGTACAACATGAAATGTATGGTTTTCATGAGCAATAAAAAAAGGCGGAAATGTTTATGTTGTTCTCTATTTCAATTTTCTGTACAGGCTCCGGAACTCTCGGAACCGATGTGAAGCAAAACTTTTTTTGTGTGTGTAGTTGGAGCTAACGTGTGGAATATTCTGTTTCGGAAATGGTTTGGGAATTCGATATCCCGAGATCCCCAGGGTCACGAGTGTGACGGGAACACCAAATTTCAGGCATTACCTGCCAGCATTGACAAGGCAGTGGGCCTTCACTTGATGACCGAGAGAAGCAGTGTTTACGTAGAGTTGTCAGTGCTAACAGGCAAGCAACACTGCGTAAAATAATCGCGGAAATCAGTATGGGACGTACGACGAGCGTATCCGTTAGGACAGTGTGGCGAAATCTGAGGTTAGTGGGCTATAGCAACAGACGACCGACGCGAGTGCCTTTGCTAACAGCGTGACTTCACCTAGAGCGCATCCCCTGGGCTAGTGACCGCCGGCCAGTGTGGCCGAGCGGTTCTAGTCGCGTCAGTCTGGAACCGCGCGACCGCTACGGTCGCAGGTTCGAATCCTGCCTCGGGCATGGGTGTGTGTGATGTCCTTAGGTTAGTTAGGTTTAAGTAGGTTCTAGGGGACTGATGACCTCAGATGTTAAGTCCCATAGTGCTCAGAGCCATTTGAACCATTTTTTTGGGCTAGTGACCAATCGGCTAGATCTTGGACGACTGGCAATTGTGGCCTGGTCGCATGAGCCCCGATTTCAGTTGGTAAGAGCTGGTGGTAGAATTAGTGTGGCGCAGACCCCATGTAGCAATGGACCCAAGTGGTCAACAAGGCACTGCGCAAACTGGTGGGGGTTCCATAATGGTGTGGGCTGCGTTTACACATAATGGACGCGGACCTCTGGTCCAAGTGAACCGATCGTTGGCTGTAAATGTGTATGTTGGGCTACTTGGAAAGCATTTGCAGCCATTCATCGACTTTCCAAATGAAGATGGAGTTTTTATGGATTGAAAAGCGCCGCGTCATCAGGCCATAATTGTTTCCAAGTGGTTTGAAGAACAAATCGAGTGAATGATTTGGTCACCCAGAATGCCAGACATAAATCCTATCGAACATTTATGGGACGTGATCGAGAGGACAGTTCGTGTATAAAATCCTGTACCAGCAAAGCTTTCGAAGTTACGGACGGCTATAGCGGCAGCGTAGCTCAGTATTTCTGCGGGGGACTTGCGTCAGTTCCACATAGCGTTACTGCACTACGCATCGCAAAAGGTCTGACACGATATTAGAAGGTATTCTATGATTGTTGACACCTCAGTGTACTGTATACAGTGTACGTCGATATGCGTAGTAACTGAAGTACATACCGCATCCACCGCTTAATGTTCGGAGGTATAAAGCACAGGTGACTAGCCAAAACACACTGTAAGTGTATATACGCTCTCATTTATTTTTGTGGATGAGTAATACGTTAAGGGTAAAATCAAAATGTTTCTTGTAGTGGCCATTTTCGCGGCAGCTGTATACAAAGTGTAGTAGTTTTAAAGAAAAACGCCTATTAGCTTACCGCATGTCAAGTTTTTTGTTAATTTGTGCACTCAGAGGCATTTCGCCTTACGTACAAGGCACTTCAGTGGGTGTCCTGAAATATTAGACGATGTTTTTCGTTTGCACATATAGATTATCGTTTGAACATACAGGTTAGATTCAAAACAGGTCATTGTTATAATAAAATGGGAAGGTAGTTACAGTTCATCGTTATAATAAAATGGGAAGGTAGTTACAGTTCATCGTCTAGTTCATTGTTTATGAACCAAGTAGTTTTCTCTCATGTGGCAATTTTCTTGTAAGAACTAAGTGATGTAACGTTAGTAATATATCTGCATCGGGTATTGAAAAATCTGACTGAGCCGACCACGTCTGTTGCAGATCTCTAGCCCCGCATGCACGGAGCTGGAGGTCGTTATGATGGACTGGCTGGGGAAGATGCTGGGCCTGCCGCTAGAGTTCCTCGCCTGCTCCGGAGGCAAGGCTGGAGGAGTCATACAGGTACGTCACTTCTATTCTATGCTACTCTACATAGGTAGAACCCAGTTTATGATAACAAGCACTGGCGTTAATGCAGAGACCAGTGGGACAAGCAGGCGGGCACTGCTGTAGACGACGGACGAAGTGAACGAATAGCCAAAAACAGTCAAATGCAAGATGAACACAGTGCTTCTTGTGAATTATTTATTCACAGCCGGTTTCGGTCATAGACCATCTTCACAGTGGAAAAATATCTTCTACAAAGGCGACATCACATGGCATTCACGCTTTTAAACATGAAGTGAAACATATTGACAAGTTGAAAAACGTAAGAAAGTCCAAGTACTCAGCTTTATAGCACTGGCTCAAACAACCACAAGTAGACTACTGATAGTCCAGCTTAAAAGCTACGACAGTGGTTAGGTAGACGCTTTTAGGGTGGTCAAAAACGTGTGAATGACTGAGAAGCGATAATCGAAAGAAAAGTAGAGCTGCTACTGCTCGAATGTTGGCGTGTCGCAAATCGAGGCGGCAGCCTATGAGTGATCACCAGTCACGCATTAATTTTCAACATCTCGCACGACATAAGGAATATGGCGAAGGTCGCCGTCCGTCCATTTGATTTCTTGACTGGTCTCATCCATTCAAAAAGCCCGCCGGACCGAAACAGCTGTGGCAACGTTGCAGTTGTCAGGCCGATCCAAATGACTTCTTTAGCCAGTTTATCACTTTCTACGAGTGCTGGTTGCTTCACTATGACCGTAAGAAAGAAGCAAAGTAATGGAAACCTATGGACTCTACGCGCGACCACCATTGCAGCAAGGGATTTTGAGTATCTTTTGGGACCTGCCCTGGTGTGATGCTGTCATATTATGCTCGTAAGGAGTGAACCATTGCATGAGCTTATTATCGAAATCTTCTGGTGAGGTTACGGCAGCCTGTCAAGCCGGAGTATTGGGGGGGGGACTGTCCTTGAGGGAGTTTTTGCTACGCAACACCGCAGCCCAGTCCACCGCACAGGATACAGTCACACATGTACACATGTGACATATTTGAGCTATGAAACCTCTCCGCCCCCCTCTCTTCCCCCGCCGTCCATCTGCATTCATACTGCGAAAGCTACCTGTACGGTGCGTGGCAGAGGGTACCTTGTACCACTACTACCCATTTTCTTTCCCTTTCCACTCACAAACAAAACAAGGAAAAAAGTCTATATGCCTTCGTAAGAACCCTAATTTCTATTATCTTATATTCGTGGTCCTTACACGCAGTGTATGTTGGCGGGAACAAAATTGTTCTGCAGTCAGCTTCAAATGCCGGTTCTCTAAATTTTCTCAACTGCGCTCCTTGATAAGAACGTAAACCTTCGTCCAAGGATCCCCCTGACACAGCCGAGTCCCTGAAGCATCTAAGCAACACTTGCGTGTTTTTGAAACCCTACAGATAGCAAATCTAGCAGCCTGCCTCTGAACTGCTTTGACGTCTTCCTTTAATCCGATCTGATATGGATCTCGAACACTGTTCAACAGTGGGTCGTACTAGTGACCTATATGCGGTCTTCTTTACAGATAAACTACACTTTCCTACAATTCTCCCAAAAAAACAGAAGTCTACCATTCTCCTTTCCTATAGCAAACCTTAATGCTCATTTCATTTCCTACTGATTTGCAGCGTTACGCCTACATATTTAATCGACGTGACTGTATCAGGCATCACATAACTAATTCTGTACTCGAATCTTATGGCTTTCTTTCTTCTACCCTTCTCCATTAACTTACATTTTTCTACATTTTGAGCTGGATGACATTCACCTCAAAACTAGAAATTTTGTCTGTCATCCTGTATCCTTCTACGAGGGTAATCCCAAAAGTAAGGTCTATTTTTTTTATAAGTACATAGACCTGTTTATTTCTACAATGGTTTACATCAGTTTACAGCTTGAACATTTAGCTGTTTTTCTACATAACCATCATTTCTGTCGATGCATTTTTGTAGACGCTGTGGCAGTTTTTGTATGCCCATGTCATAGCAGCTCGCCACCATGCTGTTCAGAAAGTTATGGACCTCTTCTTTCACCTCGTCGTCAGAGCTGAATCGCTTTCCGGCCAAATGTTCTTTTAACCTAGGGAACAGGTGATAGTCACTGGGCGTCAAGTCAGGACAGTAGGGTGGATGGGTGGGTGATTGTTCCACTGAAACTGTTGCAGGAGAGCAACGGTTTGCCGAGCGATGTGCGGGCGAGCGTTGTCATGGATAATGTGTACGCCCTTGCTCAACATTCCTCTTCTCCGGTTCTGAATTGCCCGTTTGAGTTTTTTCAGAGTCTCACAGTACCTGTCAGCGTTAGTTGTGGTTCCAGTGGGCATAAAGTCGACCAACAATACTCCTTTCCGATTCCAAAAAACCGTTTACCGGCAGACTGTGTTTGTTTGAATTTCCGCGGCTTTGGCGAAGAAAGACACCGCCACTGGCGTGATTGTTGCTTTGTCTCACGTGTAAAGTGGAATGCCCAGCTTTCGTCACCCGTGACAATTGAGTCCAGAAAGTCGCCTGTTCGGCTGCAAGGCGGTGAAGAAACGCGCGGGAAGCATCAACTCGTTGCTGCACGTGGTCCTCAGTCAGCATGCGTGGCACCCATCTTGCACACATCTTCCGGTAGTTCAATGTTTCCGGTAAAAGTCTGTGAGCGGTGCTTCGGGAAACCTCAGGAACCAACGTGCAGAGATCATCCATGGTGATCCGCCGATCTTCACGCATGCTTTGCTCAACCGTCAACACTGTCTTCTCAGAAATTGACGGTCTCCCGCTCCTTTGTTCGTCGTAAATTTCGGTCCGACCAGCTGCAAACTCTCTACACCACTTACGAACATTTTTTACATCCACGCACGTCTCACCATACACTTCCGTCAATTGGCGATTGATTCCAATCATCGCAATGCCCTTTGCGTTCAAAAACCGAATAACTGCGCGTAATTCGCACTTGGCGGTAACATCCAATGGGAGCTCCATCCTCAACGGCCGCCAGGCCAAGACTGAGAGCCTCAGCGCGGTTTGCGCATGTTTACACACAGCGCGTGAAGCACTCTTCATAACAGTGTGACCAACTGCCACATAAACAGAGTTCTGTACTTACAAAAAAATAGGAGACCTTACTTTTGGGATTACCCTCGTCCAGTCACTTAACGACCAGACCTTCCCATACACCACAGTATCATGAGCAAACAGCCACAGATTGCTGCTCACCCTATTGGCCAGATCATTTATCTACCGTGTGGTTACAATTAAATTTTATCTATTTAACACGTTATAACACGGAAACTAATTACCGTAATAGTACCAAACTTGGTAGCATTAATGTTCATAGTACGGAGTACACGATTTCCATGCATCACAGCACCACCTCCAGTTCCAACTACGGCCACCAGGTGCAGAGATTAGTCATTGTGATTCATAGCCTCACACACCTGACCAGTCGCAGTACCCTTGTTGACGTGTCAATAGGAGCTTGGACAAAAGGAGCAGGGCATTATTGGTGAAGCTCTGTTACCTACCAAAACAATAGTAATGCTGCAGCTGCAGTTTCGAGAATATCGCTGGCTGAAAGGATTATCTACTTGCTGTGCGTAGCCTGAAGTAATAGTTCGAGTCAATTGGGGGAACTGGGTGCCGCTCCGGGAAGAAGCAGACAACTGGTTGCACCACAGGTTGTTCATGAAATCGCTGTTGCTATGGCAGACAACGCTGCGCGCATTTCCCGATCGTCAGGCAGTGCGCGTGCTGTGTCGCGACAGTTGAACATCCCGTGGTCCACTGTACGGAAGGTGCTTCGAACCATTCTCAAATGGTATCCGTGCAAGATCCATATCCTACAGCAGCTTGCACCACAGGACGCACAACGACGTGTTGACATCGCTCTCCACTTTCTTACAAGGATTGAAGTTGACAAGGGCTGGTCCTGGACCATCCTATGAACAGACGAAGCTCCTTTTCCTCTGACGAGTGAGGTGAACAAACAGAATTGCCGAGTGGCGGGCTCTTCACCTCCAGTCACAGTGCATGAAGTTCCTCTGTATGATGAACATTCTTCTTTGACTCGCCCTTCAGGAGAGAGACACATTGAACTCTACAGTTTCCATGCGAGATAGGGCACCGACGCACATGAACATGAAGTTCAGCTGCTTCTCCGAAACACATTTGGAAACTTATAGATTTATCAGCTGATCGTTTCCAAATCCTTGGCTGGCACAGTCACCTCACTCCCTGGGATTTCTGGTTGTGGGTCTACCTGAAGGTCAGAGTTTACCAGGGGAACAATCACACATGTGCTGATCTGAAGCGCAGCATATCAAGAGAGGTAGCCAGCATACCTACAGACATGCTTATCCTGTGCTTTCAGACTCTTCTGGACACTGATGGTCGCCATATTGAGACCCTTTTGTGGCAGTAATGGTACCGGTATGTAATGATATGCCTTACCGTATTTACATTAAAAGTATTTCAGTTGTATTGAATCTGCGTTATTTCTCTTCCCCATGTCCTTCACATTAACGCTACCAAGTTTGATATTCGTACGGTTATTCATTTTCGTGTTATAACGTGTTAAATAGGGAAAGTTTAATGATAACCACCCGGTATATATAAAAAATAACAGCGGTCCTAACCAATCCTTATCTTTGATGAACACTCGCCGTCGAGGACAACATACTGGGCTCTGTTACTTGAAGTCTTAGACCCACTCACATATTTGGTAATCTATACTATATGCTTATACCTTCAAGACGTGAGAGGATGGCATCATGTCAAGTGCTTTACGGAAATCTATAATTATGGTAATTATGGTATCCGCTGTTGCCCTTCATCCTGACATCCTTCGTTCTCCTGACATGGTATCCAGTGACTTGTTTCCTCGGATGAAGAAGTCATTGCGAGTCAGATCTTTCCAGGATGACAATGTGTTTTTCAATGTGAAGAAGTTTCCCGGACGGCCAAAATGCAGAGTTCTACAACAAAGGTATCCGTAGAGTCGTACATCGCTGCAAAAAATTTTCGCACTGAAGGGCGAATATGTAGAGAAGGACCAACACGATCACGAAGTTTTGTGGCCGGAGCTTGATTTTTTGGAGGTGGTGATTAAACCTTAATAACTACCCCTGATACATGTGCAGTGTTTTGACATCATAAATAAATTTGCCACGTGTGTCTAAAAGGTGTCTCGTCTTAACCATTACGCCTCTTCGCCTCGCGAGTCTGTGTGACAAAAATGTCTTCTCGCCTGGAAACAAAAGTAGTTGCAATATATGACAGGAGAGAAAACTACAGGTGAAGATGGGAGCGGGATAAGCCTTGTTTGGTTGCAATATACAAGCTGTATGCAAGAATTTTAAACACGAGGCTAAAAACGGTATCAGAATGTTTGTAGTGCAGGTATAGGTCGGATTTTGAAATGAACGATCAACGACACCTTATTAAAAAGCGCAGAATGTTTGACAGAGACACACACATTGCTTTTATACAGGTTGTTCTGAAACTGTTCTTTCGAACTGAGAGAAAGAACATAAAAAATATTTCAATAATGACCATTTGGTCCTTGAAGTCAACTTCTAAATGTTAAGGAAGATATTGTTAATGGTGCTGATGTAAGCTGTTGAGCCGGTGTCGTAGACTGGGAGTGTGTACTGACATTCAGATTTCCGCTATTCCCATATTTGGGAATATGTGGGAGGTACTCGACTACGTACTCAATAGCGTTTGGTGTTAACCTGTGGGCTGGCATTGTCGGTGATAGATTGATTGGACCATACATTCTTACATTCCACATCAACGGACGGAGATATAGCATTCTCGTGCAACATGTCTTGGCAGGACTGCTATGGGATGATTCTCTGAATGTTATACACAGGATGTACTTTCAGCATGATGGGGCGCCGGCCCACTTCAGCTCTGCTACGAAGAATTGTCTGACAGCCACTTCGGGAATTGCTGGATCGGCCGAGGTCATCCATGTTGCCTGACCTCACGTGTCTGGTATTCTTCCTCTGGGGGCATATGAAGCAGCTGGTGTACGAATCCGCTGTGGAAACTGAAGAAAAAGTCGTCGCTAGAACAGTTGTGGTTGCTGGTTCCATTGCAGACATGCCAGGTATCTTCCAACAGATACGACGGTCAATGGTCCGACAATGTACGTCATACTGCGTGCGTACAGGCCGATCGTCGCGCACTTGAGCAGATGCTGTGGACGCAACAGCTGTGATTACCATGCTGAGATGCCTTCAGTGTAAATCGTCCCCAACATCAGAAATTTCCTGTACCTGCTGTATTAATTTGAACGAATAGTTTCGGAACACTCTTCAGTTTTGAGAAAGGTTTTGATAACGTTGTTAGAGAAAATTTGTGCGCAATAATGGAGCACAGAGGCCACCCTGTAAAGCTTATATCACTCATCGAAACTCTGCAGAAAGAAACATCAGTAATTTTAGATGTAGAAGGCATACGTACAGTGCCGATTTAAGTAAGTAAAGGAGGGAGACAAGGCTACAGTTTATTACCTACGCTGTTCAACATTTACACTGACGACGCAGTTCGCAAATGGAATTATACATAAATACTGGGCTACAACTAAACGAAATCACTCTTATATGCTGATCTTACACAGATATTTTTTTTTTTTTTAGGGATCACGATTTACAAAAATTATTTTGTGATCTAAATAAAATATGTACAGAATATAATACGAAAATACCGTCTGTTAAATCAGCCAGTGACATTTTGTGGAAAATATTCAGTGAGAGTCAAGATAGTAATTGATGGAAAAACGATAGTACAGGTAAAATATTCTATGTATCTTCGATGTAAGATATTGTATGAATACGGATAAGATACGCAGAGTAAGTTGGGTAGATCTCGAAGTGTCGGTGGAACAACCAACAGAACTTTAAAGCATAAAACACGGAAAGAAGCACGAATGAAATTTTATAAAACAGTCGCATTGTCAACTTTATTATATGGATATGAATCGTGGATATTGAATAAGACAAGAAAAACAAAGTGTAGAAATGAGAATTCTTAGACCAGTGAAGGGATGTTAAAGAACAAATAAAATACAAATTTAAGGTATTTCAGAGGCTTCCAAATATTGTAATGTGAAAGAAAAACTGGGCGGAAACGATATGGAATGAACGTCTGCAAAGAGTGTATCCAGAGACTTACCACGCCCGATGAGGAACTTAGACCAAAATGGAAAAAAGATTATGGCAGACTGAGAAAAAGACGAACTTTAACAGTCACAATTGTCCTATTACGGAAAGTGAAGAAGATGGTGGTGGTAGTGATCATTATCATCATGATCTACCTAATGTCAAACTACAGTTCGTCCACGAAAACCAACAACACACTAAAAATATATTTTTGACCTATGCCAATATATGATGATATTTATCATCAGCAGAGACAGTAGCACATGTGAAGGGCGTAGATCTAACAAGAACAGTACGGCAAGAAAATAAATTGAGAAAGAACTGGAAGGCAAGAGATATACACTCCTGGAAATGGAAAAAAGAACACATTGACACCGGTGTGTCAGACCCACCATACTTCCTCCGGACACTGCGAGAGGGCTGTACAAGCAATGATCACACGCACGGCACAGCGGACACACCAGGAACCGCGGTGTTGGCCGTCGAATGGCGCTAGCTGCGCAGCATTTGTGCACCGCCGCCGTCAGTGTCAGCCAGTTTGCCGTGGCATACGGAGCTCCATCGCAGTCTTTAACACTGGTAGCATGCCGCGACAGCGTGGACGTGAACCGTATGTGCAGTTAACGGACTTTGAGCGAGGGCGTATAGTGGGCATGCGGGTGGCCGGATGGACGTACCGCCGAATTGCCCAACACGTGGGGCGTGAGGTCTCCACAGTACATCGATGTTGTCGCCAGTGGTCGGCGGAAGGTGCACGTGCCCGTCGACCTGGGACCGGACCGCAGCGACGCACGGATGCACGCCAAGACCGTAGGATCCTACGCAGTGCCGTAGGGGACCGCACCGCCACTTCCCAGCAAATTAGGGACACTGTTGCTCCTGGGGTATCGGCGAGGACCATTCGCAACCATCTCCATGAAGCTGGGCTACGGTCCCGCACACCGTTAGGCCGTCTTCCGCTCACGCCCCAACATCGTGCAGCCCGCCCCCAGTGGTGTCGCGACAGGCGTGAATGGAGGGACGAATGTAGACGTGTTGTCTTCAGCGATGAGAGTCGCTTCTGCCTTGGTGCCAATGATGGTCGTATGCGTGTTTGGCGCCGTGCAGGTGAGCGCCACAATCAGGACTGCATACGACCGAGGAACACAGGGCCAACACCCGGCATCATGGTGTGGGGAGCGATCTCCTACACTGGCCGTACACCACTGGTGATCGTCGAGGGGACACTGAATAGTGCACGGTACATCCAAATCGTCATCGAACCCATCGTTCTACCATTCCTAGATCGGCAGGGGAACTTGCTGTTCCAACAGGACAATGCACGTCCGCATGTATCCCGTGCCACCCAACTTGCTCTAGAAGGTGTAAGTCAACTACCCTGGCCAGCAAGATCTCCGGATCTGTCCCCCATTGAGCATGTTTGGGACTGGATGAAGCGTCGTCTCACGCGGTCTGCACGTCCAGCACGAACGCTGGTCCAACTGAGGCGCCAGGTGGAAATGGCATGGCAAGCCGTTCCACAGGACTACATCCAGCATCTCTACGATCGTCTCAATGGGAGAATAGCAGCCTGCATTGCTGCGAAAGGTGGATATACACTGTACTAGTGCCGACATTGTGCATGCTCTGTTGCCTGTGTCTATGTGCCTGTGGTTCTGTCAGTGTGATCATGTGATGTATCTGACCCCAGGAATGTGTCAATAAAGTTTCCCCTTCCTGGGACAATGAATTCATGGTGTTCTTACTTCAATTTCCAGGAGTGTAGAAGTGGGCCCACAAAATGGTGGATCGCTGACGTGGAACAGGATCTGGAAGGATGAGGAATGGAGTGGCATTAACTCAAGAGAGTGCACCAGGTCAGACAGAGATGGAAAACGTTCTTATATAGCACATTTGGGCACATGGTGATGGAGGGGGAAGGGGAGGTAACGACGAAAAGGTGTAAATTCTCTAAATCTAGAGTCGTTTAATTACACTTCCATAAAGTGTGAAGTGAGCCACGATGAAGTTGTATCATCAACCAACGATTTAATACTTCTTCATGGATGATATGTCAGCTGCCATTTTCCGGTTTTTTAATCAGCATCAGCCGACAATAATGTGCGAAATGACTTCCTTGGCCCAGTTGGTCAGTCCTGCCCAAGCCCTGATGGACTACCTCCAAATTCCTCGGACCTCGCCCGTGGCAAATTATCCTTGTCGTTGACAAAGGGGACCGCCGGCTTCGACACTGCCCTGCTGAGCGCTATGCTCTTGAGACACCTGCGGGAGGCCGGACGTAGCCGATAAGGATCTGGGGACGGGCGTGCAGAACCGTTCTCCCGTCACCGGCAGGGAAAGCGGGCTGCCCACCAAGGCCGCGGGCGCGGAATGCCTGTCCTGCGACACAACCAGCCGTGGGTCTCTACCGGCTGCAGTCGCTCTCATTAGTACGAGACGGTTTTTCACAGACTGCTACCAGTCACAAAATATTGTAGACCTGCTTAAATTAGTTATTGAAACATCATCTTTAGAGGCATAAACCTTGTCCTTACGCTACAACGGCGATACAAAGAAAAAAAAAGTTTCACGACAGTACACATGGATATTAAAGTAGTTTTTTACAGTTTTTGACATCTATTGGGGTCAACCTGCTGAAAAAGAAGAGGATAAACCAATATGAATAGTCATTTCCTTTCTTGGTCTAATGTCCACATAAAGTATTTAGTCACCTGCTTTGTTCATACCAAATGGATTGAATGTCTCTTATTTTTATGTCTTTCGTTATATATATTTCTTCTTTGGTGATTTATTATAGAGAGGATTACATATCGGGCGAAAAGAATATAAATCGTTTTATTATTGTTTTAATATTTATTCTTTCTACAGGGTTTTTAATTATTAGTCCTAATTTGATTATAATTTTGTTAGGATGAGATGGTTTGGGTTTGTTTTCTTATTGTTTAGTTATTTATTATCAAAATGTAAAATCCTATAGCTGTCTCCCTGTGCTATGTTCAGTTGTCTCCATTACTGTGGCTACTTGGATCTCCTTAGCCACTGTCAATAAACTTGAAAAGGACATTTGAAACACGTCATCACAATCACTTCTGTCCGCCCCCGGTAGCTGATAACATCATCAGCACTAATGAGCGGCTCTTTGCCATCGGTTTAAGTGACACTAACCTCTGCAGCAAATGCAACCTCGTTGATAGTGTGCCTCATCGTTACACATGTGAAGATCGGATTATCAACTGGAGGTGGACCATGGAGAAAATTGCTCAAATAACAAGAACTTCAGCAGACAATGTACCGACTAACATTTTCTTCAGACCAGAGGAAAGTTACTACCCTCAGGCAAAAAAATAACGCAGTGATTTGGTTAATGGGCAAATACACAAGTTATGTTTTTAACAACATTGGGAGCGATGAACATATTGAATACAAGATGTATATGGAAAATGAATTCGAGAAAATACTTAAATATCAGAATCACAATAATAAGTATGGTAACATGCTCCGAATTGTCTTCAACCGAATGGGTATAGGTTAGGAACTGGATTCCTTGTAGAGAGGGAACGTGACCCAACCCTAACCTCACCTGCAAGTAACACATGAAAAATAAATCAGTAGTACAGCAGATACAAGAATATGGCGGCAAACATCTGGTGTCTGATATAAAGGAAGATCTTGAACTCCCTATAGATGCGTTTAGAAGGCTGGAACTGACAAAAATAACAAGGCAGTGAAATATTTTGCGATGTCGCTGTTCGGGACTGCTCTTCTGTCCATGTAATTTACTCTGGAAGGAACACACATCAAGGATTTATTGAGTGATTATTTTGGGTCTGGGAAATGATGATGATGAACCGGCTGCAGAAGAAGAAAGTGTGCATGCTGATCTGCCGCCAGTTGAAGGTGACAGTGAAGGTGCTAAATTGTGCTGCTGCTAAAGACTAATTTTTTGAATGCTGTAATTTATGAGTGCAATTATGTCACCTTATTTATGTCATTTCATTGTAGCCATTTTTGTTACTGATTTTGGCGAATAAAAAAGTGGTAAAAAAGTGGTCAGAATGACAGAATGTCAATCCTAAGGGCCCGGGTTCGATTCCCGGCTGGGTCGGAGATTTTCTCCGCTCAGGGACTGGGTGTTGTGTTGTCCCAATGATCATTATTTCATCCCCATCGACGCGCAAGTCGCCGAAGTGGCGTCAAATCGAAAGACTTTTACTCGACGAACGGTCTACCCAACGGGAGCCGCAGTCACACGACATTTACATTTTACAATCAACTCTGACATTCAGCAGAAACAAAATGGCGGTCAAAACGAAGCTTGTTTCGATTTAACTATCGATGTATCTGTTCCAGAGGTTATGTCGCTTGCAATGTCTTCTGCACGTCTTCATGTCGCACCGCTGATGTTCATCGACGAAATATATTGGAGAGACTGCGAGAATTTGATATTAATCACAACAGTACTGGTATGAAAATTATTTCAACGAATTACGAAGATACTGCTATCAAATCGTTAAAATAAATTTTTATACCGTTATGTATAGGTACAACTGGGAAACTACAGGAAGTTCAGTTAAGAAAGACCGTAGCAGAAATACCACCACTAAGAAAACAATATGGTTCGCGAAGATAGCCGAAACAACTGAAATAAATATCACACCACTCATTTAGACACTCGCATAATGCAGACATCTGTTCACAAATGCAGTGCTAAGCGAAATAAAACGGTTTCATATTGTTTAAAACATGACTGTATCAAAGTTGTTAGTGTTGCTGTAATAGTTCTTAAATTAATACACATGTACAACCCTAATTTTGGGACAAATGCTTTCCACATGTTATATTTCTCTGAATATCAATTTCTTGGAAGTTGAACTGAAGCGTTTCTTCTTTCTTTCTTTGGTTCATTACAGCTGCTTATGGACCACGTGAAATAGCTTCTCATGATTTTGTTTTCTTCCCTGATTTTCAGTCCTCACACTACTTCATTCTTCCACTGTGTTCATTTCTGTTTTTAGTTTGTCCATAGAGGTGGAGCTTTCTGACCCTTTTCTGAAAACCCCCCAAATTTCTTAATTTTGTCTCGACAAGCTGGCCCGTCGAGAAATTTTGCTTTCTTAACGTTAATTTCTGCTAAGTCCTTTTTCGCTTCCCTGAACCAACTGATTTGAGTTTTGGGATTTGTGTGATACTGATCATATATTTTCTTAGTCTTTCTGGGCTCATTCCAAGCAAGTGACCGTAAAACATTTTTTTGTAATCAAACAATTATTACGATATTCAAATATTATTATTATTACTACTACTGCTGCTACTACTACTACTACTACTACTACTACTACCACCTCTACTACTACTACTACTACTACTACATCTGCTACTATTACGTAACTATCGAGCATGCCTTCTTTCGCTGCTTTGTTTGGTCGTTAATGACAACGCTGGACTTGTTACTAAAATTTTGTTTCCTCGTTTCACGCGGAACCCACAATCAGAAAATCATATAAAAGAACTTAATATACAGTATTTTTATCACGTGGTTTGTTGTCCTTACCGACTAATTGAAGCGATGAAAGAAAGACGTGCTCAGTATTCACCTCCCTTTACGTACTGAATAACGCGTTCGTCATCGTCATATACTATCTCTCTCTCTCTCTCTCTCTCTCTCTCTCTCTCTCTCTCTTCATCTTCCGCTTGCGACGTCGGCTTTAATCCCTGAACTGTAATTGCTGACGATTTGGTTTCCATTATGATCGGAATGATCTTATCGCTGAACTGTTCACAGTAACTCACTGTTTGGTTCAAAATGGTTCAAATGGCTCTGTGGACTATGCGACTTAACTGCTGAGGTCATCAGTCGCCTAGAACTTAGAACTAATTAAACCTAACTAACCTAAGGACATCACACACATCCGTGCCCGAGGCAGGATTCGAACCTGCGACCGTAGCTCACTGTTTGGTCCTACATTCCTGTTCATAAAAAATCCTATTCCCGTTACACAGTTTCCTGCCGTTGTTGGTATTACTTTATATTTGTCTGACCAGACATAGTTTCATTTCACTTAACTGATGGCTGCTACATCTAGATTCAGCCTTTGCATTTCCCTGTTTAAATTCACTATATTCGCTACGACACACACACTTCTGACGCCCTATGCACCGACTCGTAGAATGTTACCATTCGTTAGTGTTACTATTTTTTCTGATTATCGCCTGCTCCTTAGCAGCTAGCTCCTAGGAATCGGAGTGGATGAGTAATCTGGAATCTTCTGCCAATGAAGAGCTCATCAGGATAATTTTCACATTTCACATGAACACACATTGTTTATCTTTAATGCACTGTCTTTTTTGCATCCTCATACCGCTGATAATTGCTGGTTGTTGAGCCTATCGGAGCAGTTTCCCACCCGAAAGAGAACAGGATGTCCTGAACTTTAATTCGCTCCTCCGCCCTCTTTTTTGACAAGGCCAATGACAGAATGACGGTGAGTGCATAGACTAAAAGCTTTAATCTAAGTAGTGGCCAGGACTTTTGAATTGGTACGCTCAGTTATTTAATTTTGAGAAGATCTCCATTTGTACTTCTTGCTGTACAATGTCATTTATCAGCTTGAATCTTCTTTCATCCCTGCAAAAAATTTAATTTAATCTATTTTAAGCTGCATAATTTAGATAGGATCTCGTAAACCAAAATGCAATACGCAAGGTGACGCACTAGATGACCCCAAATTTTTGTACAGGGCGATTTATCCAGATATTCATGATCAGTCCACTTTAGACTGCTAAAACGAAAGCAAATTATAACCGAAAATGGTGAGGACAGCATTTACCTAATGCAGTTGTGTGGGGTTAAAAAAAGAATAGGACATACTATAATTGAGTCCATCACATTTGCTTTGGCCGGCCGGGGTGACCGAGCGGATCTAGACGCTACAGTCTGGGACCGCGCGACTGCTACGGTTGCAGGTTCGAATCCTGTCTCGGGCATGGATGTGTGTGATGTCCTTAGGTTAATTAGGTTTAAATAGTTCTAAGTTCTAGGGGATTGATGACCTTAGATGTCAAGTCCCATAGTGCTCAGAGCCATTTGAACCATTTTCCTTGAAGCTGTAAATATAATATTTATCAGCTCACAATAAATTATTGAGAGACCCATTTACACATTGTAGTACCATAGAGAACGCACAGCAGTCGCTACGTAGAACTCAGTTTTTAGCGACAATCATAACTCAGTTTCACGAAAAATCAGAATTTCACAGTTCGCTAACAAACTGCTGTTATCCGTTTAAGAGCGAATGCTTGTATGCAGCAACTCCCTTCAGACACCATTAATACAGTCAGTTCTAATGGAGGTGGTTTGCGGTTACGTTCCTCCGACCTGTCATGATGACTGATGTGTATCATTGTTGCATGGTTGACTCGAACGATTGCTTATACAGTATAGCGATGTGTTTGTGTTGTGGATGAAAGATAGAGAGAGGGTGAAACCTTGTGCTGGCACGTAGCCTGCGCCTCTCGAATAGCATCAAGGGGCCCGCCAAGCTTGACGAACGGATCACCGTCGAAAGTATCCGATATCTTCACTTCATGAAACACTGCTGAGAAGTTTGGAATTTAATCCAGGGTATTGGTGCGAAGGCCAGTGGTCAGTAACTACGCCACCATCTCTTATGTTCTTGGTGGTCAAATACTGGGAGTGAAAATTTTCCACGGCTAGGAATCGACTAGATGTCGGAGTTGTGCGCCACCAAACAAGGTACCTCTGCTACTTTGGCGAGTATTTCACTGAGGTGACAAAAGTCATGGGATAGCGACATGCACATGCGCATATAGCAGTAGCATCACGTATACAAGTTATAAAAGGGCAGTGCATTGGCGGAGCTATCACTTACGTCGCCTCAGCGGCCCCCGCCGCCCGCATGGCCCCGATTCAGTTGAGCTCTGATCGCTTCTGCAGTCGTTTGGCCAGCTGCTCGAGCAACTCCCGGAGCTTGTCACCGTCGTTACGATGGTCCTCTAGATCGGCGACTTCACTGCAGCTCACAATGGATAATAACCACATCCATGGACTCACCGTTTGGTGTTTAACGGAAACAGTTTGGCTCCCCAGTAGAGTGAATTCAGGGAGTTCTTGCGCTACGAGGCAATTGATATTTGCCTCGTGTGCGATACCTTCTTGAAGCCAGGCGTTCATGTCAGGGTGGCCAACTATCGGTGGTACCGCACCGTTAAGTTGACCCACGTTGGAGGGACTGCTGTTAATGTAAAGGCGTCTCTCTAACACCACGAAGTACAGCTTCCGCCTCTTACCGCAGTGGAAGCCACTGGAGTGGCTGCTAACGCTACGGCGGCTGTTACTACCTTCGTTTCGGCCCTACAGGCCGCCGAGGGGACTGGTACTGGAAGCTGACTTCGACGCCCTGTTGGCGTTGCGCGGGAAGCTCTTCATTGCGGGCGATTTAAATGAAGAGAGCACGCAATGGAACTCCCGCAGCACCAACGCCAGCGGTCGCCGCTTCCTTCGTGCCACACAACGGCACGGCGCGATAGTCCTAGTGGCAGATGACCTCACAGTCTTCCCTTATTACTGCCAGTCCTATGTGCTCGACATCGCCGCTCTCATGGGTGTTGGGCACTTCACGTCGGCCACTGTCCGATGCGCCCTGTCGTCTGACCATCCCTCGGTGGTCTTCGACATGGACGTCATCGGCGCCTCCATGCCGACTGACTGCCACAACTTCCACGGCATTGATGAGGCACACTTCCGCGCTGAGTTGCTCGACCGTCTAGAGGGCGTACTCAATCCTGCCGTGGAAGGGGCCACGAGGCGTTTTGCCTTCCTCACACGGCACACAATCGGCGCAACAGAGGCGGCGGCGAAGGGCGCGATAGATGTCGCGCTAACTCCCCCCCCCCCCCCCCCCTTACATTCTAGAGGCGATCACAAACAAGAAGTGGCAGCTCACACGGCTACCAGAGACGAAGCGCCGTCTCAACTGGGCGCGGAGAGAGATTCGGGCCACCATCGATGACCACCGGAAGTGACCACCCTAAAGACGACGGATGGAAATGCCTGGTGGATTGCCAAACGCTTTCCCCGTCGTCACCAAACAGTTCCGCCCCTCCAAGTGGGCGCTGCCGTCATTGAACCTGATGCTAAAGCCAGCATCCTCGCAGGCACGTTTGCCGACAACTTTCAACCTGCTGTGGGCGTGGTAGATGTCGACCACGTCTGCCTCGTTGAAGAACGCCTGTCGGTCTTCTTCGCAGCCAGAAACGAAGACAATGTGATCGAGCAAATAACGGCTGACAAGTCTACCTGCAGATCCGCCGCCTCAGCGCAAAGAAGGCAGGTGTAACGCATGCCTATTGAAGATGCTGCCGCCGGAGATATCAGTCTCTGGCGGATATAAACTGCATTCTCCGCTCTGGGACCTTTCCCTCAGTGTGGAAACACGCGGAAGTGGTTGCCATCCACAATAGCGGAAAGGAACCCCACCAGGCAGCGAACTACGGGCCGATCAGCTTGCCAGTGTCCCTCTCAAAAGTATCCGAGAGTCTGTACGTGAAGCGGCTGCTACTCCCCGTCACGGACCAACGGCTCATCCCTGACGAGCAGTTCGGGTTCCGGAGCGGCCATTCGACCATCCAGTAGCTGTTGCGCCTAGTGGAGCAGGCAATGCGAGCGCTAGAGACGCGGGAGTACCTAGGGGGCGATGTTTCTCGACGTCTGAGGTCTTTGACTGCGTGTGGCACGACGGCCTAGTGTACAGACTCTTTGCACACGGGGTACCTACGTCACAGGTGGTCCTGCTGCGCTCGTGTCTCTCGGGACGCACATTCCACGTCAGAGCAGATGGAGAAATATCTACCGATGGGCAGATTCGTGCGGGGGTGCCGCAGAGGTCGGTTCTCGGCCCCCTGCTGTACTCCCTCTACACAGCTGACGCTCCGCGAGTGGCGCGCGTGGAGTTAGCAAGCTGACGATAGAGTGTTGTTCACCCGCAGTATGAATGCGACCGAGATGCGCCGCCGCCTCCAGCTCGGATGTGATGTTCTGGGTGCCTGAAATTAAATGCTGCAAAGATCCAGCGCGTCGTCTCCACTAGGAAGAGGCTGTCTCCGAACCTGCCGCCGGCCACGATCATGGCAGGCACCATCCCATGGCTGCGCACAGGTAAGTACCTCGGGGTGACGCTAGACAGGCATCTGACCTGGCTGCCTCAAGTCTGTGACGCCAGGGAGCGAGCAGTGGGGCGTCTTCGAGCGCTCTACCAGCTGCTCAATACTTCATCCACCCTTCCCCCACGCCATGTCCTCGTTCGGTCGTTGCTTGAATATGCGGCCGTGGTGTAAGATAATGCAGCTGCGACACACATTGCGACGCCCCAGCGCGTTTAAAATAGGGCGCTGTGACTAGAGCTGCACAAGCCGCCTCGGCGTGGGCCGTGTTTACATGGAATGAAAGCGGCTCTTTGGTCCAACTGAACCGATCATTGACTGGAAATGGTTATGTTCAGCTACTTGAAGACCATTTGCAGCCATTCATGGACTTAAAGTTCCTTAAAATCTCACCAGGCCGCAACTGTTTGTGATTGGTTTGAAGAACATTCTGGACAATTCGAGGGAATGATTTGGTCCCCCATATCGTCCGACATGAATCCCATCGAATATTTATGGACGGCTAAACAGGCAGCATGGCTCAATACTTATGCAGGGGACTTCCAACGACTTGCTGAGTCCATGATATATCGAGTTGCTACGCTACGCCGGGCAAAAGGAGCTTCGACACGTTGTTAGAAGATATCTCAGGACTTGTTTCACCATTGCGTAGTGCAGAGGGCAATTGAAAATTGAAAGTGGAGTCTGGCAAGATAATTTCGTTTCACTTAAACTATTTTCATTGGACCAAGATGATTTCATATCGTTAAACTGGGAAAAAGAAGGAATACGTCTTATTGTTATTGGAACAAACCTTGAACCACTTTTGCTTTGCTGATGACATAACAGACAAACTTTATTGAGAAAGTTTGAAAACAGGTCCGAAAATAAAGGTTAATAAGACTGTAATAAAAACAGAAACCTGAAGAAAAAAAGATCAAATGTTTTGTAAAACAATTTATCTGAAAGCAAGAAATAAAATACGTTAGAAAAACATTTGATGTGCCTTTGAATGACGCTCGAAGTCGTGTATAGCAAATGAGGTACCGAATGAGAATGTATAACTGTGTGTTTAACTGATAATCTTAAAATTTTAAAGAATGGGCCTACTAGAGGATACTAGCCTGGTCAATTGTCTAGACCGTGCAGTATGGTGTCGCCTTGACACATTTTTATCGTGTGCGCCTGAAACTTCAGTGTGTCCAACAACTTGTTAGTCTCAAAAATATTTCAACAGATAATGCTAAAATTATCAAGAAAGAGAATGCGTGTGTCACAAATGGCTTTGTGTCCCTTAAAAGTGATCTCGCCGTCATTTTTGTTGCTCACACACTTTTAATAATACGAGAAGTGCACGGTTTCGTGCATCATTCGAAGTTGCGTCAAATGTTCCTCTAATCTCTTTTATTTCTCACTTTGACAGATGAGTCCACAAAATATTAGTTTTTTCAGTATTTTTGCATTTAAATATCTGATCAAAGCAATTTTTATGTGCAAAATGGATTTTGACACTTCATTTGCTTAGGCAGCAGCTTTTGTTCGTGAAATATTTCAATCTTTCCTCAAACCACTAAGTTTTTCTTAATTACTCTGATTTGTTTAGAGAAATCAAGGACAAAATATCATTGTGTAATCTATAGAGCACCATGTTTTCGCCAAACATCTGGTCAATGATAAACAATTTACACATCGAAAAGAAAACAGTACAAATTAGCAATGAATTCTTAAAACAATTTGACGAGTTTCTCGATTTAGGGCAGTTGCCTCGAAGGACAGCAAAATAAATTAAAGAAAAATGATCAAGGGTGCTTCATAAGGTAGTTGCATGATTGGTGACGGAGCCTCCTTGTTTCCTGTCTCCGCCCTCTTTCACGGTTGATTATTAGGATAGTGTCTCAGTGTTAGTCTATTTTCGCATGATTGAATGTACGAATTACACGAGCATCCAAGGACCGCGCAGTTGATGATATTTTACAACCGCATGACGAATGACATGATAAATTTAGAGTGTTAAGAGTAGTAGTTTCTGTATCGTTAGACAGTATCTACACAAGTGAACGTGAAAAACCGGCTGGCAACTATATTCTTTCTGCAGTGCGTCGACAGTAGCTTTACGGAGAAATTCCAACTGTGTCATGTTGCTCTAGCTTTACCTGGTAGAAAAACACATCAATAACTAGGTCGGACCTAACCTAGTGAGTCACTCCCACTGACTTGGCGAACAGTTCCAGATTCACTAAAAGCGCTATAGTATGGACAGAAGACGTCAGGACCACATCCTGATTCATGACTGGTCGTCCGGGAGACTGGCCGCAGATAGTTCCAGTAACGTGTCTTGCGGACACTGAACTCACGTTTTGTACGTAGGCATTAGCGATCCACCACACGCCAGTAACGCACATTTTAGCTGCCCATTCTAACTGGTTCGTAACAGAACGTCAGTTGCAGGTAATCCGTGCGCGCGGCAGCAAAGTGCCTTTTCAGTGCCAGAAAAGTATATTCTGACACTCTAGTATTTGTGTGTGAGTGATAGAGTGAATTGTAACTCGGCATTTTGTGTTTGTATCGTGCTCAGTGAGAACTGACGCAATAATGGCGTTAGAGGTTTTACACCAGATTGAATTACGGTCATCACCACGTGAAGTACATGAAGAGGAAAGATACACTGCAAACACTGTTTTCGGTTTCGTCAAGAACCTTGAAGATGCCACCACCAATGAAATCGTGGAGAATGAAGAACTGGTACAAATGCCTTCCGAGGAATTACTAATGTCGAACCAATTTATGAGCCTTTTACTGATGATGTAGCTACTGACAATGTTCCTTTCGATTCTGCCAAGAATGTAATTGAAGCAAAAAAGCAAGGTTTGTCATTGAAAATAATTATCCACTCACTTCAGAAGGGTCAAGGACAGGAAGTGTCTATTATGAACAACAAGAAACAAAAGTGAGAAACTCAATGTCATATCGGAGTACGTTTGGTCTAGTTTTCAAGAGCAAGGGCTAATTCCATTGTTGTGCACGACGTTGATATAAGGCGATAGGGAATGCACAAAAACTAGAGAGCTTGCACTGACAGATTTCAAACCTTGATCTACCAGGGTGTCGAATTTTAAGGCTGCTCATAAGAATGTGAGTAAACAAAGTTACGCAGTTTCTAATGTACAAACATGCTCAAACGTAAGAAGAGATAGAGAAGACTGCGACTGCATTTGGTATTGAATTCACAGACACTGTGGTTCCTAACTATGCAGTAGCTGAATGTCTAAATACCGACCAATCTGAATTTAATTATTACACACACACACACACACACACACACACACACACACACACACACAATCAGCGTATTCGTATAAAATTTCCATGGAAGGTAGACTTCCTCCTCCACTACTTATTTCTTCCGTCTACCCTTCGTTCCCTTTTGTAAAAGAAAATGAACCGATCTCCGAACGTATACAGAACGACTTAAAAATCAAGCAAAGTTGAGAAACGTATTCTTGAACAATGTGGAGTATCTCTCTCTCTCTCTCTCTCTCTCTCTCTCTTCCAATGTTGGAACAAAATGTTGTCTGGTTCTGGATTCATTTTCACTCCATCAACAGGATCTCTTCGTGATTCCACACAAAAGCATACAGGCAACAACCGTTCCATCTGGCGAAACTTCCCTTGTTCAGCCTTTGGATGTATACTTTTTTTGCCAATAGAAAAAGTTCGCTAAACGTTTTTATGAGGGAGTTTTACTCGACAACATTGATATTGAACTCCACAGCTGTAGCGCTATCATGAACCTTCATGCACTAATCCATACTCAATTCAGTGCCTTCATATTGAACAACATCGTCAAGCAATGTTGAAAGGAAGCTACATTTCCAGTTCAATGTGATGCTTTTGATGCTCCTGACAACATTATCTGGAATACAGAAGATTAAAGTTGCTCAACACCCTACTTCACAACTGCATCATTTATCCAATGTGCATACTGTCGTTTACATTTGTGGTTAAGATTTCAAAATGGTTCAAATGGCTCTGAGCACTATGCGACTTAACTTCTGAGGTCATCAGTCGCCTAGAACTTAAAACTAATTAAACCTAACTAACCTAAGGACATCACACACATCCATGCCCGAGGCAGGATTCGAACCTGCGACCGGAGCGGTTGCTCGGCTCTAGACTGTAGCGCCTAGAACCGCACGGCCACTCCGGCCGGCGGTTAAGATTTCAATAGGCTTACAAACATGTTTAATAATTGATGCGTACAGCTAAACGAAATAATAATAATAATAATAATAATAATAATTCCAGTGGAGGCCCGGGAAAAGAATAGGCCTCCGGTATGTTCTGCCAGTCGTAAAAGGCGACGAAAAGAACAAACCACTAATAGGGCTAACCCTCCTTTTAGTGTGATTAGTTGGTTCAGGACAGAACTAATGAAGCCTCGGACAAGCGCCGTCATGGTCGGGGCCGACGCTTGATCCCTATGCCCGCCCACAATGGTAACGACATTGCTAGCCAACTGGAAAATGATTCAAATCCAAATAGAGGTGTTTTGCAGGATATGCTTCCTGCAACCACCCTAGAAGGAAAAAAGACAGAGGATGAGATGGTCAGATGAAGTTAATCGACACCTCATGTTCTGTTATTACCAAGCAACAAACCTAGGAACCAACACAACTGGATACAGATCACAAGTATACACAACATTTATTACCAGATACCCAGAATTAAAATTTTTAACAGAACAACGACTAGCTAATCAGATCCGTGTAATAATAAAAAATAACAGGATACCCCAGTCAGAATTAGAAAACATCAAACAACAAGTACAACAAATACTGGAACAAAATAATGTGCAATCAGAAGAAGAAGAAGAAGAAGAAAATACAGTAATGGACTCAAACATCCCAGAGCAAACAAACAAAGAACAACACGCATCAATTAAACAGTCAGAGGAAAATGAAATCTTAAGACAGCCACCAGAACAAGCACAAATAGAACACGAAGTGACACACATGTTAGATACAGAAGAAAAATTTCAGCCGGCATATATAGAATACAAAGACACAAATACAGACATTAGACCATTCTTGCATAGACCACCAAATAACTCACAAGTCGAAACAACAACAACAACTATCAACACACTCATACACAACAAAATAAATGAAAATACAACTATGGAAGAGTTACAACTACTGGTTTATATAGGAGCACTCACTACACTAAATATACACACTAGGCAGAGATCAGAACCAACCAACACACAGAAGAAACCCACAAAACCAACATGGCAACACAGGCTACAGATCAGAATAGAAAAACTGAGAAAAGACATCGGACAGCTAACACAATTTATAAGAAATGAAATGTCAGAAAAAAAAACGAAAAAGGTTAGGTAAAATCTCACAACAAGAAGTGATAGAGCAATTAGATGAAAAGAAGCAGAAATTACAAGCATTGGCCAAACGACTTAGAAGATACAAAAAAAGTGAAAATAAAAGGAAACAAAACCAAACATTCAACACAAACCAAAAGAAATTTTACCAGACAATAGATAACACACACATTAAAATAGACAATCCACCAAACATAGAAGACATGGAACACTTCTGGAGCAACATATGGTCAAACCTGGTACAACATAACAGGCAAGCATGGTGGATACAAGCAGAAACAGATACGTACAAGATGCCTGAAGTGATAATTTTGCAACATGAAGTCACCCAAGCAATTAATTCTACTCACAATTGGAAAGCCCCTGGAAAAGATAAAATAGCAAATTTCTGGCTAAAGAAATTCACCTCAACACATTCACATCTAACTAAATTATTTAACAGTTACCTTGCAGACCCATACACATTCCCTGATACACTTACACATGGAATAACTTATCTGAAACCTAAAGATCAAGCAGACACAGCAAACCCAGCTAAATATCGCCCCATAACATGCCTACCAACAATATACAAAATAAATTCAGTCATTACACAGAAATTAATGACACATACAACACAGAACAAAATTATAAATGAAGAACGAAAACGCTGTTGCAAAGGAGCACGAGGATGTAAAGAGCAACTGATAATAGATGCAGAGGTGACATACCAAGCTAAAACTAAACAAAGGTCGCAACACTATGCATACATTGATTACCAAAAAGCTTTTGATAGTGTACCCCACTCATGGCTACTACAAATATTGGAAATATACAAAGTAGATCCTAAATTGATACAGTTCCTAAACATAGTAATGAAAAATTGGAAAACCACACTTAATATCCAAACAAATTCAAATAATATCACATCACAGCCAATACAGATTAAGTGTGGAATATATCAAGGAGACTCATTAAGTCCTTTCTGGTTCTGCCTTGCTCTGAACCCACTATCCAACATGCTAAATAATACAAATTATGGATACAATATTACTGGGACATACCCACACAAAATCACACATCTGCTATACATGGATGATCTAAAACTACTGGCAGCAACAAATCAACAACTCATCCAATTACTAAAGATAACAGAAGTATTCAGCAATGATATAAATATGGCTTTTGGAACAGACAAATGTAAGAAAAATAGCATAGTCAAGGGAAAACACACTAAACAAGAAGATTACATATTGGATAACCACAGCGACTGCATAGAAGCAATGGAAAAAACAGATGCCTATAAATATCTAGGATACAGACAAAAAATAGGAATAGATAATACAAATATTAAAGAAGAACTAAAAGCAAAATATAGATGAAGACAAACAAAAATACTGAAAACAGAACTGACAGCAAGAAACAAGACAAAAGCTATAAATACTTATACTATACCAATATTGACCTACTCACTTGGAGTAGTGAAATGGAGTAACACAGACCTAGAAGCACTCAATACACTTACACGATCACAATGCCACAAATATAGAATACATCACATACATTCAGCAACAGAAAGATTCACATTAAGCAAAAAGGAAGGAGGAAGGGGATTTATCGACATAAAAAACCTACATTATGGACAGGTAGACATTTTAAGAAAATTCTTTATAGAAAGAGCAGAATATAGCAAAATACACAAAGCAATCACTCATATAAATACATCGGCTACACCACTGCAATTTCATAACCACTTCTACAACCCTTTAGATCACATAACATAAACAGATACGAAGAAAGTAAATTGGAAAAAGAAAACGGTACATGGCAAGCACCCGTATCATCTAACACAGCCACACCGATCAAGACGCATCCAACACATGGCTAAGAAAAGGCAATATATACAGTGAGACGGAAGGATTCATGATTGCAATACAGGATCAAACAATAAACACCAGATATTACAGCAAGCATATTATTAAAGACCCCAATACCACAACAGATAAATGCAGACTTTGCAAACAACAAATAGAAACAGTAGATCACATCACAAGGGATGTACAATACTAGCAAATACAGAATACCCCAGAAGACATGACAACGTAGCAAAAATAATACATCAACAGCTTGCCTTACAACATAAACTTATAAAACAACATGTTCCCACATACAAGTATGCACCACAAAATGTACTGGAGAACGATGAATACAAATTATACTGGAACAGAACCATTATAACACATAAAACAACACCACATAACAAACCTGACATCATACTCACCAATAAAAAGAAGAAATTAACACAACTAATCGAAATATCCATACCCAATACAACAAATATACAAAAGAAAACAGGAGAAAAAATTGAAAAATACATCCAAATGGCTGAGGAAGTCAAGGACATGTGGCATCAGGATAAAGTTGACATTGTACCAATTATACTATCAACTACAGGAGTCATACCACACAATATCCACCAGTACATCAATGCAATACAGCTACATCCAAACTTATATATACAACTACAGAAATCTGTAATTATTGATACATGTTCAATTACCCGAAAGTTCCTAAATGCAATATAACACATACCATACAGTTAAAAGGAAGTGACGCTTGATCAAGGTCCGCGTCACTTTCCATTTTTAACCAGACTTAACGTCTGAGAAAGTAAAGAAATAATAATAATAATAGTAGTAGTAGTAGTAGTAGTAGTAGTTGTTTCCTGTCCTATTCACTATTCCACCACAGTGTATAACGCTCACAAACATGTATAATTACCGCTATGGGCATCTGAAATTGATGCAGTGAATACTGATAACGCCTGAGTTTCCGCCGTAATTAATTTCCATACTGGTGAGACACATTGCGAATGTATCTTCAAAAGACCCCAGAGGTGCTAGGTGGCATCTCAGATGGACTGAGGTAAAGTAATGTGGATCAGGCTAAACAAGTACCCTCATGTCTGTGGAGAATTCCTCAAACGATTCTGGTATATGTATAAAACAATTTTAATATACAGATTATCTTTCAGCTCCAGTTGGACTATTTAAAACACAGTATGAATAATTTCGGTATCAGCGGATCATCTTCAGATCTACGTTGTTGCGTAAGCAGCCCCCTCGTGCCTGTATCGAAACTACTCATGAGAATACTTCTGACCCAAGTTGTGACCTATGGGGTAGTGCATTCGATCGTCTGCATGTACTCTGGGCCAACAAATGGGTGCATATGATTTGACAGTAATTTCCTGTATCTGATATTCTTCACGGGTTTGCAGCCGGATCATCACGGTTTCCGTCGTTGTGGCTGGAATTCAGTTCCGGCGAGGCAGTGCACGAGCATTAACTCACCTGAAGATCGCGCCCAGCTGGTTCGCCTAAATATTGTGTCTGGACCACGATATGATCCGGCTGCAAACCCATGAAGAATATCAGCAGTTATTACGCCGGGAAAGTCTACGAAATCACAATTTCCTGTATCTTTCGCCTGAAAGAGCCGACAGTAGTATCAGAGGTTCCATTGCATTCCCTGTAACACCCTCCGCACAATGTCCCCCCACCCCCCTTCCATTCTAACACATCTCCCATCTGTCAGAACGATGCCCGTGTTGTTCATGTAGCCTCATTGCCTCACGTGGTTGTCGGAATACTCATCAGCCATCGGCTGGTACCAATTTTTATTGTGAGGCTACCTTTCTCCAATATTCAAGCAACCAATTGTACTTTATCAGTAAACTCTTCCGGGCTAAGTTGCCGTGGTCGATCTGTAGAACTTCTTCTCCCTGACGTTTCGTTCTCAACTACGGAGAACATCTTCCGAGGTGAGTCGACGACTGCCTGCTAGGACAATCGATTGCCTGCAATCGAGAGAACAGACGATAGCCGGAGATAGCTGCACATCGACGCCACGTGACGTGTGGTGGCGCCCCCTACGATCTCTATATAAGCGGCGGCCCCAGCTCCTAGCAGCCAGTCGTCAACTCACCTCGGAAGATGTTCTCCGTAGTTGAGAACGAAACGTCAGGGAGAAGAAGTTCTACAGATCGACCACGGCAACTTAGGCCGGAAGAGTTTACTGATAAAGACGCCGGCCGTGAAAGCCTACATGGAATGAACCAACTGTACTGTTCCTGTGTCTATAGTAATATGTTTACTCTGTTACGTACGATTAACAAACGTCATGGGTCTGGGCGGTTTAGTTGGTAGGACACACATTGTTTTATCCAACACTGATTTCACGAATGATTTTTTTGTACTGTGACCCATCTGTTCGTTGTTACAGTCAGCAATAGTCGATGGCGAGCTGTGATATCAACTCTTCGTTGCCGATGGTAATTGACTCCAGTGAGGAGGTTGTTCCTCCCCGAATAAAAATGCTCACAGTACACCATTGACACTGTGGCACCCGAGAGTCCTAGTAGCTGCACAACCTCGTCGATGGAATTTCCTTTGGTTGGACACTCGTGATAAATGTAAATGTAGTGTGACTAAGGCCTCCCGTCGTGTAGACTGTTAGCCGTGTGCAAGTCTTTCTATTTGACGCCACCTCGGCGACTTGCGCGTCGATGAGGATGAAATGATGATGATTAGGACAACACAACACCCAGTCCCTGAGCGGAGAAAATAACCGACCCAGCCGGGAATCGAACCCGGGCCCTTAGGATTGATATTCTGTCGCGCTGACCAGTCAGCTACCGGGGGCGGACGGGCACTAGTGGTCAATTGCGCTGATCCTGTGCGTCTTGTCCACCCTGCCCTACACTGTCATGCTGACAGCCAATATAAGATTTGGCGACATCCCAGTCACGTGACGAAGTATTCCATTCATTGTCCCAATGGTAGCGTTCTCTCTAATTCAGTTGCTCATGAGTAAATATTAAATCTTCCTATGAGGCTTACAGTACCTGTTTATTAAAAACGTGGCTCCAAGACTTCTTATATAAGTTGGGGATAATTTCACCCCGAACGGAATTTTTTGCTGATTATACGGCTTTGCTTCAGATCTCAGCTTTACATAGTAATGCGGGCAATTATAATTACGGAGTTATGTTGAAATGAAACGTGCGTTAGGTGTTTGACGTCGATAATGTTGGTTGTGAAGACAAATGAGAACGCACACGTCAGAGACTGCTTTACCTGGTTTTCTAAATCATCTTCCTGCAGTCCAGTAAGGGTTAGTGAAATAGTAGTCTAGTTTCCCTTCTATTTTTTTTAAAGAAAATATCTGTCTGAAAGCTATGGTGAAGAACTACAGAAGACTTAAGAATATTCCAACCAGCGCTGTTTTGCTCACTGTGGAAACAGTGGCGAAACTTTCGTAGCAACACTTCTGTTGTCTTTTGCTAATCGCGATTGCTTTTCCTTCTCTGCTCTTTTTCGGTCTATGTCTACTGTCTCAGAATGAATTTTGGCGTTTTATCTGAACAGGGAACTGCCAGTGAAGCAACTTTTGTGGCTCTCCTGGGAGCTAAGGCTCGAAAACTGCGGGAAGTGAAGGAGCAGCACCCCGACTGGAGTGACTACGAGATTATCTCAAAGTTCGTCGCCTACGCGTCCAGTAAGTATGCTATCTTTTTTTATTCTTCTCTGCCTCCTGCTCGTCTTTATTTTTCCTGTACTTCAGTATATGGTATTAGTCTTTCTATGCTTAGTCACGAATCGATCATACTATTCTTGCAGAATGAAACTGCAAACTATTTTATATTACCAAAATGTTTCACAAGCTGTGACATTGTCGCGAATAAAACAGTGACCCGTATATACAATAAGTTTTCTTTAATTTACGTCTATGGTCACAAACTTTAGCACTCACTACTGACAACATGACTCGTGCGTATGATGTTGTTTATATATGTTTTTTGCATTTAACATTTGACGATGCCACTGTGGCTGCAGTACATTAGGACTTTGTTTTGTATAAAACAGATCTGATGATGGTCGTTATAGACCGAAACCGGTAATGTATTAACAAAAGTTTGTGACTTATTACCAAAACGTATTTTTAGGATTTTGGGTTTCCTTGGTGTAGAGTTCTCTGAAACTAGCCAGACAGCACAGTAGTAGGTACGCTAAAAGTGTGATCATGGTATAACATTTACTTTAAACTGAATGCATTGTGTATATGGATTTATGTAAGACAGGTGAGAAAGGTGCCTGGGACCCCACATCGTTCAGTTTCTGCTTACGTAGTGACTAAAAATAGTCATTCTTCACGCTGACACAAAAAACTGAAATTCGAAGACTGGGCTGTAGAAACAGAAGTCAGTTTTTGAGTTGCACTCTGCCACACTGTTATTAAACTATCGAGTGAGCTCTATGTCGTATACGGCGGATTCTGTTGTCTAGCTTCATGTCAGGACCTATTACTTCACAAATATTCGTAGAAAAAATAGATAGGACCTCTTGGCTACAAATTTCGTCTGTTAAATTTGGCAAACAGTGAAACACCAACTAGAAAAAGAGTATAGCTACTGCACTGGTGTCCGAAATTCAAGCAAGAAACCTCTATTCACGGTGTAATCATACAAACTGTCAACAGATTTACGTACAGTCGTGTTCTGTATGGAAGGTGGCATTCCGGTCAATGGACAACCACGCCAACGATGAGTCAGGGCACCTGAGAAACGGGGTAGACCATAAGAAGAATGGAAGCAGGACAGTCGCAAACTGATGTGGGCCGGTGGCCGGTGGCTTAATGTGAATCATTCTGTTGTTTCTCGCATGTGGCGTCAATTTATAGAGATCGAAACAGTATCCCGAAGACCATGGAAGGACCGATCATGGGTGATAACAGAAAGAGAGGAGTGTCATTTGGCTGTAAGGGCACGACGGTAGCACCTTAGTACTGCACGGCAACTGACATTTGACATCGCAGCATCCACTGGACGTCTTGTATCGAGGCAAACGGCGACAGAAGGCTTCGGCAGAGTGGCCTTTATTGTCGGAGACCTGCTGTATGCGTGCCTCTGTTGCGTCTTCACAGAAGGCATCGTCTAGAGTGGAGCCTTCAACATACCACCTGGACGTCAAACAGTGGGCCAATGTTCTTTTCACTGATGAGTACCGATTTGGTCTGGAGAGTGATTCTCCAAACCTTCGCATATGAAGGAATGTGGAACACGATTTGGGGACCCAAACATTGTGGAAAGAGGCTGATATCTAAGAGGATCCCTGATGGTGTGTTCAACGATTATGTGGACCACTCGGTTACCTCTTCATCAAATTGTAAGGGTGAATCGGCAAGTTTTAACTGCTTTCAGGTATCAAGACGAGACCTTGGGACCTCGTGTGCTGTTGTTGCGAGGTGGTGTGGACCCAGACTTCGTACTGATGGACGATAATGTTCGACCTCTTAGAGAACAGGTCTTTGACGTTTTCTTGGAAACGGAAAATGATGCACGCTCAGCGTGGCCTATTCGCTCTCCCGCTCCCAATACCATAGAGCATGTCTGGTATGCACTAGAGAGATTTTTTTTTTTTTCTTTTTTTCTTCTACCGTTATGCATGTATCAGTTATTTATGTTCTGTGTTCCTTACATTGTTTCTACTTTACTATCACCTATTTATACTGTTTCGTGGCAAAATAAACGCAGCCTTGCAAAATTTCCGTTTGTTGCTTTAATTTAGGACGCCAGCGTATTTGATTCTCGTCACTCCTTTTGGACGGGTGTAAGAAGAGTATCACATTAATAAGCGCTTTGTGCGGTGAAGTGAAAAGTACTACGTTTAGTTTATCTGTAAATATGCGTAGCAATAATAATAACGTAAGATGATAGAGGCATTTAATCGGTGACACAGGGCTTAAGAAATATTGCGGGATGTCGCAGAAATGGAAATGGTGATCACTGCCGAACTTCGCACGAACTATATGTGAGAGACAGAGAAATACAGGAAATGTCTCCTTTACAGAAATATGATGCAGACAGATCAGTACCAAAAACAGAAATAGACGGAAGTTACTGAAGAACCTTGATCCTTAACTTGTCGATCAGACAGCAGAATGTACTTATGAATTTGTATGAGTTACTCGACGAGGCCGGCTATGGACGTGCGTCAGAGCAGCAGCAGCAGCAGCAGCAGCAGCAACATGTTTACGTCTGAGAAAGGGAGAAACGAAGATTAGCATTAGATTTGCTCCACTGTTTCCTTCTAAGCGGAATGCTATCAGGTTCTGCTCGAGTAAGTTATCATTAAAGTGACAGCTAAGTCGTAGGAATACAAACAGGGCGTAATTCAGTCCTTGTTCTGTGTTATTGATGTCGTTTTGCAAGGTGTATCCGTGTTACGCAGTTTTTTTTTACTTTGCTATGTCATAATCGTCGTCGTCGTCTGGAGTCTTAAAACTGCATTTTTCGCTAAGTCAGTTCTGAATTACGGTTTTTCCCTTACTTATCTGCCTGACAAAGACCCAGTATACAAGGTCAGATGTCAACGCAACTTTTTGTCCGTGCACATCATCGGCGGGTACGTAACTGATTCGAGTTGCAATTCTCTGTGACAAGTAGAACAGCCACCACAGTTCATTAGCGGTGTTCGTGTTCAGTGCTGTTACTAAGCGTAGTATGGTATATAACTGGCGTAAAAGTGTCGAAGATTAGTGGTAACACTGAATGACGTGAGGTGCCGCGTTCTTTTGTAAGATAGTGTTATCAGCAACAGACACTGTTTGAAAGGGATCTCATTTCCGGTCTCGATTTGACTGACTGGTCGAATCGTGAAAGGTTCAGATCTCTGGGGCATTTGGATGCTACAGTGGCCCAGTGTTAGACTGCTTGAGAACGTGAGAGCAAACGTACACATCGTCAAGGTTCCTGCCGACCACGTATGACCACAAGGGAGGACCGCCATGCATCAAGCACATCGTAACCTTTAGACATCTGTGCATATCATCAAAAACAAGTAGTGGATTCCCTGAAACATTGTGTCATACCGTACCACTGGCCGGAGATTAGCAGCAGCCGACTAAGGAATTAGTGTGCCTTGCGTAGGCTGCCGTTACCGCAACATACAGTTGCATTTGGAATGGTGACACGCATTGTGTTCAGCAATGAATCGCAGTTCTGCACTACCCCAAATGATCATCGTCGACGAGTAGGATGTTATGTGAGGAGCCATCGGCTGTCTCTTCAGGTCTCGGCTGGTTGTGATTAAGGGAAATCTGATGGCGCCATGGTACGTCACGGACTTGCAGTCTCTCGTGTGACAGTGCCGTAGTCACATTTTTCAGCAAGTAGATACTCGTACACACTTGATACCTGTGTGTGCGAACCGTCAGCGTGATGCTGAGGTAATCCTGTAGCCAGCAAGATCCAGAGACCTGTCTCTTGTACAACATGTGTGTGACCAGCTCGGATGCCAACTCCGTCACACCAGCATATCAAGGCCAGTTATAACAGTCATGGTCCAGTCTGCCGCATTAGAGAATACAGCCGCGTATGATACGCTTCTCAGTGGAATCCGTGCAGAGATCAAGGCAAGAAGGGGTGCAATATCATAGCGATAATTGGTCTCGTACCACACACTTTTCAGTAAATTTGATTAGCTTTTGTAATCGGCGAAATAGCTAGTCATGCCCCGTTAATCAGACAAGTTTCATTTAGTTTGCTCCTTCCCTTCTTGCAGTTATACAGACAGTTCACCCTTACATGGCAGTCTGACTCGGTGATGGAAGGTTTACGGAGGGGATGTCCGACTAAAACCCGAGCGTCTGCTCAGCTGGACCTAGGATTTTTTTTTGTCAGATAACGCTTCCTTCAACTCCAACGTGATTTGTATTTGTGAAAAATGCTAAGTTTCACTGTCTGCGTTAAAATGTAGGTCTTTCGATAACTGTCTGGCAAGCTGGTTCAGAAGGGAAAGGCATGCCATCTATAGTAGGACGATGCATAGTAAAGCACCACGGTATAGACACAACACTTAGAGGTAACGAATCTTTATTCTAATTTGTGTGTGTTTCATTAATCATTGCACACATTGCAATACGATCGGCCTGTTCTTATGACCATGTAAGATAATTACAGTATAAAAGAATTTTTATTTATTCATTTTTAATTCTGTGAAGATAAAGTATTGTAATCACAAATATCAGTATACAAGATTGGATTTCTCGAAGTTTGTGTTCAAAGATACAATGATTTTTGAAGGGCTTACTGAAAACTTTTTCTTGCGTAATGGCCGGTAATAACCTGCTTCGCTAGGGTTCTAATTTTCTGTCAGTAGTACTTGTTTCGTCAATAAAACCGCCTTTTCTTGCTACAACTTATTTTTCCCAGGCGCGTTTCGCGTTTTTTTTGCTCGAAGGCATCAGTGGGATCTATAACGATACAGTTTTGTTATTTTTAGATCATCAAACAGTTCACGTTGCAATTTTTTATGTAAATAAGTAATTACTTAAGCTTTTGCTGTGATCTGCGTATCCTGTCATCTGGTCTGGAGATCATATAACAACTTCATTACCGACACGTAAGCACAGTTTTGTATTCTGAACTTCTTCCCACTGTTCACAATATTTCTCCCTCTTTTTTGTGGTGTACAATTATTCTTTTCGCACTCGATATAGCTATTTCTTCGGACACTGTGTTTTTATTATAGACACTACTGATGGCTTCGAGCAAGAAAAAGGCGAAACGCGCCTGGGAAAAGTAAAGTTGCAGCAAGAAAAGGCGGTTTATTTTGAAGTATTACTGTGCATGCTGTGCGAAGGATGGCCACGCAAACAAACTAGTTTCTGTCAAGAGTTTTATAAATGTAATAATGAACAAAAAAAGCTGCACTGAAAGACTATTTCGTTTTTTATTTTCTTTCTTTTTTTTTCTTTCTCTTTTCTTTCTTTTTCTTTTCTTTCTTTACTGACAAAAATCTTACATACGAAGTATTTACATTAAATTACATTCTTATATACATTATTTGCTGTTTGATTGTATGGCGCATGCACATATGTATTTTCTGCTTGTCTGACACGTGCAAATGCAATGTAGAGCTGACCATGTGAGATTCCTTCAAATTAATTTTGCATTAATGAAATGTTTGGCCCTGAGCCTTACTGAATGTCATACTATAAGCTAATTTCACCGGAAATTGTAATCTTTTAAAAGAAAATGGTGTTTGAGTAGATATCCCTGAGATTCTTGGTATGAACACCGATTTTCTGTTTTTGTTTACCAGTTACAATTATTGCTCCAACAATATTATGAAGTAGTTGTTAGGCACACAGTCTTGTGCCATTACATAATTTGGGTGAATTAATATCTCGTAATAGTATTATCGGCGATCCAACTTTCAGTTTCGGTGCATGCAGAGGCAAACCGAACGCATTCAATGAGTTTAAACATACGGGTGGAAAGTTGACACTTCTTTCTTCGTCAATTTATGTATTGTTTCTGCTCCTGGAATCAACTGTATTTGCTGATTTATTTGTTCTACAACGTCATTCCTTTGTGTTAAAATTGTTCGCTCACACTACCAGACTTCATTTAGGTAGTTTATTTCTCTCGAGAGATACACTTTATCAAAAAGTTGTTCCTCTGTTTCTACCACATTGTATAATTCTTGTGTTGCAATAAGTTTGCCAGAGTACAAGTCAGGAGGGTAAATACCACTTCCAGTTTCCAATAAATTTTCGCCAAATATTTGGGCTTTTGTATCTCCTGTCATTACTGCATGCATATTTTATTTCAAAAAAATTTTCAACCTTGTTCCAAAATATTAATATCTTTAACCTTCGGTTTATTTCTTCTACAGGTGCCGATTTTGGAATTACCGGTAATGTTTGCCGAAAGTCTCATAGTAGCAATAAAACTCCTCCCATTAATTGTTTGTTTTTCCGAAGATTGGTTCAAATGGCTCTGAGCACTATGGGACTCAACTGCTGAGGTCATTAGTCTCCTAGAACTTAGAACTAGTTAAACCTAACTAACCTAAGGACATCACAAACATCCATGCCCGAGGCAGGATTCGAACCTGCGACCGTAGCGGTCTTGCGGTTCCAGACTGCAGCGCCTTTAACCGCACGGCCACTTCGGCCGGCATTTTCCGAAGATCTTGTAATGTTGTAGTGAGTTAGTGTTTTACGGGACATTGTACATTCGTTCTGTATAATCATTTTGCATCATGTTAAAAGTTCACCAAGCTCCAAGGATCTCGTTATACACTATGTGATCAAAAGTATCCGGACACCCCCAAAAACATACGTTTTTCGTATTAAGTGCATTGTGCAACCACCTACTGCCAGGTACTCCATATCAGCGAAGTCAGTGGTCATTATACATCGTGAGAGGGCAGAATGGGGCGCTCCGCGGAACTCAGACTTCGAACGTGGTCAGGTGATTGGGCGCCACTTGGCATACGTCTGTGCGCGAGATTTCCACACTCCCAAACATCCCTAGGTCCACTGTTTCCGATGTGATAATGAAGTAGAAACGCGAAGGGCCACGTACAGCACAAAAGCGTACAGGCCGACCTCATCTGTTGACTGACAGAGACCGCCGACAGTTGAAATCTATCCGGACCATCACACAGGAATTCCAGACAGCATCAGGATCCACTGCAAGTACTATGACAGTCAGGCGGGAGGTGAGAAGGATTGCATGGTCGAGCGGCTGCTCATAAAGCTGCCCATTCACACCCGACCGGTCCGCCAAACGGCTCGCTAACGCTAGCCCCGACAAGTCGGGCTGTGTGTGGCAAACCCCGACCGCTGGGCGGCCTCTAGCTGCGAGCGCACAGTCGTGTGGCAGCGTTCGCCATGCCAAAACAAAAAGGAAAACTTGCTGTGGCTGCAGCAGTGATGTGTAGATAAAGACAAGAAAAAGAAACGTTTATGGATGAAAGAATGGTTGACAGATAAATTAAAGTTTTCTCACACAAATCTGTTACGTACCCTCCAAGTTCAAGAGCCTACAGACTACAAAAACTTCTTACGTATGGATGACAATACTTTTTGTGAATTACTGGATCTCATACGGCCTAAAATCGAGAAGAAAGAAACGCATATAAGAGCTACCATCACTGCTGAGGAGCGACTAGTAACAAGCATGTCCTGATTAAAAAAAACCTGCGGGTAGTGGCTCCTATTACTATAATTACAAAGGTACTTTCAGTTGTCCTTTTCGCTGTTGTAAATGCAAACTATGAGTTTATATATGGTCACACCAGTACGAATGGTCGAGTGTCAGATGGTGGTATTCTAAAGCTTACAGGTTTCTACACTTAACTAGTATCTAGAACTCTAAATTTACCAGATCCAGTTTATCTGGAAGGAGTGGATTCTACAGTGCCATTTGTGTTTGTAGGTGATGAAGCTTTCCCTATGATGCCGAATTTAACGAAACCGTATCCTCAAAGGAACTTAACAAGGGAGAAAAAGATCTTCAATTACAGGCTTAGCAGAGCTCGGCGGGTAGTTGAGAATGCTTTTGGAATAATGGCAAACATATTTAGAGTGTTATTAACGCCAATAGCGGTTGACGTAAAAACTGTTGATGGAATCGTTCTTGCATGTACAGTTTTGCACAACTTCTTAAGAAAAGCCGTAATTACATTCATACTGCCGGTGATTGCAATAGCTCACAAACTGTAACCTTACTGATAAAAACTTGCAGTCAGGTAGTCAACAAATGTTAAGACTCGACACGACACGACAAACCAGCACAGTTACTGCAGAGGAAGTGCGAGGAAAATACAAGCAATTTTTCAGTGACTTGAATGAATTAGAATTTCAAGAAACTTTGATAATTTAGAGTTTATGTGCAGAGCAACATTTATTTATACTTTGTATACTTAATAAATAAAAGCGTTTGTATACTTACAACATGAATATCTGACTCATCATTCACTTCCTCAGTCTGGTCATCCACCAGAGTCCTCCCCTGTGCTAGTGAAGATATCCCTCATCGCACCTCTTCTCGATCCAGGGTGAACTGCAGGAGATCGTAGCACCAAAGCGTCGGTTCTGATATATTTTCAGCAGCACCTCTAGTTGCTGATTTAGCGTCCTGTATTTTTCTAAACTGTCGCCGGAAAGACGCTCGTAGAGAACTAATCTTTTTAATATCAAACGCCTTGTCTGCTGCACGATTTATCTCTTTGCACTTAGCTATAAGAACTTTGTAGGCTTTGTTCCTCATATTCCTATTGGAGTAGTCCTTCGATTTTTATCTCCCTCAAACATGGCCATTTTTTGTACATTATTAATGAAACACGCCCAAAAGTCTTTGTTTTCCTCGATCGACGTTATCATAAAAGCAGCGAAAAGCAGTGACAACGAAAGAAGTAGTGAAAAACAGAGAGTCGGACACCGTACTGACGGAACGTGGGCTAGGAGGAAGCGGCCGGCCTGAGCTGTGGCCCTGGCCCAGCAGGTGGCGGTCGGGGAAGCAGGTAGCGGCTCGCCGGTGGAGGCGACGCACCCGAACTTCGGACACGAGCGCGAGCCCATCGCTCACACACAGGCGAGCCGGTCGGGGCCAACCCTCTCAACGGGTCGGTGGCGGACCGATCCGGCTGTGTATGGGCTGCTTAAGCCACACATCACGCCTGCAAATGCCAAACGACGCCTCGCCTGGTGTAAGGAGCGTAAACATCGGACGATTGAACAGTGGAAAAACGTTGTATGGAGTGACGATTCACATTACACAATGTAGCGATCCGATGGAAGGATGTGGGTATGGCAAATGCCCGGTGAACATCTGCCAGCGTGTGTAGTGCCATTAGTAAAATTTGGAGGCGCTGGTGTTACGGTGTGGTCGTGTTTTTCATGGAGGGGGCTTGCATCCCTTGCTGTTTCGCATAGCACTATCACAGCACAGGCCTACACTGGTGTTCTGAACACCTTCTTGCTTCCCACTGTTGAAGAGCAATTTGGGGATGGCGATTGCATCTTTAAACACAATGGAGCACCTGTTCATAATGCACGGCCTATGACGAAATGTTTACACGACAATAACATCTCTATAATGGACTGGCCTGCAGAGTCTTGACCTGAATCCTTCCTATAGAACACCTTTGGGATGTTTTGGAACGCCGACTTCGTGCCAGACCTCACCGTCCAACATCGATACCGCTACTCAGTGCAGCACTCCATGAAGAGTGGTCTGCCATTCCCCAAGAAACCTTCCAGCGCCTGATTGAACGCTTGCTTGTGAGAGTGGAAGCTGTCACCAAGGCTAAGGATGGGCCAACACCATACTGAATTCCAGCATTACCTGTGGAGGGCTCCACGAACTTGTAAGTAATTTTCACCCAAGTGTCCGGATACTTGTTAACACATAATGTATCACTGGCCGGAAACTCTTGTTCAGCTACATTTAATGGTAGTTTCAAAGCAGAAGTGTGCTGTTTTACCGCCCTCCATTAATGTCGCCGCCATTCCAAAATGGTTCAAATGGCTCTGAGCACTATGGGACTTAACTTCTAAGGTCATCAGTCCCCTAGAACTTAGAACTACTTAAACCTAACTAACCTAAGGACATCACACACATCCATGCCCGAGGCAGAATTCGAACCTGCGACCGTAGCAGTCGGGCGGTTCCAGACTGTAGCGCCTTTAACCACTTGGCCACCCCGGCCGGCGCCGCCATTCCAGAAGATGCCTGTGCTAATAATATTTCTTTTTTAACCCGAACTGTAAATGAGACCAAATTAATAAGACAAGTTTTTACCTGCCCACCTGATGTATCTAAAAAAAAATAGTCCCACCTTCATTTCTTTCAATACAAATCAAAGTCCTGTCGTAAACAGTCAGCTGCTATTGTCAGTTTTGGTTCAATTTCTTTAATGTAGTGATTCAGATCGTCTAAGTTATAACTGAGTTTGTTCGTTAGTTCAAAACTAACTTTGAATAATTCACTTCTTACGTGTGGTTGTAATCCAACTTGGACTAAACGTTGATTGAGACGCGCTAGAAAGTGAATACATCACGCAGTTTGTGTTGGCAGCGCCGAATCTTAATTACGTTAGCATTATAATTTGTGCCACCCACTTCCACCCATCGCGACCAGAACACCATAGATAGGTCCATAGCCCATAATGCGAGACTTAGGGCTACTCCCATGTATAAACGTCATTGGTCTGCAGTGAATAACTTACAAAGTGAAATAGATGTATTGATTTTTCCGCTGACACACTTTCTCTGGTCGTCAGCTTATGTACAGCAAGCTGCCACAGTTTACCATGAATGCAGTCACCGTAACCATCTGCCATGTTGCCAAGTAACACACAAATCCCCACTTTGATGGTAGCACAAGGGGGATCACTGTATACGTTAAGAATGATGGGTTCGATGGCTGTAAAGTGATGGCCAAAACCCACAAAAATATGTAGGTTCACATGTTGTTGTTGTTGTTGTGGTCTTCATTCCTGAGACTGGTTTGATGCAGCTCTCCATGCTACTCTATCCTGTGCAAGCTTTTTCATCTCCCAGTACCTACTGCAACCTACATCCTTCTGAATCTGCTTAGTGTATTCATCTCTTGGTCTCCCTCTACGATTTTTGCCCTCCACGCTGCCCTCCAATACTAAATTGGTGATCCCTTGATGCCTCAGAACATGTCCTACCAACCGATCCCTTCTTCTGGTCAAGTTGTGCCACAAACTTCTCTTCTCCCCAATCCTATTCAATACTTCCTCATTAGTTATGTGATCTACCCATCTAATCTTCAGCATTCTTCTGTAGCACCACATTTCGAAAGCTTCTATTCTCTTCTTGTCCAAACTATTTATCGTCCATGTTTCACTTCCATACATGGCTACACTCCATACGAATACTTTCAGAAATGACTTCCTGACACTTAAATCTATACTGGATGTTAACAAATTTCTCTTCTTCAGAAACGCTTTCCTTGCCATTGCCAGCCTACATTTTATATCCTCTCTACTTCGACCATCATCAGTTATTTTGCTCCCCAAATAGCAAAACTCCTTTACTGCTTTAAGTGCCTCATTTCCTAATCTAATTCCCTCAGCATCACCCGGCTTAATTAGACTACATTCCATTATCCTTGTTTTGCTTTTGTTGATGTTCATCTTATACCCTCCTTTCAAGACACTGTCCATTCCATTCAACTGCTCTTCCAAGTCCTTTGCTGTCTCCGACAGAATTACAATGTCATCGGCGAACCTCAAAGTTTTTATTTCTTCTCCATGAATTTTAATACCTACTGCGAATTTTTCTTTTGTTTCCTTTACTGCTTGCTCAATATACAGATTGAACAACATCGGGGAGAGGCTACAACCCTGTCTTACTCCCTTCCCAACCACTGCTTCCCTTTCATGTCCCTCGACTCTTATAACTGCCATCTGGTTTCTGTACAAATTGTAAATAGCCTTTCGCTCCCTGTATTTTACCCCTGCCACCTTTAGAATTTGAAAGAGAGTATTCCAGTCAACATTGTCAAAAGCTTTCTCTAAGTCTACAAATGCTAGAAACGTAGGTTTGCCTTTCCTTAATCTTTCTTCTAAGATAAGTCGTAAGGTCAGTATTGCCTCACGTGTTCCAGTGTTTCTACGGAATCCAAATTGATCTTCCTTGAGATTGGCTTCTACTAGTTTTTCCATTCGTCTGTAAAGAATTCGTGTTAGTATTTTGCAGCTGTGACTTATTAAACTGATAGTTCGGTAATTTTCACATCTGTCAACACCTGCTTTCTTTGGGATTGGAATTATTATATTCTTCTTGAAATCTGAGGGTATTTCGCCTGTTTCATACATCTTGCTCACCAGATGATAGAGTTTTGTCAGGACTGGCTCTCCCACGGCCGTCAGTAGTTCCAATGGAATATTGTGTACTCCGGGGGCCTTGTTTCGACTCAGGTCTTTCAGTGCTCTGTCAAACTCTTCACGCAGTATCATATCTCCCATTTCATCTTCATCTACATCCTCTTCCATTTCCATAATATTGTCCTCAAGTACATCGCCCTTGTATAGACCCTCTATATACTCCTTCCACCTTTCTGCTTTCCCTTCTTTGCTTACAACTGGGTTTCCATCTGAGCTCTTGATATTCATACAAGTCGTTCTCTTATCTCCAAAGATCTCTTTAATTTTCCTGTAGGCGGTATCTATCTTACCCCTAGTGAGATAGGCCTCTACATCCTCACATTTGTCCTCTAGCCATCCCTGCTTAGCCATTTTGCACTTCCTGTCGATCTCATTTTTGAGACGTTTGTATTCCTTTTTGCCTGTTTCACTTACTGCATTTTTATATTTTCTCCTTTCATCAATTAAATTCAATATTTCTTCTGTTACCCAAGGATTTCTACTAGCCCTCGTCTTTTTACCTACTTGATCCTCTGCTGCCTTCACTACTTCATCCCTCAAAGCTACCCATTCTTCTTCTACTGTATTTATTTCCCCCATTCCTGTCAATTGCTCCCTTATGCTCTCCCTGAATCTCTGTACAACCTCTGGTTCTTTTAGTTTATCCAGGTCCCATCTCCTTAAATTCCCACCTTTTTGCAGTTTCTTCAGTTTTAATCTACAGGTCATAACCAATAGATTGTGGTCAGAGTCCACATCTGCCCCTGGAAATGTCTTACAATTTAAAACCTGGTTCCTAAATCTCTGTCTTACCATTATATAATCTATCTGATACCTTTTAGTATCTCCAGGGTTCTTCCATGTATACAACCTTCTTTCATGATTCTTAAACCAAGTGTTAGTTATGATTATGTTGTGCTCTGTGCAAAATTCGACCAGGCGGCTTCCTCTTTCACTTCTGTCCCCCAATCCATATTCACCTACTATGTTTCCTTCTCTCCCTTTTCCTACACTCGAATTCCAGTCACCCATGACTATTAAATTTTCGCCTCCCTTCACAATCTGAATAATTTCTTTTATTTCATCATACATTTCTTCAATTTCTTCGTCATCTGCAGAGCTAGTTGGCATATAAACTTGTACTACTGTAGTAGGCGTGGGCTTCGTATCTATCTTGGCCACAATAATGCGTTCACTATGCTGTTTGTAGTAGCTTACCCGCATTCCTATTTTCCTATTCATTATTAAACCTACTCCTGCATTACCCCTATTTGATTTTGTGTTTATAACCCTGTAGTCACCTGACCAGAAGTCTTGTTCCTCCTGCCACCGAACTTCACTAATTCCCACTATATCTAACTTCAACCTATCCATTTCCCTTTTTAAATTTTCTAACCTACCTGCCCGATTAAGGGATCTGACATTCCACGCTCCGATCCGTAGAACGCCAGTTTTCTTTCTCCTGATAACGACATCCTCTTGAGTAGTCCCCGCCCGGAGATCCGAATGGGGGACTATTTTACCTCCGGAATATTTTACCCAAGAGGACGCCATCATCATGTAATCATACAGTAAAGCTGCATGCCCTCGGGAAAAATTACGGCTGTAGTTTCCCCTTGCTTTCAGCCGTTCGCAGTACCAGCACAGCAAGGCCGTTTTGGTTATTGTTACAAGGCCAGATCAGTCAATCATCCAGACTGTTGCCCTTGCAACTACTGAAAAGGCTGCTGCCCCTCTTCAGGAACCACACGTTTGTCTGGCCTCTCAACAGATACCCCTCCGTTGTGGTTGCACCTACGGTACGGCTATCTGTATCGCTGAGGCACGCAAGCCTCCCCACCAACGGCAAGGTCCATGGTTCATGGGGGGGGTAGGTTCACATATTGACAGAAATAAAGACCATACCACCTGCAAGAGTATTACGCCTTATTGTTCAAATAAACCTTACCGTTGTCAATACATTTGTTTAATGGTTGTATATATTCAAAATTTACACGCATTGCACAAGAAATTTATATATTGACATCTTTGGCGATTGACTGTTCGTGACTGTACGAAAAAAATTGCTAGCGTATGAAAAATTTAATTAAAAGTTTACGTATTTGCTAAGAGTGCACAGCCTTTCCAGTGCTGACAAATCTCATTTAGAGCGATTTTCAACGTTATGTTGCCTTCACCAGCATGAAGTGGTCTTAAACAGACCAGAAACATGAACTGAACTGATTGAGCCGGTTTGCACCATGTGACGAACGCTATACGTCGAACCACTTAAGGTCAGTAAAACATTAATTTGTTTATATATCGGGGATGTCATCCTTCCAAATTCTCATGTAAGCACGTAATATGGTTTGGTGTCACTCTTAATAGTCAGTCATTGTTAATTGTTCTTTCTGAAGAATAAATTCGCACAGGTGGTTCAACAATCTTAAGACATCGTGGCTGTAAACCATTTGCACCCATAACCTACTCCTTCATACCGAATGGTTATAATTAATTAAAGTGCAGCTACTCATAGACGTCAAGCATGGGCTGTAATTATCGTATTGCAGTGAATCTTGGTAGATATTCTAATCCATTAACGCGGAAACAATTTACATGTAAGTGGCGTTTAATAGTGTCAACATTATGCTTTCGTCACTTCTTTGAACTTTTTCTGCTCACTTCCCGTTCCTAATCCGTAACATAGAAACATTCGTATTTGTCTTTCCTGCAATCAGAACAGCAGATTTGCACCTCGTGACCAAAATTTTAACTATTTTTTTTTTTCCAGCGCAAATGGGTTCCGCATTAACGCATTAGAATATTTACCAAGATCCGTTGGCATACGATAATTGCAGCCCACACTGGGTGTCACCACTTGGCACTTCACTTACAGCTAGCACTCGTGTTAGCTGACAAGAACCTATGTGCTAGGAATGCGGCTGCGAGTGGGGTGACGTATTTCTAAAAAACATTTCCGTGAAAGCAGTTACGTAAATATAAATAAACTGCGAGTACTTGGAAGAGATTTCAGTGGCGTAAACATACTGAATCATCTAACCTCTTCATTGCTCTGACACTTCCTAACTAATAAAGGTCAAATGCCCCATTTATGTGTATATGGTATTAATATTGCTACTGTAATGCAACGACCCGAGTGATTATTTTTGTCACGATATATGATTCGTTTTATTCAGTTAAAACGTCGCCAATACTAGGCTAGCCTCGTCCATTCTTTTAGTTTTTAATGAAGATATGATGTCTGCATGGACGTTTCAGCAGAATTCTCCCCTTAATATAATAAGAGAAATTGCAACCATGAACGGTGAACAATGAAACACAACAAAGGTGACAAATCTGTATGGGCAAAGCTGTGGGGACACCTCTGACCAGAAAACATAAGCGGCTGAATGCAACATCTGTGTGGATTCCAAGAAGTTTAGAACCTTATACTGTGTGGATTCTTGTATGTCGGTTTGTGAGCAGTAAACCAGTGTTGCCATATCAATGTGTCGTCTCTGTTATTGGTACGATCTCTGCACCTAATACGGAAATCTATCGGACTGGTGACTGGCGACAACTGTATAACGTGACAGGGAGGCGTTTCGTTCCATATCTCGAAAATACACACTAAGAATGCAGACATCTTAATCGGTCATACGTCACCAGGAGCTCCTCAAGACCGCGATTCAAAGAACTAGCGTAAATGATTTGCATCAACAGTCTATTAACTGTCAACCATTGCTAAAGTAGAAACTAAATACGACCACTGGCATTGCTTCTCAAAACAAGCATGCTTTGGCACGCTGCAACAATGGCTGCAGTCAAACAATCTGCTGTTAGACTATGTACAAGATTCGTCATCAAGTGAATCAGTCCATGATTCAGCAGGATAGGTCACACAAAGTACGAACAATGACATAACTCCCACACACAGTTGTCAGCTGTGTCGCAAACGCCATTAGGAAATAAGACCGCCATGTAAGGCGGAGTGCAACAGGCCTGCACTACCCAGAGACGATTAGTGCATTCGCAACTGCGCCCCTTGCACTGCATGATACGTCGTCAGTTATACTGTTTTGCACGACATCGTCAGTGCAATAACAACTCGGTCATATTTCAGTTCAGACACACTGCACACAACCCAAGTTGCTGGCGTTCCAGCCGGAAAGATCAGCACTTTGGTTCGTGACAGTAGAATGTGTGTTTACTCATTGGGAATTTCGGTTGATAATTCTCAATTTGTGACATTAATTTTCCATCCGTCAAAGCATGCTGAAATCATCAGCAACGTGACCCTCACGCCACCTGAAAGAAATACATAGAAAATGGTGAAAAACGCATTGCTCAAACGCTTTTCACGCAGCCCAGAACAACTGACACAGGCAATATGTGATGAGCAACTCGTAAGCAAGCAGTGGCGCTGGCTGTGGGCGTCACTCGACGCAAATCTCATGCCACACACTGTATTACGGGCTGTCAAGCTTCTGCCACAGTTACAAGTGGTCATAATTTCTCATGAGATAGAGACACTAGAGAAGCAGCTATGCCTGGTTGACAGAATGTTCACTGGACTAAAACATAGACACTGCACCAATGCTGTGGATTATAACATGCCACACAGTGCTAGATCTCAGTCGTACTGCACATGCACTGAACCACTCCCACCCATGTCGAAACGCATGACGTTGACGTCATCACCCCCAACAGAACGCTGACCTGCAAAACGCACACGCACACACAACCCTCTAACCTAACCTAACCAGCAGCAATGCACCAAGTGCTGCCGCCACCTCAGGGACACCAAACCGTTGGTATTACGTCCTCTGTGGCAACGCCACATGTAACTACCAGCTTCCTTTCAGCTACCCAAACTCCAAACGCAGGCCGCAGTAGGCGCTCTGGCCCACGCCAACACGTAAAGCTGCCAACATCCACGACATACCACCTCTGCACCACTCCTAGCGACAAATGGAAGGCTCTGTATATTTGATCGAGGCACGCATAAATACTTCCCCATAGGATGGGGTCAGGCGTCAGCACGGTACCGAAGGATACAAATACAGCACTATGGATCACAACAACTCGGATGAATAGTTTCCATAGACCTTCTTCATTACCAGTGTGAGTGAATTAGTGGTAGCAATCGATTTCTTATGGCAAATTCACTTTTCACCAGATTCAAAAAACGCAGTGTGACTTATCTTCACACTGACACCTCCTCGTTCATCAGAGTCTACCTGCTCCAATGGGTTTCAGCACAATGATGACACATACTCTGATTTACTAAAGGAGTGTGTTATGGCGGTCGAGAACCTAACGAGGACACACTGACTTTATCTGGGTGCCTGCAAAGCATCAGATGCACTCCACACAGCAGCGTTACATCAGCCCATACACTACATGTCTCCTGCATTTGTGCACACACGTGAGCAGTGCGGGAGCCTTTCACTCAAGTATTACGCAGCTGATGTCGGCACTACATCCGCCATGCTCATTCTGGCTGACTGCGTTTCATCACACAACTACACACTCAATGACCTCGAGCACACTACGTCCGATACAGGTCAGTACAGCACACACTGCCCTGTGTATCAGCTCATAAAATGAGTGTACCGGCCTCCCCGCCCAACCAAGTGTGAGCGGAAGTTAAACAATGCACCATCCATAACGGTATGTTGCACCAAATTCTCAAAACGCCTGGTCCGCCTGTCTGCCACAAAGCACGCCGTCTAGCATTGGCACACTTACAGGCCACAAAAGTGGCGGTCGATGAACTATTACAGTCGGAGATAGTCTGCCCTATGGACAGCCTGAGGGCTTCCACAATAAAAGCTGTACGGGAAAAAGGACAGTTCCGCGAGACTCTGTGGTGATTACAGTGCTCTCAATGATTGAGCGATACACGGCATTTAGCCAATTCCAAATTTTAAAGACTTTATACACACTCTCTGGCAGGCGCCTTTATTTCCAGTGTCATTGATTGTCGAAAACTTTCTTCAAATGGCTGACAATGGACGTCTATAAAGGCACAATAATCACACAGTTCGGATTTTCTGAGTTTCTACCCATGCCTTATTGACTTAAGAATGCAGCTGAAAAACGGTTAGCAGTTCATTGATAAAGTTACCTTCAAATTGCACGTCTTTTACACTTACCTGGACGATATAATAACATATTATACCACCCCACACGATCGTGAATGGCGCCTTGAACTAGTTCTCACTGCGTTGGGGGATGCGGGCATGATCATAAATGAGGAAAAGAGGATAAATCACAATTGTAGAATGTGAAGTGACCTTTCTCGGACACACATTAAATGCCACAGGGATCAAACCCACCACAGCAAGGCGGAATTCATTAAGTAGTTACATCTCTGAAGAATTACCATGACCTATCACGATTTCAAGGCATTATAAATTTTTATTGGCGTCTCCTGCCATAGGCAGCAGCAATACAAACGTTCCCCCTCCCCCCCCCCCCTACACACACACACACACACACACACACACACACACACACACACACACACACAGGTCAAATTCTTAAGGGGAAAAACATTAGGGTCGACAGAAAAAATGCAGGACCCTTTCAAGCTATCCAAAGGATGCCCACAAAATTGACCTCTTAGCCGCACCCAGTATCTGATGCACGGCAGTCACAACTGATGCTAGTGTTTCAGGCATCAGAGCGGTCTTAGAAAAAGTTGTGTTGGGTGAAGAACTGCTTCATTTCTGAAAACTCTCAGCCTCAGAAATGAAATGGCCCATGTTCGATCTTGAACTACTCACCATCGACAAAGCAGTGAGAAATTTTAGACAAAATATTGAAGGAAGACACGTCGCTGTCCATAAATGGAACAAGCCACTCGCAGATGCCATACAGCACCCCTCAAAAAAATGTTAGTCCTAATCCCTTCCACCATCTCAACCTTATTGTGCAATATACAACAGACATCCATCATACACATGGCAACGACAATGTAGTCTCAGCTACCTGCCACAGATCAGTGTTATTTCTCTACAACTATATTACGACCAACTAGTATAAGAGAAGAACCTTGACGTGACCATTACGGATACGGACACCACGTATTCATACACACCTGGAAATGGAAAAAAGAACACATTGACACCGGTGTGTCAGACCCACCATACTTCCTCCGGACACTGCGAGAGGGCTGTACAAGCAATGATCACACGCACGGCACAGCGGACACACCAGGAACCGCGGTGTTGGCCGTCGAATGGCGCTAGCTGCGCAGCATTTGTGCACCGCCGCCGTCAGTGTCAGCCAGTTTGCCGTGGCATACGGAGCTCCATCGCAGTCTTTAACACTGGTAGCATGCCGCGACAGCGTGGACGTGAACCGTATGTGCAGTTGACGGACTTTGAGCGAGGGCGTATAGTGGGCATGCGGGAGGCCGGGTGGACGTACCGCCGAATTGCTCAACACGTGGGGCGTGAGGTCTCCACAGTACATCGATGTTGTCGCCAGTGGTCGGCGGAAGGTGCACGTGCCCGTCGACCTGGGACCGGACCGCAGCGACGCACGGATGCACGCCAACACCTTAGGATCCTACGCAGTGCGCTTCCCAGCAAATTAGGGACACTGTTGCTCCTGGGGTATCGGCGAGGACCATTCGCAACCGTCTCCATGAAGCTGGGCTACGGTGCCGCACACCGTTAGGCCGTCTTCCGCTCACGCCCCAACATCGTGCAACCCGCCTCCAGTGGTGTCGCGACAGGCGTGAATGGAGGGACGAATGGAGACGTGTCGTCTTCAGCGATGAGAGTCGCTTCTGCCTTGGTGCCAATGATGGTGGTATGCGTGTTTGGCGCCGTGCAGGTGAGCGCCACAATCAGGACTGCATACGACCGAGGCACACAGGGCCAACAGCCGGCATCATGGTGTGGGGAGCGATCTCCTACACTGGCCGTACACCACTGGTGATCGTCGAGGGGACACTGAATAGTGCACGGTACATCTAAACCGTCATCGAACCCATCGTTCTACCATTCCTAGACCGGCAAGGGAACTTTCTGTTCCAACAGGACAATGCACGTCCTCATGTATCCCGTGCCACCCAACGTGCTCTAGAAGGTGTAAGTCAACTACCCTGGCCAGCAAGATCTCCGGATCTGTCCCCCATTGAGCATGTTTGGGACTGGATGAAGCGTCGTCTCACGCGGTCTGCACGTCCAGCACGAACGCTGGTCCAACTGAGGCGCCAGGAGGAAATAGCATGGCAAGCGGTTCCACAGGACTACATCCAGCATCTCTACGATCGTGTCCATGGGAGAATAGCAGCCTGCATTGCTGCGAAAGGTGGATATACACTGTACTAGTGCCGACATTGTGCATGCTCTGTTGCCTGTGTCTATGTGCCTGTGGTTCTGTCAGTGTGATCATGTGATGTATTTGACCCCAGGAATGTGTCAATAAAGTTTCCCCTTCCTGGGACAATGAATTCAAGGTGTTCTTATTTCAATTTCCAGGAGTGTATTACCAATATGCTTCAGCGTAATCCCATTTAAGGTCAATGCACTTTGTGCAACGTTTTTCCAACGGTACATTCCAGCCAAGAAGAATTATTCAGGTGGTCTGAAAAAATTCCTATTTTTGTTTGCCATAACCTCTTCATTGAACATACGAAATTTCCATCGACTATTTTGATAGTGCGCTTGGATTAATATTGGAGGATGCGAAGGGTGAGTGTTTCAATAATTTGTGTATAAAATTCTTTAGTTTTCCTATAGCTTACGTATCTTTGTAGGCAGGTAAATCTTTCAGATGAAAGAAGATTCTTTTTTAGTTTTATCGCTCATTTTTTCGTGCAGTAGGCCCAGAGAACTTGTGAACTACTTACAAGCTATTGCTTTACTTTTCGTAATTTAATGAAGAAGTAGAACATACTTTTTCATTGTAGAGTGCACTAACCAAAACCAGTATAAAAGCAGCTACCAATTCCTAACTTTTGAAAATTTGGCAGGAGTGATTTTATCAACCATCATTGAATTCGATGCATTTCCGTCGCTGATAAATTGCTGAAACAGGTAATTTTTATAGTGTTGTGTTATTTAATATTATCAATTTGAAAGGCAATTTTAAAAATCTGTGCCTATAAAAAAAAACTATTCTATGGTTCAGCTCGACAGTCGACTTATCGTTAACAACGCCTTTTCTCTGATAGTCCGAGAAATTTCCTCCTTGCCTTGCGTATAGCCGTTGCAATACCTGGGAAGATATGACAGCGAACAAGACGAGGAGTGAGGGGAGGGAGGGGGGGGGGGGGGGGAAGGGAAAGGGGACCGGAACGGCGCGCGGCGATTTCTGGCAGCTGCGCCAGACGCTGAGTGGCCCTGTGTCAGCGGATCAATTGCTGCTGCAGGCTCCATCGTCGCCATGGCGACGTTAATGAGATGATGCTGACGCTTCGCAGCTGTCGATTCAATTACCCTGCGCTTCGGAGAGGGGCCGGTTTCAATGGAGCGCCGTGATTGAGTAGCGCACGCTGTTTACACCTCTAGTCATGCACGACGCTCTCCCTATTCGTGCGTGACTGAAGCAATTATTTTCAACGTAAAAGAATGTCTGAAAGAAGTGTGTAATTCGGCGCAAAATTCGGCTCCTACGCAAATGCATCGTTGAAAGTGGAAATCTGTCCTTCCCTGAGGACGACACTATCATCATGACCCTCACGTTACAGTGGTTTCGCTTCCCACGGACTTTTATCAAGTGATAAGATAGGTAGCGAACCATTATTCAGCCTCGTAAAGGTTAACCCGATGCGGGTTTAATTCTCGGCGACACCCTCGCATTTTTTATTTTTTATTTTTTTTTTATACACAAGATACGGAATAGATGCAACATTCAGCCTCGTAAACGTAAATGAGAAGCTTCTTGGATAAATCAGCAGCGAATCTGACACTGTAGCCGCTGAAGTGGAGTTAAGTCGAAAAGAGTGCGTGATGTTCGGAGCCATACAACTTCGCTTGCCAACACGATAGCAACAAAAAAAAAAAATGTTCAAATGTGTCTGAAATCTTATGGGACCCAACTGCTAAGGTCATCAGTCCCTAAGCTTACACACTACTTAAGCTAAATTATCCTAAGGGCAAACACCCACACCCATGCCCGAGGGAGGGCTCGAACCTCCGCCGGGACCAGCCGCACAGTCCATGATTGCAGCGCCTCAGACCGCTCGGCTAATGCCGCGCAACACGATAGCCGATGAAGCGCTAGATTCATTTTCAGCCGTCGAATATTTACGAGTATCTCGCTGAGGTGACTTAAGGCGGAAGGAAGATACAAATCTAGTGGTTGGGAAGGCAGACTAATATTTAGAGGGAGAATCCTAAGTGGAATTCGCTCACAAAAAGAAATCAGAAAAATCTTTTTCGACCATTTGTTGGGTATTATTCGTTGGACTGGGTTTCGTTTCCGTCTTGGATTGGAGGACGAGATGGAGTTTCAGAGAAGAAATTTAGTCAGCTCGAATGCTTTTTATTTATTAACCATCCTTCTACAGGGTGGTCCATTGATAGTGACCGTGTCAAATATCTCACGAAATAAGCATCAAACGAAAAAACTACAAAGAACGAAACTCGTCTAGCTTGAAGGGTGAAACCAGATGGCTCTATGGTTGGCCCGCTAGATGGCGCTGCCATAGGTCAAACGGATATCAACTACGTTTTTTAAATAGGAACCCCCATTTTTTATTAAATGTTCGTGTAGTACGTAAAGAAATATGAATGTTTTAGTTGGACCACTTTTTTCGGCTTGCGATAGATGGCGCTGTAATTGTCACAAACGTACAAGTACGTAGTATCACGTAACATTCCACCAGAGCGGACGGTATTTGCGTCGTGATATATTACCCAAATGTACAATTCAGTTTTATGTGAAATCATTACAAAGAAGTGGAACATACAAATAAATACATAAAATCACACACACGGAATAATACAACGTGATGCAATACATCGTAATAAATATTTATATATATTTATATGCTTCTGTTGTTAAAAATAATAAGTTCTTCACAACCTTTACTTTTATCTCACTGAGCTGGAAAATCGTTTTATACACAACAATGACTCAGTAAAGTTTTTTACCAGACAAGGCTGTCCATAACATATGTAAGTACATACATTAGTAATGAAAATGTTCGGGGGCAAAAGATAGTATTTTAGGTCTTTATTTGGTATTCATATTATCAAAAAATGTTACCGGTAAACATAGTGACTTAGTGAATAAAATCATTGATCGGGTAGAACGTTTTTAATTTTGCTTTAAATTTATTATCGTATTCCAACTTTCTAATGTAGACTGAATTCTAAGAGCAGAACTATTTTGCGTTTCTGTATAAGCTTTGTTACACAGTCACTAAAATTTAAGTTTTCGTAAATATGAATCCTCAGCTATTTTGAAGATCTTCCTCTCTCTTTGGCTTTGTAACCCAGCACCAGATGTTGCTTCATATTTTAGCTTATTCTCCCAAATTTGTTTACATTGAATGTGAAGCCGTTGGCATTAATCCAAGAGTGGGAACATACTTCAGGATTTTATCAGTAGTTGTAGGCAGTAATTGCTTTCACGCACTTATCACAGTAATATTATCTGCGAATAGCGTTATATTAGCTGCACTATGTGAGGTGTGTATATTATATTAACAACCTTGCTTCCGCCGTTTCTTCTGGAACAAAGTTCGAGGCTTTATTGTGAAAAAATTACAAAAAATTTACGATTCTAAGTATTAGTCATTGCTATCCACTACTTTCTACTAATTCCGCGACGGACAACTGCGCGTCTTTCGAGGAGGTTCATGAATCTACACAATTTTGCTCTTGTTCATAAGACCTGAAGTTCTGGTCACCCAGGCCGCCTGCTGTTGAACGAAAAAGGTGGCAGTCAGAGGGAGAAATGTCTGGAGAATACGGTGGGTGGCGTAGGACTTCCCATTTCTGAACATGGGGTAGAGTATCGTTATGCTGCAGAATCACCTTTTCATGCCTATTGCTGTATCGTGGCCCTTTGTCTTTCAGTTCAAAAAGCTCTGAGCACTATGGGACTTAACTTCTGAGGTCATCAGTCCCCTAGAACTTAGAACTACTTAAACCTAACTAACCTAAGGACACCACACACATCCATGCCCGAGGCAGGATTCGAACCTGCGCCTAGAACCGCTCGGCCACTCCGGACGGCTGTCTTTCAGTGCTTGACTCAAACGCATCAACTACTTTCGATAACTATCTCTTTTGACTGTTTCCATCTGTCTTCGAAAACCACCTCTTCCACCGTTATGCCAGTGTTCGATGTGAAAATTCACTGATTTTTAAGGGTTAAAACCATTCTCTACACATTCTGACACTAAAAGTTGCCTCACCGCAGGTCTTACCCAGAATTTTATGAGCTTCATCTGCAGATTTTTTCATGTTAAAGCAGAAAATTAAAACTTCCCGCAAAGTACGAGAATTGGGCTTGTAAGTTGACATATGCAACCCAGAAGACCTTTATGATGCAATCACAAATGTACTGATATTTTGAGGGCGTTATGTTTACGAACGCCTTAGCTTATTGTATGACACTTCCGGCCTACTACCACCTGCACCCCCCCCCCCCCCCCCTTCCGCTACTGCTATCTATTGCGTGACGGCGGAAGCAAAATTGTGGACCTAACAGGTAAGAAATATGGGACCAAGAATACTACCTTGTGGTACTCCTGTTTCACCGAAATGATCGCCTAGCTCTAGTGGAAGACGTCATAATAAATGTTCTGCACATCGCGGAGAACCTCGCTGCCAAAATTTAGAAAACCTTTGTTTCAATAACAGTTAAGTCCTGTTACTGTCTTCAAGTTGTAGCATGGATAGTGTCTGCAAAGATAAATTTAGAGTAATGCGGGCGTTAACTGAGGGGTACTGAGAATCTTTATTTCCGCACAAATCCACCATGTGTAACAGGTGTGAGGGTTATGATTGCGGTAGGTCATATGCCCTCCGCCGCAAATCATACAGAGACTTAAAATGTACAAACGTACTTTTAGAATCCATCTCTGACTGCTGCGAGACCAGTATTCTTATCAACATTTGTAGAGGCGATGTACGTTGTTAAGAACGAGAAAGAGTGGCCGTGCGGTTCTGGGCCCTACAGTCTGGAACAGAGCGACCGCTACGTTCGCACGTTCGAATCCTGCCTCGGGCATGGATGTGTGTGATGTCCTTAGGTTAGTTACGTTTAATTAGTTCTAAGTTCTAGGCGACTGATGACCTCAGAAGTTAAGTCGCATAGTACTCAGAGCCATTTGAACCAAGAACGAGAAACTTGTTTTTCTTAATGAGATTGTCCTAGTGCGGCATAATTACAAACATTTCGATAAGTTTTTCCCGCAGCTTTGATAGAAGGTGGTGGTCGCAGAATCGACAACCTGCTCCGTAGATGATTGTAGGGAATGTCACATACAGCATTCCACATTATCGTCCTGAGAGTGTCAGTTCCCACGATCCCAAGGTTCCACGATTCACATTACTCGTCGCGCACTGGCTGCCTTAGAGCACTAGCCTCAGAGACGTCGTCACGCGGGATGTAATTACTGTACCCTAAACTTACGTTTTTGAAAGTAAATTGGGACTGCCGCGTCTGTGTCGCCATCCTGGCTTTGGCGTTGACTCATTGCTAGATGTCATTGCCTCTGATAGTCCTCTGACAATTTCTAATACATTTCAGCACTGATATTTTGTATACTACCGATCTAGTTAATAGCAGTGGATCATTGGGGACTAAGGAATTGTATTAAGTACGAGGGACTTCTATGTAACGTTATGGACTTGATTGTAATATAGACAAGATAACCATAATGACGCTTCATAATCTTCCGTCTGCTTAGGCGTAGCACAAATTGCAGAGTTGAAATATTTGGAAGCTTTTAAAATAGAAAATAGATACAGCCTTTGCTGAAATGTCTGGTACCGATGGTCAAATGACGATCACCACTCCGTGGAAAAGATACCTTTGGAGGGCAACGAATGCATCAGTGGGAAACTAAATAGCACATTTTAGAACATTAATCTAGTGTTTGTCTGCTTAGCGCAACCTGTCAAGTCGTGGTCATCCACAGCGCCTGCTGGCTAGTATCAGTCTAAACGAAATTCTGTCAGGAGAAGGGCTGGGATTATACAGGGTGAATCAATAACTATTACCACCTAGAATAGCTCGGAAAGTATGATAGGAGCTGAAAAGTTTGTGGAACAAAAGTTGCGTGGGACAACGGGGGCCAAATATGACGCCGGTTTTTTGTTGCTAGGTGGGGTCGCGTCAGAGATAGGAAGGTCAACTTTGTTTTTTTAAATGGCATGCTATAGTATGGTACTATTTTCTGATACTGGCTATCGATACGCTGCAGGAATAAAAGCATTAATAGTAAGTGACATCGTAATTACCAGGCCCGATCCCCACTAACCACTGTTAAAAACAATTTCTGTGCGTTAACTACATTTCGTATGCAGAAATGTATGACTTAAAATGCACCAAACGTGAAGTGGCCAGAGACTATATTTTTGCTGCAAACGTTCTCGACGTGTGCGTGTTACTTGATCTCGAAACATCAAAATAACTACAGCCAGTATTGATGAGAGACACTTCGTTTCAGGTTGTGATGTCAGACTATAAGGTGCAAATTAATCAGTTTCTTTTATTGAGAGGTTTCCACAAAACTTAAAAGGGGAGATTTTGTAGCAGAGAACGCATGAAAGCCGTAACAGTGGTTTTGCTTTTTTACAAAAAAGCAAAAGTTTTACTTTTTAACAAAAAAAGCAAAAATTTTACTGAGAAACTAACTACAGAGGTGGAGGGACAACTGAAGGACGGGATACAACAACCTATCTGCTTTGACCAATGACGCCATAGGTTAATCATAAATATTGTGTGTTTACTTTCTGACCATAGATAATAAATCAGTTATCTGCCGTGGATAAGCGCCATCATTGTAATTTGAAAAAAAAAAAAAAAATGTGATTTTAAAAGACAGCGCTAGACATTAAGATTTTTTTAGTTTGCATTGATTTAAACAATTGGTTCTTTCTAATACATTCGGGTTGTTGTCGAAATCGATGAGTCTCATTTTGGCAAAATTGAGTACAATAGGGTGAAACCTGCAGTAGGATTGTGGGATTGGGGCTGTAATTTCAGGTTCAGAATGTGACGTTGTAGTTTTTAAAGTAGTTCCTTATCGAACGAAGAAAGTTTTGGTGAAATTAATTGAAGATTGTGTTGCAGAGGGTTCTGTTGTTATTTCCGATGGTTTTTCTTCTTATAGGGATTTGGGGAATAGAAGTTTTCAGCATCTTCTTGTCATAATATTGAATTCATATCGTCATCAACTGAGACTTGTACCAATAGTATAGAAGTTATTGGTCAGCCATAAAATCTGCTGTAGGGAGGGGGAAACGACGGATGTCGACACTACAGAGCCATTTAGACGAATATTCATGGAGGTGTAGTGTACCCGATACATATTGCCTGTTGAAGTGTTTCCTTACACGTGATGGGCAAATGTATCTTCCAAAAGTTGTTAGTTAATTTCAGATTGGGATGGGGGTGGGGTAATTGATGATTAAGGAGAAGGATGGGTTTAGTCGAGATGGTTAAAATATTGATTTGGATTTTTTGGGCTAGCGATTCGAAGACCCTTGACGCTGCACCACGGTTCGTCGTGGTCTCACGTACTGATGATGGTCAGTCCTTTGCCACAGTAAATCCGTTTATAATTCAGAAACGTGTTAATGCAACTGCTGGCCCTGTGACATCCTGCTGTCGTTTACAGAATGGCACTTTGCTTTTTGAGACTGCTTCTGATTCTCAAGCACAACTACTGCTTGCTGCCTCGCTTCTCCATGGCTACCCTGTTCGTGTCGAGGCCCATAGAACTTTGAATTCTTCCCGTGGTGTAATTTACACCAGGCTGCTCAACGGTCTGAGGCCGAAATCCAATCTTACCTCTCTGATCATGGTGTCATTGCTGCCCATTGCATAATGAAAAAGGTAGATTCCTCCTTAGTGCCCAACCGCACTCTTTTCCTCACCTTTGATAGAGTGGCGATGGCGTCCAAAATCAAAGCAGGCTATGAAATTAACTCAGTCCAGCCGTACATTCCGAACCAGATGCGCTGCTACCAGTGTCATCGTTTCAACCACACTACAATGTCTTATCGACAGACAGCCAAATGTGTAACCTGTGGTAGGGATGTGCATGAGGGTGACTGTTCGCCTCCTTCTTCCCTCTGTATCACTGCAACGTCGGCCATGCCGCCGCCTCTCTGGATTGTCCCACGTATCTTGATGAGTTAGCTGTACAAGAGAGTCGGGTAAAGGAAAAAGTGCCTTACCCAGTAACTCGCAAGTTACTGGCTAGTCGCAAACCGTGTGTTCTCTCCTCTGTCAGCTATAGTTATGTTCTTATTACCCCTCACTCCATAAAGGACATGGCCACACAGACATGTGACCTCAAATTCAGCTCTGAAGTTGTGAAATCGCCCAGTGTCAATCTAGCATCGCCATCCCTCAACCCACTGTGCAACAAACCGCCAAACTCTCGCCTCAAGAGTCGAAGCCACAAGCTACACAACCAGTAGGCAGGAAAGGACAGAAGGAGTACTCCCATTGAAGACTTCCTCCGTCCCTCCAGCCAAACAATACCTGAGTCTTCCTCTAACCGGAAAAGCTCAAAGAAGTCCATCAAAGGCAAACGGTCTTCTTCTTCGCCAGCTCTAAGATCGTGTTCGACGGTGTCGCCACGTGATACCTTAGCCTGGCCATCCTCTGTCTCGCCGGCGCGCACCACTAACCGTTTTTCAGCGTTGGACTCCATGGACTGACTGCACAAGCAAGCTGATGCTTCTGTGGATCCCGTGGAGCAGGATCCTCCTGCTTCTGTGCCATGTAGTAGCGACTCTACACTGGCTGTCACTTGGCGGCCGCCGAGTTGACACCCCTACTTCTCTTCCTCCTCCTGACTGTCCTCCAATGGAACGTTCACGGCCTTTGGTCCCACAAAGAAGATTTATGCCTGCTTTTAGCATCGCAGCATCCCCTTGTACTCTACCTTCAGGAAACGAAATTTCCCCCTCACGACTGCTTTGAGCTTTCACATTACTTAACGTTTCGACTTTCCCTCTGAGGTCGGCGTTCCATCTTGTGGGGGGCGTCATGCTGCTCATACGGGATGACATTCATAGCCAACCCATCTCCCTGACTGCCCGTCTTCAAGCTGTTGCAGTTCGCCTTTTCCTTCCATGCCTGAATTTTTCCCTCTGTACCATTTACACACCTCAATCATTCGATGTCACCAGGGCAGACTTCCTTCAGCTTATTGGGCAGCTACCTCCCCTATTTTTGCTGCTCGGTGACTTTAATGTACATCATCCCCTTTGGGGATCTCCTAGGACCTGTGAGAGAGGTGCCCTCTTGGATGACCTTGTTAACCAACTTCTGCCTTAACACTGGAGCACCCACTTTCCTTTCTGACTCCTCAGACACCTATTCCCATTTGGCTCTATCCATTTTCACTGCCCAGCTTGCCCATCATCTTGAGTGGTTCATTCGTTTCTGACACCTACTCGAGTGACCATTTCCTGTTTCCTCTCCATTCGCTGACTCCTACCCCATCTGCGTGCATGCCCAAATGGCAGCTTACTAAGGCTGACTGGCAGCTTTACTGCTCTCTGGCGACCTTCAAAGAACAAGATTTCCCCAGTTGTGATGACCAGGTGGACTATCGCACCAACATTATCCTTAGTGCTGCAGAACGTTCCATTCCTCGCACTTCCTCTTTACCACATCGTGTTCCAGTCCCTTGGTGGACTGAGGCATGCCGCAATGCAGTTCGTGCATGGAGACGTGCTCTCTGCGTCTTTAACCGTCATCCTACGTTAGCAAACTGCATTCATTATAAACAGATGCATCCAAAGTGTCGTCGCATTCTTCGTGATAGCGAATGAGCTAGCTGGATTGCATTTACTAGTTCTTTTAACACTTCCACCCTTTCGTCTGTCGTGTCGACCAACCTCCGGTGGCTCTCTGGGACCAAGATCCATTCCCCCATATCCGGCCTCACAGCAGCAGACGATGTTATCATGGACCCTATCGGTATCTCCAACGCCTTGGGACCCATTTTGCGGAAGTTTGGAGTTCTTCCCACCCTGCCTTGCTCCATTCGAAACGAGCGTAGGCGGCTCGGGCGATGCCCTTCTCTTCTCTGAATCGTGTGCTACCTTTGCTATGAGGGAGCTCGATCATGCTAATCCTGATCCTCCACTCCAGGGCCGGACGCCATCCACATTCAGATGTTGCAGCACCTTTCTCTTGTGGGCAAGTACTTTCTGCTTAACACGTACAACCACATCTGAGCAGAGGGCACATTTCCTGGATGCTGGCGTGAAGCCACCGTCAGACCCATACCTAAGCCTGGTAAGGACAAAAACCTTCCTTCTAGCTACCGCCACATCTCTTTTACCAGCTGCGTTTGCAAGGTGTTGGAATGTATGATTCATCACCGGCTGGTGTGATGGCTCAAGTCTCGCAATTTACTGATGCGTGCACAATGTAGATTTTGAGCACGGCGTTCTGCAGTTGACCATCTCGTTACTTTGTCCACCCATGTCATGAATGATTTTATGCAGAAATCCCAGACTGTGGCCATGTTTTTCGATTTGGAGAAGGCCTAAGACACCTGCTGGAGAACTGGTGTCCTCCGTACTCTTTACACATGGGGCCACCTGCCCTGTTTCCGCGGTGGTCTCGCGGTTCTAGGCGCTCAGTCCGGAACCGCGCGACTGCTACGGTCGCAGGTTCGAATCCTGCCTCAGGCATGGATGTGTGTGGTGTCCTTAGGTTAGTTAGGTTTAAGTAGTTCTAAGTGACTGATGACCTAAGATGTTAAGTCCCATAGTGCTCAGAACCATTTGAACCCTGTTTCCGTCAGGCATTTTTACAAGATCGAGTTTTCAAGTTGTGTGTGGGTCTCCCTTATCAGACACCTTTATCCAGGAAAACGGTGTGCCTCAGGGTTCCGTCCTGAGTGTCTTACTCTTTGGGGGGTTGGGTTGGGCTGTTTGGGGGAAGAGACCAAACAGCGAGGTCATCGGTCTCATCGGATTAGGGAAGGAAGTCGGCCGTGCCCTTTCAAAGGAACCATCCCAGCATTTGCCTGGAGCGATTTAGGGAAATCACGGAAAACCTAAATCAGGATGGCCGGACGCGGGATTGAACCGTCGTCCTCCCGAATGCGAGTCCAGTGTTCTTACCCTTTGCTATCGCCATTAACCCTATCATGGCCTGTCTCCCACTGGGCACCTCCGGCTCCCTTTTTGTTGACGATTTTGCCATCTATTGCAGTTCTCCATGGCCCTGTCTCACTGGGCGGCATCTTTAGCGGCGTTGTGATCGTCTTTACACCTGGAGCATCGACAATGGCTTTCGCTTTTCCACTGACAAAACCGTCTGTATGAATTTCTGGCGACGCAAGTGGTTTCTCCCACCATCTTTACATCTTGTGCCTGTTGCCCTTCCATTCGTTGAAACTACGAAATTCCTGGGGCTCATGCACTATAGGCAACACTCTTGGTCCTCCCATGTATATTACCTAGCAGCCCGCTTTAGGTAGTTCCTCAATGTCCTACGTGTCCTCAATGGTATTTCCTGGGGTGCAGATAGACTTACTCCTCCATTTGTACCGGTCCCTTGTCCATTCGAAACTCTACTATGGGTGCTTTATGTGTCTACACTACCATCCCTCTTACGCCGCTCAGCACCATCCACTATCGTGGCTTCCATTGGCCATGGGTGCCTTTTACACCAGCCCGGTTGAGCGTCTGTAAGCTGAAGCTGCTGAACTGCCACTGTCCTACCGCTATGACTTTCTCCTCAGCAGGTATGCATGCCGTTTGTATGCCATGCGTGACCACCCATCTTATGCCTCCTTCTTTGATGCTTCCTTTGATTGTAAGTATGTGGCTCGCCCTCCATCTTCGTTATCTCCTGGAGTCCGCTTTTGGCACTTGCTACAGCGGCTTAACTTCACACTACCTGCGCTGTTCCCAGTGGGTATGAATCCTTCACCACCTTAGCTTCATGAAGTGGCTCATGTTAACCTTGGCCTTCACTTGCTTCCTAAGGACACTACTCCAGCGTTGCTCTATCGCCTTCAGTTTCATGACCTTCACATGGAACTCCATGATAGTACCTTTGTATATACTGATGGTTCTCGGACTGACCATGGGCGTAAGGTGTACCTTTGATATTGGCACCCATGTCTTTTGATATTGGCTTCTGGCACGTTCCTCAGTATTTACAGCTGAGCTCTTTGCCTTGTATCAGGGCACAGAGTGAATCCAGCGACATAGCCTTTTCAATTGTGTCCTTCGCTCAAACTCACTCAGTGCCCTTCAAAGTCTGTGTGTGCTGTACACCGCCCATCCCTTAGTGCAGCAGGTACAGGAAAACTGTTAACTGCTCACTCTTGGTGGAGCCAGTGTGATGTTTTTTTTGGGGTTCCTGGTCATGTTAGTCTGCCAGAAAACGAGGCTGCTGACGCTGATGCCAAAGCTGCAGTCCTCGTACCTCAGTCCGTGGGTAGCTATATTCTCTCCAATGATCTCTGTGTTGCCATCTGTGATAATGTGGTGTCCCTTTGGCATGACCAAGGTCCTCCCTTCACTGAAATAAGCTCTGGCTATTTAAGCCTCTCCCAGCAGCTCGGATGACCACCTCTCGGCCCTCCCACTGGAAGGAGGTTATTTTAACTCAGTTGTATATTACGCCCTGATTTTTTAGCTGTCTTCATTTGCTAAGTGGCGCTACATCACCACTTTGTATGGAATGCTCTGAAGTTTTAACTGTCTGCCCCTTCTTGATGGAATGGCCATTTAACCTTTTACGTTCTTGTTTGGGTTTGCCGTCTGAGTTACCGGTCGTTTTAGCAAATGACACGCAGGCTGTCGACCGCATCTTACTTTTTATCTGCCAAAGCAATATGGTGAAGGCCATTTAAGTTTTAGTTTTGGACCTCCGTTTCTGTATGGTGTCTTTTTTAGCCCTTTTTCTGCGTGCCTGTTTGTAGTTGTCTTCTATTATGCCAATTCAGACTGATGTATAGTTGTTTTTAACTCCTCCCTATCTTTGTGTTCCATAGTTTTGACTTGGGTGCATATGACCCCAGTTGTTTATGCACCCTAAAGCAAAACAAAAAAAAGTTGTGAGCTGAAGCACCTAATCATCAATGGTACCAGCAGAAGCAGCTTCTGCACAAATGCTGGCACAGCGCAGGTGGAGAGTAGGTAGGGATTTGTTGTGGCAGCACAGAGGTCATCGCTCCAGCCAGGCATGACAAAATCAGGGTCCATGGAGGTTGGGTGAGATCAGCTCGGCTAATGTTATGTGCTGTTATTGTCAGAGTTATTAATACATTGTCGATGATGAATGATGGAAAATATTGTCAATCATCTAATGGTTCTTGCTCGTGGACAACCATTGCCAGTTGAACTTACGGGATGCAGCTTGATGACCCACAATGTCACTATCACCTTTATAACTTCAGGTGTGTGAAGGGTGTTGTGCACTGCTCTAGGTACTGTAGCACAAAAACAGCTGTCCCAGGTGCATAAATTGTGCAGTACATCGAGGCCACAATGCCAGAATTGGTGTTGAGCAATAATTGTAGATGTTCTGAATTAATGTGGTCATCATTGTTCAGCAACGTAGTGCTACACTGTGGATGAGATGTAGGATGTATAACAAAACGACCAGAATCTGAGTAAGCACACTTTTATTTTTGCTAATGCGGTACAAGTACCATAAAACTGCAGCCGATGTTCTTTGTTGCCATGCAGTTCCCACAGGGTAAATCCCTGCTTTTCCTTTTGCTACTACAAAATGTGTGTTTTCGAAGTTATATTAATACTGTACATTCACTTTCCTGTCTTTCATTTCATAATATTTCCCTCCTCATAATTAAACAAGCTGTGTCTGTTGACCTCAATTAAATTATTTCAAGAGTAAAGACTTTGTCTACCCTCAGATGAATGTTTGTTTTTGAGAGAGTAAAGAATGGTACTACAATCTAAGGATTTGACTGAAATCTCATGAGACCTATTTTCAGTAAAACCCCTCTGTTTGTAAACAGTATCATATTCACATGCGGTCAGGTCTGGTTTAAGGTCATCAGCCACCACTTAGGGCTCTAAGCTGAGTACTACCTTCAACATTAAATTATATGCACAAATAACATTAATGAAGTTAAGTGAGACTTGTACAAAAGACAGCTGAACCTATATCATTTTGTAGGGAAAGCCAGCCTGTGACAACTAAAGCAGTGCAGCCTCTGAAGTTAGTTTCAAGCCATTAGTAAAACAAAGGAAACACCAAACTACATAAAATGGACCAAATAACATATTCAAATTTTTTCCCAAGATAGCAATACTACCTAGACGAGGCTGTACAAATCAGAGGTGATAGTGTTGTGTTCCCATTAGCAGTGTATGCCCTCATGACAAGTGTTGAGCCCATATAGCAATTACCAGTGTAGACTGGCAAATTTTGCTTTCCTAAGACAGTCCAAACAGACATGTCCATCATGACACTGAATGCAGAAATGGGGCTCGTCTAAAGATGATGATGTGGTGCCCCTCCTACATGTGGAGATCCAGGTTTCGGTTCTATGGGGTGCAAAGGATAGGGGGTGGGATGCTCATAATTTTTCAATGTCTCTCCTCTACCCCAAAATATAATATACTGTCACTCCCATATGAAATGTGCCCCAGATGGCCAAGATTTTACTACAATAAGAATAAAATATATGAAATGTATTAATACAATTGTAATAGTTCGTTTATATCAGTGGTTAGTACAATGTTTTTTCTAAGGGCGGGGCTGGGGGGTGGGGTTGCCATTCATGACCTCTATGAAATCCACTCACCCCCACCCCCCCTCCCCTCCACCTCCGCAAGGTATCCAGGCTTGAATCCTGCATCTGGTGCTGCTATTAAGTACTGCTCTTTGCTTCCGCGTGAATGGAAGCCACAACAACGGTTTCAGTGGTACTTCAGGTGTAGGCACATTGTCCATTTAGGGGAGGAGTTGGGGGGAGGGGGGAGGGGGGGTGCGGGGTGCGGGTGCGATATTCTAATAAAAATATGTTGGATTATATTTAGCAGATTGACTTGTCCTCAAAATGCTTCACGTATAAGTTAGACTACTAGCAATAACAAGTTGCCCATCACCATTCTGTAGACTAGGGTTACAAAATGTGATTTGTTGTGGTGTATTGCTTATTGGGTGGACTAAAACAACTGTTGAACAAAGGTGTAAAGGACGCAAGCATGGAAGTACCTACATACTGATCTATAGAATTCTCATTCTGTTGTACCTGGATTTCCTTGCCATTTTGTACAATAGTATCTGACCAAACTGGAACAAGCTCACTAGTCTGTGATTTAATTGTTAGTTAGCTATGTCTGCTGACCAACTTTGAATAGAAGCCTAATATTATCATTGCTATGTTTGAACTTCTCTTCACAATATGTGTGTGTGTGTGTGTGTGTGTGTGTGTGTGTGTGTGTGTGTGTAGGAAAATTGTTGCAAACTAATTTAAAATATTCTACATTTAGATCTAGCTCATTCATCTGTGGAGCGTGCAGGTCTCCTCGGTGGTGTGAAGTTCCATTTATTGGAGCCAGATGACAAGCTTAGTCTACGGGGTGAGACACTTGAGCAAGCCATTAAAGAAGATACGGCAAAAGGGCTAATACCCTTTTATGTAAGTATAATTTCATTATGTTAATTTGTAATAAATCATATGGTGAATAACTTGTAAACTATCAACAGTTAAAATGACTGTCTAAGATAGGCAACAGTTATCTGAGTATGTATGCAAATTTGATCTGCAAACACTAGAGTTTATTTAAATGATGATTTTTATTTCATCCTCAAGAGTGCAGGATGAAGTTAACTTCTGACAGATGAAGATCAAGTTTTCTTCAGTTGCATAAAAAAGTAAATCATTTCAAATATTTATGGTATTGCATTTGTATAGGTCACTGGTGGGAGAGGGGAGGAGACACAAATGTTGTAAAGCAAGATACCTGTGAAAGTAATATAACCATCAACTCTTTTGTGAAGTCTTATTGTATTAGATATTCTTGATGCTTGTCATATTATGGTCTGTAACACATTCCAAAAATATCCACCATTGTCTTTGTCAGGAAAGTAACCTACTGTAAATAATGTAGAAATTCCCACTTTATGGGAGAGTACATTAGTGGCAATGATGAATGTCATCTGTAGTGGCTTCATTTCTGCCATGATGTACAGTAAAATATACACTCCTATGCCATCATTTGCTATCAGGTGTCCACATCCACGCATTGCTGAGCACATATCCCTTATCTATGTTAATGTTGTTGACACACTGTCTCTCTATGGTGATTGAGTAAATAGTTTGAAGTGTGTACTATAATCTAGGTCTTATTTAAGCAGTTTCACTATGGGAGATAGGAGAGAACTTTCCTTTAGCTCTAGATGAAGTGGAGGTCTGATAGCACATTCATTCATAGGTATGTCACATACCCACACCAATATATCTCCATATCACCATTAGAAGAGCTGTTAAAGTCCATGGCAAAAGAATGTCATCATTGAAGATTTTTTATAGCTGAGATAAGCAACTTCTCTAATTACAGACTCATTTTCCTTACTTTCTGTGTTCTCAAAATATTTTGAGAAGATAACTTATGACAAAATATTCAACAAACTCTTAGAGAATAGTATTTTAACATAAATTCAGTTAAGCTTCTGTAATAGCATTACTATTCAGAAAGCAATATATAGTTTCACCAACTCAGTTCTGGTAGACTTGACCAGGAAACTTACCAGATGTTACGCAATCTTTCCAAGCTTTGGTTGTGCAGTTCATAAAATTCTACTAGGAAAAACTAAAATGGTATGACATTATAGGCATTCATCTTTCATGGATAGAATCTTCATCTTAACAACAGAAAAGTGTGTCACATTACGAAATAACAACACAAGAATAAGACTAAAGTTAGTTATATATGACGGTAGTATCTGTTCCCGAAAGAACAGTTACCGTGGATGACCATGCAGCTTTGCTAGAAATGAAATGATAATTAAATAGCTGAAGTGTATCAACGCCTGCTTGCAACTAGGGTGTCTATTTAATTATCATTTCATTTCTAGCAAAGCTGCATGGTCATCCACGGTAACTGTTCTTTCGGGAACAGATACTACCGTCATATATAGTTAAAAATATGGGTTCCTGGCCTTTGACCTTCTTGTGTGAATGCACACGCTATGCCCGAAGTCGTACGGGACTTGGTAGATTAATCTGCCACGAGTAATGAGTATGATGGGCAAACATCTATCAGGTGCACTACGAATGTAGTGTTGTGGACATGTTGGGAATGTGGATCTCACGGGGAGCGTGCAAGGGATAAGTCCTTGCAGATGCACTATCCTCTGTGCCCGCAGTGGCTCAGATGGATAGAGCGTCTGCCATGTAAGCAGGAGATCCCGGGTTCGAGTCCCGGTCGGGGCACACATTTTCAACATGTCCCCAATGAAGTGTATCAACGCCTGCTTGCAGCTAGGGTGTCTATTTAATTATCATTTCACTAAAGTTAGTGGGAAAACATTAAGTATGGTATTCTGCAAAATTTTGTACTTGACCTACACTTGTTTCTCGCATACATAAATGATTTACCTGGCAAATTGGACGAACCTTCAAAAACTGTAATGTTTCTTAATTATGTCACTATATTGATAAATGGCCCAAACATCCATACCAGACACAGCCATAAGAATAATGGAACTGAATTTCAACTGTTACTCAGCTAACAGCTTAAATCTTATACTTAAAAAACTCTTATTATGCCAGTTCCAAACAAATAATACCGATTTGCAGCTATAAGAAGTAGAGATCAATGGCCTTACGCTGGATGAGGCTCTGTGAATGAGGATCTTAGATATCCAGAAGGATAATAAACTAAGGTGGCAGCAGCATATGGATAAGTTAACCAAACAGCCCAGTCCAGCCCCCTCACTGTGTTGATCTGCAGACAGGATTGCTAGTGTGTGTTGCGTACTTTCACTCCTGAGTCTTGTGGCATGATCTTCTGGGGTAGTGCAATTAGATCAAAGAAGTATTCCACAGAAGCCTACAGTGAGAATATTGTGTAAGGTTCACAACCGAACATCTTGCAGAAGAACCTTCAGGAATCTAGGAGTTATTACACTTAAGTGTCAATCCATTTTCTCGGTTGTGGTTGTTATGGTTAGTAACAACAGTGAAGTTATGATGAACTGTGGAAGTTGCAACCACAGTATTAGATGCAAAAATAATTTCCATGTTAACTACACTTCACTATCCAGGATTCAAAGGCCCATAATTATCAGTGTGAGTAAACAGCACTAGTCATCATCTGTTGCTAGTACACTTTACAGAAGTAGCGTGCGGTAGCTGTTCCTGCCTGTTGATGTATAACTTGACTCGTTCCACATTCCTGAAGGCTTCCCTACACACTGATATTTGCCAAACACAGTGTGTGAATGAACCCTTTTAAACAACTGCTGGACCATTTTCTTCCCTTGTACAACAATCATTCAATAACCAAACAGACAAAAAACTGTACAGCAGAACTGGTTTATTTAATCAGTACAATTTTTTGTCTGTTTTTTCCACATGATCCCCACCAACTTCTATAGAACATCATCTGTTGTATACCCTTTACCTTTATCTTGAAGCCAGTTTTGCACTATCTACTTTACACCTTCATTGCTGTTTAACTTGATGCCACACACAACTTCTTTCATCAGTCCGTCCAAATAAAAGCGCAAAGGGACAGGACCAGTGTTGTAAGAAGGATGAGGTTTGAGCTCACAACTGACTTTGACAATAATTTCCAGTGTCAGTTGTACTCTATGATGTTGATTGTTGTCTTCAAGAAGAAGCAGCATGCATTTCCTCTGCCGTCCCAGACATTCAGTGCAGTCTTGACTTTCTCAGTCGGGCATTAGTAGTATATGCAGTTGAGAGGATGTTGTTCTGTCAGTCAGTCACAGAAAAATCAACCATAGGTACACCTTACCAGTTGATGGTTGTGCTTTAAATTTCTTATTGGGAGATGGTTCAGGGTGCTTCCATTGAATTCTCTGATATTGGGACTTTTGCTCAGTCATGTAACGATGTTTCATTACAGGTTAAATCTTGCCCAAAAGTGTATCTCATTAGTTACTGAAATGATTTTGAGCTTGGTGCAAATGAGATATCATTGTTCTTTGTAATGAACTTTAAACTCTCTGGGAGCCCACAATGCAGAAGTCTTGAGGTAGTTTACTTAGTTTTATTTGATGGAATGAGGTGTGCTCACACTTACATGACATATTTCAGCAGTTTGTTTCACTGTAAGTTGTTGGTCTTCTCAGTACAAGTTCACAATGCTGAGGCTAACACCACTGCTGGATGTGTTGAGCAGTGTTCATTGGTTAAGCTTTTGCTATCACTTGTAAACTTTTCTACTAGAATGAAGCTGCCAGTGGTGTGTGTGAGGTGTGCTTGCTTATGTTAATGTCATTTTTACAGTGAGTAGCAGTCTATCATTTTCCTGATATTGATATTCCAACCTGGAGTTTCCATTGTTTGCATATGCTAGCATCACGCTTCTCTAGTACCGTATTCCTCTTCTGGTCCACCTTATTTCTTGTAGAGCTATAATACTCTGTTCCAGTTTTTGTTCTTGGTCTAGTAGCAGCCTAGGCCTCCTCGGTGATACAGATACATCACATTCTAGATTCCACTACATAAATCTGACTTGTACTTTATATTTATATTCTTTCTGCCATTACTTGCATTTATTGTTGTTTCCCTTGGCACATTTGACACTTTTTACCAATCCACCTTTTTTTGTTGAAGTGTTGCAACTTGAGTTCTTTTTATGGAGTGGATTGTCAGCCCTACATCAAATTCTTTCTAGAGGGTGGGTAAATGGTCTTTTTTTTCCCCCCCATGGCCTTCAGTGAGGCAACCTTACTTACTACAATGCAGTAGCATATTCACTAGTGCCCGATTAGCTGCCACTTTCCAGTGTTCTTGCTGGGTTTCCAGAGCTATCAAAATGGTCCCAGAGTGCATACAGTCCCCAATGTACATCACTGCATCAGGCAGTTGCCTACTGTCTGCTGTTGCCTGTTTCCCGTGATGTAGATGAGAGACGGGTCTTACAGGAGGCAAAATGTACAAATATTGTTACTAATTTTTGAAATATTTTATCATCTGATGTATATGTAGTTTCCCCTCCTAAATAAATGCGATTTTATTCTGTACCTTATTCTTTTTAGGCCGTAGCAACACTCGGGACAACAAGCTGCTGCTCATATGACAATCTTGAAGAAACGGGTGCAGTTTGTAATAAAGAAGGGATCTGGCTGCATGTGGATGCAGCTTATGCTGGTAAGCACTTAAATATGTTTCCTAGTCATAAGAACTTTATTAAAGAGAGACAGTGTGTCCGTGTACACTCTTCCCTCCATCCTCCTCCTCACTCTCTCCCTCCCTCCCCCACTGAAAATGAGAGAGAGAGAGAGATTTTTCATCTCATCAATCAGATTCTTAAACTATTCTGTTTTACAGGATCAGCATTCATCTGTCCAGAGACCAGACATCATATGAAGGGAGTTGAACTTGCCGATTCATTCAATTTTAACCCACATAAATGGATGCTGGTGAATTTTGACTGTTCAGCAATGTGGTTAGTAATAAATTTATTTTGTTGGTTAGCTGCGGAATAAATTGTTTATCTACTAACGATAGCTGAACTTAGATGCTGGCACTGTAAAAGAGTTGGAGATAATGGTAATACTTTATAGTTTTATGTGTGCTCTTGCATTAGTGTTAAAATAATTAAGGTTTTCCATTTGTGGTGATTGACAGTAATAAGAGTATCAAACTGTGCAATGACATTAAATGCTGAGTCATTGGTACATTTCATATTTACTGTGAACTTTTGCAAAACACTTTTAATTTTTGCCAAGTTTCAGCATTTTAACACTCTTGCTGCAGTTCTATAAACAATTTTTTCATGCAAATGTAATCTTCAAAATTTGCGGTAGGTGGTAGTGATGATGATGTAACTACTCACCCAACCAGAACTTCATGAACTTAGACTGATCAACATTTTAGAGACTCCTAAACAGTGGCCTGTTCACTCTAGCATTTATCAGACTTTACATAAATTATCTTTTCTAGAGCACAGTCCTTGAGCAACAGACCGCAGGCAAATGTGAAGTGGTGCCACCATTCTTAATTCATTCAGTGCCTCTTCAGAGATGAATCTTATGTGGAATCAGAGATGCAGTAACTACCTTTCTTAAACTGAGGAGACAAGTATACGTTTTTTGATACTGATCCCACATGATTATTTTGCTTTCAAAGCACTACCATCTGCAGGCGTGGAACTTGGTCTCAATTACTTCCTACAGATCTTTCATCAAAATGAACAGTAATGTAATTTTTGTTATTGTAGTTCCAAATAATATATACTTTGAGAGAAACATTTTTTTCCTTACTTTGATTTCAGGCTGAAAGATCCAGATGCTGTTGTAAATGCATTCAATGTGGACCCCTTATACCTCAAACATGATCAGCAAGGATCTGCCCCTGACTACAGAGTATGTATACTTCACTTCAAGTGTAGACTACTTCAGATAAAATATATTTTTCTCACCATGTATTAGAAGCTCTGAGGAAACAAAAATGAAGCTGTTGACCTAAGGAACTTATATACTGCTCAGAACATAATTTTAAAAGAATTTAAAGGCTAAGTTACGTGTGACCACATGACATATGACTTAAGTTTTCCTTTTAATAAGCTGGTAAGTTCTGAACCATTGTGAAATGATCCTTGGACAAATTACTAAACACACTAAAACATCTAAAGTAATTTCCATGTGAATTCTACAACCATACCTATGTTATAAAGTGGGAGGCCTTTATTGTAGAACAAAAATTTGTATAAAGATGTCCACAAACATAAGTAATGCAATTGCGTCTTACAGAACTACAAAACTAAATTAAAAGAAAATCTTATTAACTATCTATGAATTATCACACATTGAAATGCTGTATTATGAATGTACCCTATCGGGTACGGATCCCATACCGGTGAGCAGTATTCAAGCAGTGGGCTAACAAGTGTACTGTAACCTACTTCCTTTGTTTTCGAACTGCATTTCCTTAGGATTCTTCCAATGAATCTCAGCCTGGCATCTGCTTTACCGATGATTAATTTTATATGGTCATTCCATTTTAAATCACTCCTAATGCCTACTGCCAGGTAATTTATGGAATTAACTGCTTCCAGTTGCTGACCTGCTACATTGTAGCTAAATGATAAGGGATATTTCTTTCTATGTATTTGCAACACATTACACTTGTCTACATTGAGATTCAATTGCCATTCCCTACATCATGCGTCAATTCGTTGCAGATCCTCCTGTATTTCAGTATGATTTTCCCTTGTTACAACCTCTCGATATACTACAGCATCATCCGCAAAAAGCCTCGGTGAACTTCCAATGTTATCCACAAGGCCATTTATATATATTTTGAATAGCAACGGTCCTACGACACTCCCCTGCGGCACACCTGAAATCACTCTTACTTCGGAAGACTCCTCTCCATTGAGAATGACACTCTGCATTCTGTTATCTAGGAACTCTTCAATCCAATCACGGAATTGGTCTGATAGTCCATATACTCTTACTTTTTTCATTAAACAACTGTGGAGAACTGTATCAAATGCCTTGCGGAAGTCAAGAAACACAGCATATACCTGGGACCCATGTCTATGGCCCTCTGAGTCTCATGGATGAATAGCGTAAGCTGGGTTTCATACGATCGTCTTTTTTGAAACCAATGCTGATTCCTACAGAGTACATTTCTAGTCTCCAGAAAAGTCATTATACTCGAACATAATACGTGTTCCAAAATTCTACAACTGATCTTCGTTGGAGATATAGGTCTACAGTTCCGCACATCTGTTCGATGTCCCTTCTTGAAAATGGGGGTGACCTGTGCCCTTTTCCAATCTTTTGGAACGCTACACTCTTCTAGAGACCTAAGGTGCACTGCTACAAGAATGGGGGTAAGTTCCTTCATGTACTCTGTGTAAAATTGAACTGGTATTCCATCAGGTCCAGTGGCCTTTCCTCTTTTGAGCGATTTTAATTGATTTTCTATCCACCTGTCATCCATTTTGATATCTACAATTTTGACATCTGTGCAACAATCTAGAGAAGGAACTACAGTACAGTCTTCCTCTGTGAAACAGCTTTGGAAAAAGACATTTAGTGTTTTGGCCTTTAGTCTGTCATCCTCTGCCGGCCGCAGTGGTCTAGCGGTTCTAGGCGCGCAGTCTGGAACCGCGCGACTGCTACGGTCGCAGGTTAGAATCCTGCCTCGGGCATGGATGTGTGTGGTGTCCTTAGATTAGTTAGGTTTAAGTAGTTCTAAGTTCTAGGGGACTGATGACCTAAGATGTTAAGTCCCATAGTGCTCAGAACCATTTGAACCATTTTTTTGTCATCCTCTGTTTCAGTACCATTTGGGTCACAGAGTGTCTGGACATTTTGTTTTGATCCACCTACCGCTTTGAAATAAGACCAAATTTTCTTAGGATTTTCTGCCAAGTCAGTACATAGAACTTTACTTTCGAATTCATTGAATGCCTCTTGCATAGCCCTCCTCACACTACATTTTGCGTCATGTAATTGTTGCTTCTCTGCAAGGCTTTGGCTATGTTTATGTTTACGATCTTGCTTGGCACATACTCATCTAATGCATATTGTATGATGGTTTTGAACTTTGTCCACTGACCCTCAACACTATCTGTACTTGAGATAAAACTTTTGTGTTGAGCTGTCAAGTACTCTGAAATTTGCTTTTTGTCACTTTTGCTAAACAGAAAAATCTTCCTACCTTTTTTAATATTTCTATTTACGGCTGAAATCATTGATGCAGTAACTGCTTTATAATCGTTGATTCCCTCTTCTGCATTAACTGTTTCAAATAGTTTGGGTCTGTTAGTCACCGGAAGGTCTAATATGTTATTGCCACGAGTCGATTCTCTGTTCAACTGCTCATGGTAGTTTTAAGATAAAGCACTTAAAAAATTTCACTGGATTATTTGTCCCTGCCACCTGTTATAAACGTTTGAGTCTCCCAGTCTATATCTGGTAAATAAAAATCTCCACCCAGAACTATAACATGGTCAGGAAATCTACTTGAAATATTTCCTTCAGGTGCTCTGCCACAACAGCTGCTGAGCCAGGAGGCCTATAGAGACATCCAATTACCATGTTTGAGCCTGTTTTAACACTGACCTTCACCCAAATTATTTCACATTTCGGATCTCTGTCAGTTTCCTTCATTACTATTGCACTTTTTATCGCTATAAACACACCTCCCCCTTCACTGTCCAGCCTGTCTCAGCAGTAAACATTCCGATGTGAGTTTAGAATTTAATTACTGTTTACATCTGGTTTCAGCGAACTTTCCATCACTAGTACTATGTGGGCATTGTGACCGTTTATTAATGAGAGCAGTTCTGGGACCTTTCTATAGACACTGGTGCAGTTTATTATTCCCTGTTGCGTTTTGCCTAATGCTACCTTGTCGCGTCTCAGGAGGCATCTTGTCGGGCCTAGGGAGGGAATTCTATAACCTAAAAAACCCACATGTGCACTCCACACGTACTCCGCTACCCTTGTAGTCACTTCCAGCATGTAGTGCATGCGTGACCTATTCAGGGGACCCTACATTTCTCCACTCGATAGCGGAGGTCGAGAAATTTGCACCCCAGATCTCCGGAGAATCCCCAGGGATCGACAACTATTTTGTGGATACGTGTGTAGCGAGCACGGGACCCCGAGCTAGTGTGGCCCTCCTTCCTTTCCGGGCTGCATACCTTCCTTTTCCACATCCTTCCCCATCCCCCATCTTCCCCCCCTCTCACCACCGCCTCTTCCCTTCCCTTCCCTTTCTTCCCCTCTGGGAGTATGTATAGTGCCAACATACAGAGACAGATGCTTGAAACTGTAAAACAGTCTCTCTCCTTCGCTTTCTCTACTGGCAAGTCTTTGGCTTCCTTTGTCCTTCTCTTTTCCTTTGTCCTTCTCTTTTCCTTTGTCCTTCTCTTTTCCTTTGTCCTTCTCTTTTCCTTTGTCCTTCTCTTTTCCTTTGTCCTTCTCTTTTCCTTTGTCCTTCTCTTTTCCTTTGTCCTTCTCTTTTCCTTTGTCCTTCTCTTTTCCTTTGTCCTTCTCTTTTCCTTTCCTTTGTCCTTCTCTTTTCCTTTCCTTTGTCCTTCTCTTTTCCTTTCCTTTGTCCTTCTCTTTTCCTTTCCTTTGTCCTTCTCTTTTCCTTTCCTTTGTCCTTCTCTTTTCCTTTCCTTTGTCCTTCTCTTTTCCTTTCCTTTGTCCTTCTCTTTTCCTTTCCTTTGTCCTTCTCTTTTCCTTTCCTTTGTCCTTCTCTTTTCCTTTCCTTTGTCCTTCTCTTTTCCTTTCCTTTGTCCTTCTCTTTTCCTTTCCTTTGTCCTTCTCTTTTCCTTTCCTTTGTCCTTCTCTTTTCCTTTCCTTTGTCCTTCTCTTTTCCTTTCCTTTGTCCTTCTCTTTTCCTTTCCTTTGTCCTTCTCTTTTCCTTTCCTTTGTCCTTCTCTTTTCCTTTCCTTTGTCCTTCTCTTTTCCTTTCCTTTGTCCTTCTCTTTTCCTTTCCTTTGTCCTTCTCTTTTCCTTTCCTTTGTCCTTCTCTTTTCCTTTCCTTTGTCCTTCTCTTTTCCTTTCCTTTGTCCTTCTCTTTTCCTTTCCTTTGTCCTTCTCTTTTCCTTTCCTTTGTCCTTCTCTTTTCCTTTCCTTTGTCCTTCTCTTTTCCTTTCCTTTGTCCTTCTCTTTTCCTTTCCTTTGTCCTTCTCTTTTCCTTTCCTTTGTCCTTCTCTTTTCCTTTCCTTTGTCCTTCTCTTTTCCTTTCCTTTGTCCTTCTCTTTTCCTTTCCTTTGTCCTTCTCTTTTCCTTTCCTTTGTCCTTCTCTTTTCCTTTCCTTTGTCCTTCTCTTTTCCTTTCCTTTGTCCTTCTCTTTTCCTTACCTCTTCTCTTTACCATTTTCTCCGCTCCGGCGTTTGAGACCTTTCCCCTTTCCCCTTTCCCCTTTCCCCTTTCCCCTTTCTCTGTCTGAAGGCCGACCCACTCATTCCCACGCGTAGCCTGTGACGGGGTAACGCGTAATTCCCCGCCCCCAGTAGAAGACAGTTAGGACATGTACGTACCCCCTGGTACCGGCCAGGCCCAGGGAGGGGTGATTGCCCGAGCTGATACCTTCCAAAAGTGCAGATTGGTCCTTCCGTCTGTTTCTTGGGAGATGTGAAAAATCACCTAATGCAGGAATGCCCTCGGAGAGGGCCCCCACAAGAAAGGAGCGTGCCATCGGACAATTCTTACATTATTGCCACAGTTTCTTGTTGTTTCTCGGTCGGACGAAGGTCAACACTTCTCCTTTGCTTCAACACTGGGGACCCTACATTTTTCTCTGCCTCCATGACAAATTTCTCATTTGGACCTTTTGGTCGGTACTGTTCCACTAGCTTGGCACTTCGAATGGTTCGCTCTTGCTGATACGCACTCGAGTGACAAGTTTCCATGTGTCCTTAGATTGCAGCCCCAACTGCCACATATGTGCCCAAGGTGCTGGAAGTTTTCCCAAGCCAATTGGACACTTTTTTCATCTCTAGCTACATTCGATGACAGTCACTTACCTAGCGTCGACGATGAGGTCACTCATATTCCAGAAGTCATTTTTACAGCTGCGGAATGTTCAATACCTCGCACCTCTGATTTGCCCCGGTGCCCCCGCCCCCTCCCCCTCCCCCCAGTTCCTTGATGGAACGACACATGCTGCGACGCAATACATGAGCGGTGACATGCTCTTCGCGTTTTCTGGCAACATCCTACTTTGGCCAACTGTATCCGCTATAAGCAGTTCCATGCGCGATGCCGTCACATCATCCACGATAGCAAGAAGGCAAGCTGGGACTTCTGTACTAGCTCATTTAACACCTTCACTCCCTCCTCAGAAGTCTGGAATCAGATTCGACGGGTATCTGGTGCCCCTAGTTTCTCACCGGTCTCTGGGCTCACTGTCATGCATGATACATTAGTGGACCCCTTTGCAATTTCTAACTCATTGGGTCAACACTTTGCTGAGATTTTGAGCTCTTCAAATTACCCTCCAGCTTTTCTCCCAAAGAAACGTGCAGTGGAAGTGCAACCTCTTGCTTTCTCCTCTCAAAATCACGAAAGCTATAATACTGTTTTCACCATGCGGGAACTCAAACATGCACTCTCTTCTTCTCGCTCTTCCACCCCAGGACCGGATGGTATCAACATCCAAATGTTGCTGCATTTGTCATACCATAGTCTGCGTTACCTCCTTTGCCTTTATAATCAAATTTGGACTGACAGTACTTTTCCCAGAAGATGGCGGGAAGCTATCGTCGTTCCTGTTCCGAAACCTGGAAAGGACAAACATCTCCCCTCTAGCTATCGCCCCGTTTCTTTCACGAGTAGTGTATGTAAAGTTTTGGAGCATATGGTGAAATGCAATTTAGCCTGGTGGCTGGAGTCCCGAAGTCTTTTAACACCTGCCCAATGCAGTTTCCGAAAGCATCGTTCTGCTGTTGACCATCTTGTTGCTCTCTCCACTTATATCATGAACAATTTTCTCAGGAAACGCCAAACTGTAGCAATATTTTTTGATCTGGAGAGAGCATACAATACCTGTTGGAGGACAGGCATCCTCCACACACTGTTTTCTTGGGGCTTTCGAGGTCGGCTGCCCCTTTTTCTTCGTGAATTTATGGCAGAGCGCACATTTAAAGTGCGGGTGAACACAACTTTCTCCCGTACTTTCTCCCAAGATAATGGGGTACCCCAGGGTTCCGTGCTAAGTGTTGTACTGTTTGCCATTGCCATAAATCCAATTATGGATTGTCTCCTTCCTGATGTCTCAGGCTCCCTCTTTGTGGAAGATTTTGCAATCCACTACAGCTCTCAATGGACCAGCCTTCTTGAATGATGTCTTCAAGGATGTCTCGATCACCTCCACTCTTGGAGCATCGAAACCAGCTTCCGCTTTTCTCCCAGTAAGACCGTTTGTGTTAATTTTTGGCAGCGTACGGAGTTTCTTCTGCCTTCCTTACGTCTAGGCCCTGCCACCCTTCCGTTCATGGAATTCGCTAAATTCTTGGGTCTTATGTTTGGCAGAAAACTGTGCTGGTCCTCCCACATTTCCTATCTTTTGGCTCACTGTCTGTGATCCCTCAACACCCTCCGTGTCCTGAATGGTACCCTCTGGGGAGTGGACCAAGTGGTCCTTCTCCGCCTCTATTGCGCCTTAGTGCACTCAAAATTGGACTATGGAAGCATAGTTTTCCCCCCTGCTTGGCCATCTATTCTTCGGCGTCTTGACTCTGTCCACCACCGTGGATTACGTTTAGCGTCTGGAGCTTTTTACACCAGCCATGTGGAAAGCCTTTATGCTGAGACTGCTGAACCTCCGCTGTCCAATTGGAGAGCTGTCCTCCTGAGTCATTATGCTAGCCATCTGTCTTCCATGCCTGCTAATCTGGCCTATGACATTTTTTTCGATGCCTCCTTGGATTTAGGGTATGCTGGCCGCACCCCCTTCCCCCCCCCCCCCCCCCCCCCCCCCCCCCACTACCACTGGAAGTCCGCTTCCGTCAACTGCTACATTCTATTTTCCTTCCATTTTCCTAAGGCTTTTTTGACAACTTGGGGTACAGCACTGCCTTGGCTCTGGCCCTGGACCTGCCTGCCCCATGACCTTTGTCAGTTTCCCAAGGATGGTACCTCTTCTCTTGTTTATTGTCAGGCATTTGCTGCTCTATGTGCACAAATGAAGAATGCCACATTTATTGACACTGATGGCTCCAAAACATCATTTGGTGTTGGGAGTGCCTATATAGTTGGTGACACCCCAAATTGATTTTGTCTTCCCGACCAGTGTTTGGTTTTTACTGCGGAGCTGTACACTGTTCTCCAGGCTGTCCAATACATCCAGCGCCATCAGCAGATACAATATATTATGTTCTCAGATTCACTCAGCTCTCTCCTCAGTCTCCAAGCTCTCTACCCTGTCCACCCTCTGGTCCACAGGATTCAGGACTGCCTCCACTTGCTCCACTTGGGGGACGTCTCTGTGGCATTCCTCTGGATCCCAGGACATGTTGGTATCTGTGGAAATGAGGCGGCCGATACAGCGGCCAAGGCTGCAGTCTCTCTTCTTCAGCCTGCTATTTGCGTGATTCCCTTCGCCGATCTACGTAGTGTTTTATGTCATCGTGTTGCTCTTTTATGGCATGCACATTGGTCAGCACTTCCCAATAACAAATTGTGTGACTTGAAAGCTCTTCCCTGTGCTTGGACCTCTTCCTCCCGACCTCGTTGTCGGGAGGAGGTAATTTTAACTAGACTCCGGATAGGGCACTGTCTTTTTAGCCATCGACATATTTTAAGTGCCTATCCTCCCCCACTCTGTCCCCACTGCTCTCAACTGTGGATGGTGAGACAAATTTTACTCTGTTATGTGCCCGTCTACAGCTGTCGCCTGATATATCTTCCATTTTAGCAAATGAAACGCACTCAGCCGCGAGTTTATTAGTGCGAGTGAGATGACGTCAGTCATTTGAAGCTCTTTTTGGGGACAAACAACACCCCTTCTATAGGGTTTTTTTAAGCTTTCCTTGTGTTTTTGGTTTCCCCACTTTTTTGAGTTTTGCTCTCATTGCTGCTGGTTTCCAGTTTCGTTTTCTTAGCTTTTCCTAAGTCAGAGACCAGCCGCTAATGACTGTAGCAGTTTTGCGCCCTAAAACCATAACCAAAAAAAAAAGTCTGGCAGGACCTCCTCCATATCTTGGGTGAGACCCCTGGCAAGCAGACAGTGAACACTGGCCTTCTTTCCCGACCTTTCCGCTATTTCCCTAAGCGGCTCCATAACCCACCTAACATTGGAGCTCCCAATCACTAATAAACCCCTCCCCCCACGTGCCTGCTCGGACCTTGCTGAAGGAGTGGCCACATGTCCACTCACAGGCAGAGCAGGCATTGCCACACAGCCAGCCTCCACATTGTTTCTCCACCTCGTGTGATGCAAACGCTGCTGAACCCACCAGTCCCCTTGGGGAGAGTGTGGACCAACCACGCCTGGTACCCACAAAGATGTCTAGACAGCAGGGACCATGGGTGAAGCATGTACCACCTGGGTGTACCATGCGACACACCAGACTTCCCACTGCTGCTACACTCTGAGGCAGCAGCCTGAAGATGGCTGGCTGCGGCCATCAACACGTTCATAGCTGTTCGCGAACAGTGGCCAGCTCCTCCTGCATCCATACACAGAAGTCACACATCTTATCCATCGTAAGAAATCAACAATTTACTGTAGAGAGTTTTGATATCCACTATGCAATTACAACTGAGGTTTATGGTTTATCAGTGATGTAAAATGAATTCAGGCTTGTTTTTCCATTATACAGAAACCACAATGATGTCAGACTTAATCTAAGTCACTGCTGGTAATAACCTGATAATATGCACCATTGCCCCCTCACAGGAGATGTTCTGCTCTTTTTGCTAGAAACTAAAACAACTGTTATGGATTAGTTACTTATCTGATTAGATTTTGAGGTGTGATTTACTTGTCAATTGATGAAAATTTCTGTATCATTCTGTAAGACAACAACATGGGCACAATGAACCAAAGCTAATTCTTCTTCCACATACAACAGTTAAGAATATCGACATGGACATGGGAACAATCCAGGTTCTGATACAAGCATTTGCTGACAATAAATATGAACACAATACAAAAGCAAGTGCCGGCTAAACTGCACTTACAAAGTGGGGGACTCTAGTAGATGACATGGTGGATGCTGTGCCATGGCCAACTGTAGGTAGGCTCTGGTGGCTGGCCTGTGCAGATGTCGTTGGTAGAATATCTTAAAGGTAGCACGCTGATGGCCTGGTGCCCCAGAATGTATCAAAGTACTATGCACAGGGTATAGCAACCCTCTCCCCCCTTCACCCCCTTTGGGGAAACGGCACTCCACTGATTCAGGTATCGAGGTGACTGTTGAAACATCCATGGCCTCTGCAGTAGATGCCACAGATAGTGGTGGCTGCGGCAAGAGATTCTGGGCCAGAGCCCATGAGTAGGGGCAGAAGTTGTGTTGCCATGGACACATGTGACGACCATTCCCCCATGAAGTACCATAAAAGACGACAGGTGACAGGGTTCTGGTAGCATCTCGACATGATGGAACTGCACAAATGGTGAAGGTACCAAACACTGGGTCAGGGACATCAGTGTTAAAGGACCCGAAGGTGCTGGCCCAGTCAGTGGCAGAATTGCAGATGGCAGCGAAGCATCGCAGGAAGACCCATTAGCATGCATTGTGGGTCTGGACCCCAGTCTAGAGGCAGGAGATGTGACTTCCTCAAGGAGGGTGGGTCTGCCTCCACAGCAGGGATGCTCCAGAGGCTGGGACTGGTGCTAAGGGAGGAGGCGGAGTCGGCGGCAGTAACAGACCTGTGGCCCTCACCATGGAGCGAGGGCACAGCTACTCATGGTGGCACATTGGCGGTCCATCACTGGTGCCCACCATACAGAAGTGGCAGCCTTGGCAGCTGTAGACCCTAGCTGGAATCCAGTTTGGTCAGTTGCCGGACCTCTGAGCCCAGACCATGGAAGCCAGCCAGGTGTGAACCATGTTGAGGACTCCACCAACCAGTGTTCATGGGGTGAGAAGGGCAGATACAGGAGTGAGTGTGCCTGGTGACCATAGAGCACTTTGTCTGGATTTTGAATCCTCTCCTCCCTCCCCCCAATGGCATGAACATGTAAGAACTTGTTAAGTGCCAAGGTGTCATCAGTGGAGGGGTCTGCAATGCATTTCTTTGTTTGAACCTTGAAGTTGTGGGCAAGACGTTCTGTATCACAATTAGATTGGGGGGGGGGGGGGGGAGAGAGAGAGAGAGAGAGAGAGAGAGAGAGAGAGAGAGAGAGAGAGAGAGAGAGAGAGAGAGAGAAAGTAGGGGTAGTCACATGATGAATGCCTAGTTGGGTGCAGGGCCCGAGACACCACAAACTGTGAATTATTATCCATCACATGCATATAATGCATTTTGGAGAGGCCCAGAATCAGTCACGGCTGATGTCTGAGTACTGCAGATAGTGTATGGAAATGTAGAGAAAGCATCAATAACCAATATCAGGAAGAATTTAGGAAGGGTTCCATGATGTGCAAGAATGCCCCCAAGTTCACACTGAGCTAAACTAGGTGATGGCCAGGATGGAAAGTAGCGAAAAAAGGAGCAGATGTAATGTATATTTCAAAAAACGTGAATGCTCACTGGCAGGCCATCATCCACTGAAAAGGAAAATTGTCAAGCAACTCTTGATGGATATAGGCCAACATAGCTGCACTTGAAATAAATTTGTGATAGTAAGCTATTGTACCTAAAATACTCAAAGTTCTTTGAAATTTGTAGGGTGTGGCAGAGCTGTGACCGCAGCAAAGTGACGGCGTAAAGGCTTAACACCATCCCAAGCCAAGCTGAACCCAAAATATATAATGGATGGCTGAGGAAAGTGACTTGGACAATTTGCATGTCAACCCTGTGTTATGTAAGACCATAAACAACTCGCATAGGCACTGTAAATTAAATGCTCTTCCATGAAGTTACTTGTCATGATGATGTCTTTGAAATAGTTGCTGCATCTGGAAATGGACAGCATCAATTGTTCCACAAATTGCTGAGGCACTGTTAACTGAAACTTTAAAGTCAATGCAGAGGTGAAGCTGACCAGTCAGCTTTTTAACAATCACAAGGGGGTTGGTTCACACACTCAATGTAATAGATCACATGATCAGCAAACAATGACTACCTGTCCAATTGTGATTTCACTTGATCACACAAAGCCACTGCAGTAGGGCGAACTTGGAGAAAAGGAAGGCCACATTGTACTTCCTCAGGATAATGCAGGCCACAAAATTAGTGGCACAGCCTAACCCATCTGAGAAAAGAGATGAGAACTCAAAACAACTGCTGGTTAGGGGCCTGGCTGGAAATGAGGTACACCATACCCAAAATGGAAAAACCAAAAGCATTGAAAGCACCCAGACCAAATTTGTGCTGCCAGCATCATCCCTTACCAAAAAAGTCAAGGAATGAACCACAAAAATATATATATAGCAGGAGCCATAAATTGCCCCAAAATTGGAATACTCTGCTTGTTTTAACTCAAACGTTAGGTAACCAGAGACAATACTAGAGATCCTAAATCCACAGAAGTTTGAGAGTTCAGTAAAATCACACCTGCACCCAGATCCGCTTGTGGTCTGAGTACTTTGTCCATGATTCACACTTCGATAAACAGTTGCTTATGATTCATAAGCACTGGACCTACACATCTGACATCACTGTAGATGTCCACAGATGGGAATGGGGAGGGAGGGGGCTGGGAACAACACATAGCACACAAATCCTGCATGTCCTTTTTTCCTAAAGTTGCTGCAAGTCACCTGTGTCTTAGGGCATGTGGCCCTGTCGTGTTGCAAAAAAAAAAGACATTATGTGCAAGTTGGGAGCACGAAGCACTGCTGCTTTTGCTGTTTGATCATTGGGTCATCACTGTCCAGTGTAGTGCCGGGGCCGCATTTGTACGGCTGCTGTGCTGTCACCCCCCCCCCCCCCCCCTCCCCTCTTTCCACGCCCCTTCCTCCTTCTACAAGAACTGACGGACACCCAATGACCAGGAACAGGAGCCACTGGGGTGATTCCACACAAAGCCTCAATCTGATTACCAGCAGTGCAAGATACATCAAAAGATTGAGCAGTATTTAACACTTCAGTCAAAGATGGGTTCTCCCTCTTTAGTACATGTTGATGCATCTCCTTCTCAGGAACCAACTGAATGGTGGCATTATGGACCATAGAATCAGGATGGTAGTCATAATGAGCATTGGTAACACAGACATTTGCAACTGAGGCCATGTAGTTTGGCTACCTAAGCTCAATAGGACCTGTGGGGCTGTTTGACAATGATAAAACTCTTCAGACACTGCAAAGACATGCACGCGTTTACAGTGATAGTTTATCAACCTACACATTTTGTCGAATGAAAGTGACAGATTCTGGGAGCAGGGATAACTGGCACAACAGCTCATAGATCTAAGGAGAACTCCAAGAAAGGAACAAAGCCTTATTCATGTTTGCACTGTGACATCAGAAACAAGAAAGTGTTGCTGAAGCTGCTGCTTCAAGCTTCTTGTCTTCAGCTGCAGTGTCTTAAGGCAGGAAGGGTGGCAGGTGGAAGCCTGCATAGTGAATGTAGCTGTCAAGTTTGTGATAAAACTATAAGAACCTGCTACTGCTTGAAGAGAGATTGGTGCACTGCTTTCAGGAACACAACCACTGAAGGAACATCCGTATTGCCTGAGTGTGCAAAAATGAATCCCATTCTTGTTTCCAGTTGTAATGTGACAATGTTCCCTGCTTTCTTTAATTCTTCATTTGTTTGTCCTCAGTATCATGTACTGGCTAATGAAATAGGGGGTGGAAGTGCAACTAGTGTCTACCGTAAATGATGTAGCAGACAGATGCACAGTTGTGGTTCGTTCTTTTACTTTCACAGTTCACAACCCCCCAATATTACACAGTTACATGGCCAGTGCACTATTGTTTAACTTTTGATAAGCCTCATTAAAGGTTGCAGGCGCACATCCGCATACTGCTACAATAATTTACTGTTGAATATCTACGAGCAGTAAAACATAACCAAAAAGTTCACAGTTCTTGAAGAATAGAAAGTTACATATGGGGCAGACACTGTCATTGTTTTTACACATGGCCTCATTGTGTTACACTTATTTCACAGCTAAGTTGATGCATTGTTGTTGTTGTTGTTGTTTTAACCAACATAGGTTTCTCGTCTGAAACTCGCCTGTTGACTGACTGTCTCAGGACTAAAAATTGGGGCCTTATATATACTAACAATAATAGGTACTGAAACTACACAGTGCTCAAAGTTAAATTTACAGAAATTACAATTAAAATCTAACTCATTAAATTAACTGAACACCTAGAAAATTTCCTTCTTTTTAACAGTTTCTCCAAATATGAGGACTAAGCCAAATTATTTGTTTAAATCATGAAATTAACATATATAGTTATGCAAACAATACTTTTGACAAAATGGTTAATTACTGTGGAATTAGTTAAGGGCTGGCTTCACTAAAATGTTTTCGAATAGAGCCAAATAGATCCTTTAAGAATACAGTTAGTTGTTCCTCCAAATGTTTATAATTAGTACAGAATTTATACATCAACAATAGAATTTAAGGGCCGGCCGCGGTGGTCTAGCGGTTCTAGATGCGCAGTCCGGAACCGCGCGACTGCTACGGTCGCAGGTTCGAATCCTGCCTCGGGCATGGATGTGTGTGATGTCCTTAGGTTAGTTAGGTTTAAGTAGTTCTAAGTTCTAGGGGACTAATGACCTCAGTAGTTAAGTCCCATAGTGCTCAGAGCCATTTGAATAGAATTTAAGCTATGAAACAGTTACTGATTTCACCCTATAACACTAGCTAGTCATTATCAAAATAAATTTGAAAATCAATTACATACATAAAATTAAGCATGAAATTTGATCTAGTGTTATATTCTGAAAAACTGAGAGCCAGTCTTTTTCATGTATGAAAATGCAGATTATGCTCAAATATGTTAATGATAATTAGTTAAAAGTAAAAAAAAAAGAATTCTAAGGAGGCAGGTGGCAAAACAAGAAGGAAAGTAAAAATATCCCAGCTTGCTTTGTCACAATATCATACTGTAAGAGAGAAACAACAGCATGGCCACAATGAACCAAAGTTTATTCTTCTTCCACTTACAAGCAAACAACAGTTGAGAACATAGACACAAACATAGAAACAATCCAGGTACTTAATACAAGCAGTTGCTGAAAATGAGTACAAACACAATATAAGAGCAAGTGCCAGCTGCAATGCACTTATGAAGAGGGCTCCAGTAAATGGATACCGTGCCATGTGTACAAGTCATGTGGCCCACTGCAAATGGCCTCTAGTGACCAACCCACTCAGATGCTGCTGGTAGAATATTCAAAGTGTAGTGTGCCAGTGGCCTGGTGCCATGGTGTGTGTCTAAGTATTACATTCAGAGTTACAGCAATGTGTAAATTTTGCAAGTTAATTGAGCTAGTACTGTGTTCATCTCTGATGGTAAAGTTTTTAATTTCATTTAAGGAGTTTTTTGATGGGTTGTCTGACTTAACTATCTTTTGTTAAAATATTTTGAATTCCTAATCCAATTACATAATGGAATATCCAGGATGGAATGTAACAATATTATGAAAAGGAAAGTTGCCAGCCACCATAAAGTGGAGGTGCTGAGTCATGGATAGGCACAACAAAAGATTGTCACTTGTTTTGTTGTGCCTATCTGTGACTCAGCATCTCTGCTATGTGGTGAGTGGCTACTTTCCTTTTCGTAATATTGTGACCACCTTCCATAATAATTTAAGGTAAAAAGAAGTACGTTACTGAATTCGGGGCAAATGGAGAAAAAAACTATCAGACTAGATTTGATAAATGCTGAGTTTGTGTGGATTCACAATTTTTAAGGTTTTCACATGCATATAAAAAATATATTAGCATATAGTAATACACTTTGTATTCAGTGACTGCAGATCTTTTTAACCAAAATATTCTCAAGCAGAATCTTGTGAAACATTGCCATCAGGCACAAAGATTGCACTCAGTTTATTTACAGATGCAGTGAACATCCTCTTCAATCATACTCTGGAATTGAAGCAAATTTTATTAAATAGTGATCATTACCAGCTGTTCCAACAGACTTGCCTCTTAAAGTTTCACATCTTATGCTACTAAACTAGCAGCAAACTATTGCCTTAGAAGGTGAACATTCACCAAAAGTGTGCATGAACCATTCCAAACACTAATTTTCATCAGTCCTACCATAAAATCGTTATGTTAAAATAATCCCTCTACCAACCTCTTACTGCCTCAGTCTAAATGGTGTGTGTGTGTGTGTGTGTGTGTGTGTGTGTGTTTTGCAAGTGTAGGTCTGGAGGCCCACACGATAGGCCAGGTAAATTGAAAATTGCAAGAATTGTTAAAAATGGCTGCCAAAACCTTGCATTTCATGGAAGTTAAACAATCAGCAGTAAGCAAGATATAGTCAAAAATTTCAGAATGGTAGTTGTGTACATTTTATGGGTGTTCTTAGAATATTTGTATAGTCCAGCTTGAGTTTCTGGATAAAGTAAAAGAATAAAGTTTGTAAATGCTATGCTAGGATAAAAAATGAGGGGGGCGCCCAGTTCTACTTAAAACTGACGTGGAAAACTATTATTATTATTATTATTATTATTATTATTATTGTCATTATTATTTCTGCAGTCAGTAGTACTGTTTGCACAATACCACGCACTTCCTTTCATGAAGGAAAAACTCTGTATCAGTAGACATACAACCTGTCTCTGCTTTCTGAGCCATTGTGTTTGATATCTAGATGATAACATTTAATAGTTGATATTGATGGCAGACATGGAATAGTGTGTTGGAGGAGGAAATGTGCTGTCTTATTGTCAACATTCATGTACATTTTTTTAAAAATAATTAGCAATCCCACAATTTTTCACTGAAGACAAAGTGAATCACGTGACTTGCTAGTAATATGGTCTATCCTTATCACAGTATGAAAAGCTATAGCAGAGAAAGAAATAGAAAGTAAGACCATTCTGTACCTTCTACTTACATATGCTTAACCATAAAATCTGTCAAGAAGATTCCTCTTAATATGCAAACTTTTTTGGGGTTCAGTGTTCTCTTCTAAATGTGTCAGTCTGTTGGACAATAATAATTTATCTCATCAAATGTGGTAGTCTTGTTTTATTTTTATAGTTCATATGCATGGTTTATCTTCCAGCACTGGCAGATTCCTCTTGGTCGCCGTTTCCGTTCCCTTAAACTGTGGTTTGTCATGCGGCTTTATGGAGTGCAAAATCTTCAAGCATATATTCGAAAACACATAGCACAGGCACATGAATTTGAAGCACTTGTGCGTAAAGATGAACGTTTTGAGATATTTCATGAAGTCACAATGGCTCTTGTTTGCTTTCGTCTTAAGGTAAAAATTAAATTTGGTTCCAAGTTACTATTGCTTAAAATTGCATACATAATTTATTTGTGAATCCTTTAGTAGCTATTTTAGTATGTGTTACACACCTATTTAATATGAAACAAAATATTAAATTACTCTGGGTGTGACAGTATTTTTTAATTTTCTTACCTGTACTAGTTATAACTACCAATTTCTCATATTCTCATGAAAATTCTTAATGTTACAGGGATCAAATGAAATTAATGAAAATTTATTGAAAAGAATAAATGCTAATGGAGTTATCCACCTGGTTCCATCAAAAGTGAGGGACACATATTTCCTCAGATTGGCAATTTGTTCTCGTTTCAGTGAGTCAAGTGATATTCAGCTATCTTGGAAGGAGATTAGCTCCTTAGCAGATGAAGTACTAGCTGAAGCAAGGCCTGGAAAGTAATTGTATGATACTGTTACACAAAGCAGTAATATTTCATTCTTAAGAACTTACATAAAGATTAGGTGTAAAGTACAACTGGCATCATTGGATATGATAGCACAATCTTCTTATATGCATGTTAAAACAGTTGGTGTAGGTCTACACTGATAGTAACTTCTTGGCACATTTTGTATGGATTTACAGACCTTATGAGATAGCATGAAGTAAATAACATTATAACCTATCTTTTACAACTTATTTTGTCAGGCTCTACATCAGTATTGTGGGTTATAGTTATTTATTTTTGTGTGTGTGTGTGTGTGTGTGTGTGTGTGTGTGTGTGTGTGTGTGTGTGTGTGTGTTATTTTTTGTCAGGCTCTACATCAGTATTGTGGGTTATAGTTATTTATTTTTGTGTGTGTGTGTGTGTGTGTGTGTGTGTGTGTGTGTGTGTGTGTGTGTGTGTGTGTGTGTGTGTGTGTGTTATTTTTGTAGAAACATAAATTACTCATAGATTCTCAAGATTTAGGTATTACCCAAATTAAGCAAGACTCTTCATTAACTTTCTGTAGAAAATGCCAAGATCATACTTTTAGAGTGCAAGCATATACCTTAAATTACAGGTAACAAGAGAGACCAAATAGTGGACCAATTTCACTGATACAAAGTATTAAGAATATGGTATTTACAATAATGGGCCTACCAACGCTTTTGCAAGATAGTGAGTAGTTTAAAAAGAAAACTATGGCTTGTATCTGTTAACTGTAGTTCTCAGATTTTATTTTTCATGCATGTTCCTAGTGAGTGTGCCAGTCTGCTCGTTCTAGTTGACGTATTTCAAATCACCTGACACAGGGTGTACACACACTGAATATTTTATTTTTTTATGACTAATATATGTATACGTAAATTAGAGTAATTTTATGTGATTATTTATGTACAAACGCTCAAAGTATTGTATTAAAAATGGGTCCAATTAAAGTAATTGTGTATTCTTGTAATTATCTTCTTTAATTTAATGTTAAACATAAGAGTTTGTAAATAATTTTTTTAATCCTACAGTTGTGTATATATTCTTAAAATGTATTGAGCAGACTGAGTTAAATTTTTGGAGATAAATGGAAAACAATAAAGATATGTTAGAAGAAGCTTACGTTTTTTAATTCAGTAAACAGCCAACAAAAATTTTCAGATTGATATAACAGGAAACCAGAAGTAGTATTTTTCACTGACAATCAACACATCCATCTCCACCTCTTCTTATATTTGGATCTGTTAGTTCATACCTCAGATAGGAAAGAGTGATAGGTTGGGTAACATAAAGGAGGAGCAAGTCAGATATCAGGATGAGAGGGACAACAGAGGTTTCTCTTTCATCATGTGGTCTAGTTAACTTACTTTCTAAAGAAGTAACTAGTAGTTCTGAGGCACACTGAATTTTTTTATTACTAGGCTGTAAGATACCTATTCACTTACTTGTATCAATCATGGCCAAGTTTCTCACTAAAAAAAGCTGTATTGATATAACCAAAGCAATCAGACCAATGTTTTGCTCAACTCTGAGTGGGCATCTTACTCTCAAAGAACATGTATCAGAAGACTAAAACTGGGACCATGTGCTTACCAGTACACGTGCTATCAAAATCGCCACTCTTGTGATTAAAAATTTTCACACACAGTTAGTTCTAATGGACATGAAAAGGATTCAAAAGGAGACACTGACTTCATAGAACTGAAAGGTTATATAGTCTCTAGTACATGTCACATTCCTAACATTTATACAAATACACACGTAGTGATGTTCACTCTTATTTTGGCTTGTTATACTTCTCTGATGCAACCATTGCTTTTACTGGTCTTCTAACATTGATTAATTCTCAATCTTGTCCCCTAACACTGCAAAATTTAATGGTATGGGAATGTGATGCTTATAGAGGTATACTGAACAAACCGTTCCACAAATATCTACACATATGTACATATATTTATGTAGTCGGACGTACGTACATGACATGAGATATGAATGCGGACTGAATGAATTAACATGGCGGCTCAGATGAGCGATCTATCAATTCCACATGACCCCCCCGCCCCCCCCTCCCCCCCCAAGTGGGGTGGGCAAGCATCATGGTATGAGCTAAAGAAATGTTTAGTGCATTGAAGGCCTCCAGCATAGCTGCAGTCCAGCAAACCAGTTTGAGTCCTGATGTCTGTTCACCCGACAGCGAGTCCATCAGTGGGGCCTTCACAGCGGTGGCCCCGTCAGAGTTCTTTGTAAGTAGTCGGGTGTGGCAGTGATGCGATCGCCTGCACACAAGATTTGGGAGCTGTATTCTGTCAGTGGAGATGGTGTAACGCAAGAAAAAGATAGAAGGCTGATGCAGTTGGAATTTGTTTTTTGTTGACCTGGATGCCATTGGAGTTCAAGGTCTGAAGGACCATGGATAAATGATATTCATGTTCCTCAGCTGACTTGCTGAAAATGAGTATGTTGTCCCAGAGTCAATGAAATGCTGCCACGTTTGTGCCATGTTTTTCAGGTGGAATGGCATGAAGTTGTATTGGACCAAACCAAGCGGTGTGATAATAGCTGTTTTAGGGATGTCTTCTGGTGCTACAGGAATCTGGTGGTAGGCACATTTACAGTCAATAACACTGAAGATTGTAGTGCCCGATAACATATGAGTGAAATCATTTATGTTAGGCACAGGGTAATTGTCCACGACGGTACGAGCTTTTAAACATCTGTAATTGCCACATATTCAGAAAGAACCATCACATTTGAGGACTAGGTGAATCGATGAAGACCAGTTGCTGTCTGACGTTTGCGGAATACCTGCCTCCAAAAGTTTGTTAATTTGCTGCCAGGCTGCACATAACTTAATAGGGTTGAGGCGTCTAACGTTGTGCCTAATAGTAGGGCTGGCAGTGGTAACTATCTTGTGCATCTTCCGTCAGTGACTGAAGAACCAAGAACTGCACACTAGGCTGATCATTGTTCTGACGCAAAATTTTTGAACGAGTAGGGTGCAATGAGGCATAGCCATTAGCACGAGTGAGAAAGGACAGCCTGAAAGTCACATGCCTAGTATGTGAGCGTGGCGTGTGTTTGTTTGGAGAGGGCAGCTGCGCATGCAATGGGTCAAAACGTGCAGTGACTGTCTGCTGTCAACCTTGCAGTTGATAACCAGTGCAGACAAGAGCGGCGTTAGTGTCACACGTGGGATAATGATGGTCACCGAGTCACGAGGCTGGTGTGCGAGAGAGGGGGAATGTTTATCAACACGTGGGGTGGCTGCTTGCCTGGGTGGTGGGTGTGGCGGGTGGCAGGTGGTGGGTGGTGGGTGTGGCGGGTGGTGGGTGTGGCACACGTGCGACTGTCATTAGAGGCACTGTTTGAAACACATAGCACTGAACATGGTGACTGCGTTGGGGGTATGGAGTCTACTGGATGCAAATCGTCACATGCAGTTAATGTTTTTGGACTAACCTGAGTGTCTGAGCTGGTGTCGACCAGAGAAGCTTGACTAGGTGACAGAACTATGGACTGCAGTTTCAACAGCGAAGTACGAGCCATGATGAGCTCATTGTAAGTGTGTGCTATGTGTTGTTTCAGCTTGTCATTTCAAGACCGAGTTGTGCCACTGAGTCGTATTCTGACAGTAGAATAGTGACAGGTCACAGTGTGACAGGGTGGAGCACTCAGGTACTAACACACATGTCGTGAGGGGAAACGGAGTGTGGAACATAAATGAAGGAGCACAGTATCTGAGTGTTAGTGGGATGGTGTAGCACTGAGCCCTGAACTATATTCGGAGAGAGTTTGTAATGGGACAAAAAATCTATACTGAGAATTGTTTAATCGATGTCAACAACATAGAAAATCCACAGAAAACACAGAGAATGAGATAGGAGCACCATAACTTTGGCAGAGCCTGAGGTTTGTAACGTCAATGCGTTGACAGCTCGTAGAAGTGACTTCATTGGTGAAAAGATGGGGAGGGGGGGGGGGTAACCATTGATTTAGGTATAATAGACACGTCACTGCCAGTGTCGACCAGGAAAATGAGCCATGATGAAAAAATGCCTGTCAAGTACAAAAGACCACTCAGCAGGGCAGACGAGTGGACAGAGTACAATATATGAGGATGCCTGTGACGTTCCCCAAAGAACTCAGTGTCTTTTAGGTCCTACGGTCAGTGTTCGGGTGCTAGCAAGGTAACTGGCACTTCTTAGCATTATCACCGAAAACCTTGTGGTACCACCAGTATGGATGAGCCGGATGTGGTGGTGGTGGTGGTGGTGGTGGTGGTGACTCCAGCAGCAGAGGCGGCTTGTCCTCATCAATTTGTTCTGGCACGTATACCAGCACATATGATGGGTTGGCTATCCTGGAGTGATCGGATGGTGGAGAGAGTGAGCAGATGCTGCCAGGTGATGTAGAAGGTGGAGCAAGCCCTGCCTCTGCCAGCGGATGGCCAGTAAGCGGGAGCAGTTGTGCCAAGTAGCGTTGAGTGGTGATCTGGCTGGCATTGTCGTAGCAACGAATGCAGTTGGTCTGCTATGTGGAAACAAGAGTCAATTGACTTGAAGGAGTGCGGTAGCAGGTGGATCTGTAGGTCAGTAGGCAGCTTGGCAGACCACATCCCTCACAGTGTGACGTCCAGCATGGTATGCTCATTCACAAGTAACAGAAGGCAGTGCCAGACTTGGGACGGGGTTCGGTCCCCCAGCTGTTCCTCATACAAGATCTTGATTATTAATTCTTGTGGTGAACAGGCAAGGTGTTCTGTGATCATCGTCTTAGCAAACTTGTATTTCAGTGGAGGCGATGGCAAGAGGAGTAAATAGCAAATTAAGTCTGAATGATCATGGAGGTGCGTGACAAGGCACAGGAATTTAGAGTTGTCATCAGATACATGATGCAACTCGAAAAGATGCTCAACAAGCACAAACCATGACACTGGGTTGTCCTTGTATAAAGGTGGCAGCATTGGCAGACGACCTGGGGGTGGGGGCAAAGATGGCTTCGATGTCTCTTGGAAAGCTGGCTGGTCCATGGCAGGAGAGGCTATACAGCAGGCCGGCGTGGTAGGCACGGATGTGTTTCTGGTGAAAACATCTGTAGCAACGGCGGGTTGCATTGTCCATGATGTGTTGCGATAATGGCGGGACTGCACATGGCATGACAGTAACTGTTGTTGTGGCCTGTTGAGAGTCAAAGTATGTGTGTGAATGTAGATCGCTTTGAGCATTACATAATCGATCGGTAGGTACACAGTTCTGAATATTATTCACTTCACATTTTGGCGAGCACAGTCTGGTGGCACAAAACCCAAGTCCATTGTTTGTGTTAGCAGTGTAGCACTCAACCATTGTAGAGCGACAAGGCTTGAAGTTAACATGGCTGATGGCTGGAGATCATGAATCACTGTGAATTAATGTAGAACCGGCCTTTTGTGAAGGAATGAAGAGGTCTGGCAATTGTTGTTGGGCTTCCACATCTTCGAACAAAGCGTTGGGTGAGGCGGCCATGGCAGTGTGTGCTTAACCTGTTGATGCTACAACACCTAGCACGGAAGTCACGGAAGACGTGGAAACTTTGGGGTCACCAGTATGGGAATGTGATGCATATAGAGGTATACTGAACAAACTGTTCCACAAATATCTGCACATAAGTATATATATTTATGTAGACAGACACAGATACACAAGACAAGATACAAATGCAGACTAAATGAATTAATCTGGCGGCTAGGAAGAGTGATCTAAAGTCAAAGATTGTGTTGTTCATGGTCGATATGACCTATTATCGCCACAACAGATTTATCAAAATTCTCACAGCATGTGGCTATGAATCATCCAACCACATCTGACATCCAGCCACACCTCTCCACTACTCATTGCCTTCCACGCCACCCATAATGTTTGGTGGCAAACAAAGCACCTCAATCTCTGGAGGTTCCCCTGGTGATAGTGCAGCAGTACCAGGCTATTCCATATAAGGTACAGAGTAAATGTATCTGTAAGCTTAAAAGGCAGACAATAGAATAATTCTACATGTATGATAAAGATTTCCAATTATTAATTGTTAATTTGAAATGTGCTTTTGATAGTGTTAATAGGCAATTATTGTGTAAGAGTCTAAAAGATCAGTGAGGGGTACAAGCAAAAAGGAATGGTAGCTAATAAAATGCCCAAGACTCTTAATTTTACAGATGGAGTAAAATAAGGTTATGGTTCTTCCACAGCGCTGTTTAAACTAGAAGTGCTAGGACACCACCATGTGACCCATAGATCTCTAACGAATGTATTAAAAGGTTAGTGTTACATTCATCGAACTTTCCTTTCATCCAGTGATAATATAAGACAGTGTATTAGTGAAAGTATACAAGCAAGTTGGAGTGCCTTTTTTGCAAGCTTACAGGCCTGTAAGAACTCTGTAATTACTACTATCACTATTATACTATGTCCTGTATGATCAACTAATACATGTAGGTTAAAAGTCGTAAGATGACAAAAGCAGATTTAAACAACTTAAGAGCATATAAACAAACAAGTCCTGAATAAATCAGTAGGTCTGTGAGAGGAGCAGAGCACTGGAGAGTAATATCTTAAACTATAAGTTACAGAAACCTATAAACGGGCTGGCCGGTGTGGCTGAGCGGTTCTAGGCGCTGCAGTCTGGAACTGCGTGACCACTATGGTCGTGGGTTTGAATCCTGCCTCGGGCACGGATGCGTGTGATGTCCTTAAGTTAGTTAGGTTTAAGTAGTTCTAAGTTCAAGGGGACTGAGGACCTCAGATGTTAAGTCCCATAGTACTCAGAGCCATTTGAACCTATAAACGGGGAAGATGCAGTTGCACTAACAAAATTATAAAGAATATGACAGTTAAGATTTTGAGGGAATGGAAGATGACAAGGAAATATAGAAGAAAGATTTATGCTACCAGCAGGAAGAGATGACAAAGAGCAAGATGGGTGGGCAGTGTGTTGGCTGATCTTACTAAGATGAAGATCTAATTATGGAGGAAATTATGAGTAAGATGGCAGACAGTGCAATGCATTGTATTGAGAACGCTCTTGTGATGACTGGAAAAGTGGCAGAAGGAGTATATATGAAGAAGGAAATGAAGAATGACTTACTGGAGGCGGTGAGTGAAATAAGAAAATGCTTAGAATCTTTGAAAAACGTAACAAAAGCAAATAAGGTGGAGAATAGGAATCCTACAAGAGAGGTTAGGAACATCCAACAAGAGAAGACGAGCAAGGGAGAAGACAGCTGCGCTGGTGTACAACTAGTGACATCTATTGGAGAAACTCAGGAAACAGCACATAGCGGACAGTGGCCTGTTGGGCACCTAACGACATCTATTGGCGAAACACAGGAAACAGCACATAGCGGACAGTGGACTGCTAGTCACCGAGCAACATCTATTGGCGAAACGCAGGAAACAGCACATAGCAGACAGAGACAGATGGAAGAGACACCTACAGGATCTGAGAAGAACTTCAACGGAGACATCGGTGTGGGTAGCTTTCTGGAAAAAGCAAAAAAAGACGGAAATAAGATGGAAATGGGAGAACTGAGGCATAATGATATTAATACAAGAGCAAATAAAGAAAACTCTAGAAAAGGAAAGCCACCTAGATGCAGAGAAAACCAAAACTGATGGTAACAACATACAAACTAAATACAACAACAAAGTTAAACCAGAGGGAACAACAATATACAGAAATCCTCTGCTCCAACAACAAAATCAGCTACAAGTACAAATCAATGCACATGAACAACATAATAAAACCCGAAATCAGGTTAATGAACTAGAGGAACCGACTTGGAGTACTGTGGTAGGGAGGAGCTGGTACAGAAGAAACCAGAGTAATTATAAAACCATAATGGGTACAAAAAAGATGAAGAAATGCAAGCAGCAGAAACAACAGTGTGGCTATACATTGGTAACTTAAAGAGAACCACCACAACTGCTACAGTAGTGAAATACATTAACAAGAACGGAATACTGGGACAACTAGAATGTGAAGAACTGTGCACACTGGGCGACAAAAAAGCTTTCAAAGTAGGCATTCCATTTGAAAAGCTACAAATCACACAAGAACCAGAATTCTGGCCAGAAAACATAAAAGTACGTCGATTTCATTTCCCAAGACGATCAATGGAAGAGGGAGCAGATCTCAACTAAACTAAGAAGAAAACCAGAAGAGCAAGAAATAAAAGCAGTCTTGTGGAATACAGAGGGAGTAAAAAGTGCTCTTAACCTAACACCAACAGACATTCTGCAAAACTCGGATCTTGCAATTCTAACAGAAACCTTCCTGATAGACAGCTGGTGACATAAAGATTTCTACAATTATCACCTAATGGCAAAGAAGGGAGAAAGAGGATGACCCATGGGAGGAATATCTATCCTACTGAAACCCTGGATGACACCCACCAAAAAAATCATAAAACAAGAAACTAGTACGCTAGTAGAAGTGGCAAACATAAATATAATTGCAGCCTATTTTAAACCGCACACAAATGCTGTAGAAATAATTGACAAAATAGTCACACTCATCAAACAAAGCGACAGCAAACCCACCATTATTGCCGGCGATCTCAACTGCAGAATAGACACAGAAAACAATAAAACAAAACTAGTCATTGAAACCCTAGAAGAAGATGGTTTCATCCTACTTAATGATAGACAGATACCTACATACATATGCCACAATGGGAAAAGCACCATTGATATCGCATTAACAAGAGGAGACATAGAAGGAAGTATTCAACCAATACGGCATGACTCCATTACTCCTATACGAAAGCACATTCCAATGAAGATAAAAATAAATATTGTCAAATCACCGCCAGCAAGAAAGACCCACCAAATCACACAAAGAAAAATTGATATAGAAAAATTAACAAACCAGCAAGAACAATTAACACAAATAGAAACTTTCATAGAGGAAGGAGACCTTGAAAAAGCAACAGACCAAATAGAAGACCTCCTAAAAAAAAAATTCAGTGATACAAACAATCCCCAAAACAAGGACGGCCAAAAGATGGTTTGATGCTGAATGCTACAGTAAAAGGAACACTGTTCTAAGAACCCTCCACAGACTAAGAAACCAGCATGACGAGGAAACATACAAACTGTACGCAGAAGAGAGGAGAATCTACAAAAAAACTAATAGAAGAGAGGAAAAAAGAATACATAGAAAGAGAGGCAAAAAAGAGAAGCAGAGAAAGACCCATACATAGCAGCAAGGCCAAGAAAAATGGCTCATACACCAAATACAGACCTGAAGGAATGGGAAGACCACTTCAGTAAGACACTGAACAAATGAGGACTCAAAACACCCCCAAAGAAAGAGAAACAACATCAAACTAAGGAAAAAGACAATACATGGGAACCCCTAAGTGAAGAAGACGTGAAAGAAGTAATAAAAGCACTGAAGAACAAGAAAGCAGCAGGACCTGACAATATATATAATGAACATATAAAAGATGCAAAAGAGGCCCTCCAACACATATGGACCAAACTGTTTAACAAATGCCTGGAACTTGGAAGAATTCCAACACAATGGAGACACTCGACAATAAAAGTTCTCTACAAATGATAATAACACAAAAAATCCAAGCCTCTGTGGACAGTCATCTCCCAGAATGACAAATGGGTTTCAGATCTGGAAGATCAACACTTACGGCAGTCAGGCTTCTTCTAAACAACATTGATGAAGCGCTACAAAAGAAACAAATGTTCTACACAGTGTTCATAGACTTTACCAAAGCCTTTGACCTATTGGAAAGAGAGCTCATAGTCCAAAAACTGGAAAACACAATGGGAGAAGATAGCGTATGGGCAAGAATAATCAAGTCAATCCTCGAATACAACTTAATTACAATATCAGACAACCTCTCTTTTTCGAACCCCATTCTGCAGTCGAATGGAGTCTTACAGGGTGACCCAATGAGCCCTTTGCTGTACATTCTTGCCACTGAAGAAGTACTCCGAATTGGAGAAAATGAAGAATATTTGTATTTATATGCATACACTGACGACATAGTCGTAGGTTCAACAGATATACAGAAGCTGCAGAGAATCATTCAGAAAATAGACAGATGGTGCAGTGAACACAAACTACACATAAATATAACAAAGACAGAAATGGTAATTTTCAGAAAAAGGAGGCAAAACACCCAAGAATGCGGAAATCAGTATCAGAGGACAAAAAATAAAAATCTCATCAGACTTTAAATACCTAGGAGTGACATTGCAACCAACAGCCAAATGCTTCACAAAACATACAACAGAATGTGCAGCCCAAGCAATAATAGCAATACAGGGGATCAAAAACATCTGCCTACTCAGTCTAGAAACAGCCATGAAATTATTCAACACAAAAATCTTGCCGATCCTGGCCTATGGGATGGAGGTTATATGGGACCACCTGACAGAAAAAAAAATCTAGAAACACTAGAAAAGGTAAAATTGACCTATCTAAAAAGAGCACTAGGTCTCTCAAAGACAACAAGATCTACACTAGTGTACCTGCTAGCGAGAGGGACATTCCTAATTGAAGACATCAGGACTTCCAGAAAGCAACTGAAGATCATGGAAGACAAACGAGAAAAAATACGGCTGGAGTTCTATGGCACCGAAGCAATGACGAACTGCTCATGGACAGCACCAAACTTCGATCAGCGACATGTCATAACTAGACTTTCTATTCATGGCTTTCATCATCTAATCTGTAAAAACAAAACTTATCACGACCCAACCGCAACATGTGTATGTGAACTGTGTAATGAAGCCTGTGAACGATATCACATAGAACTGTGCAGTAAAAGAGTGAAATTGATAAACGAATATGCAAAAATGTAAAATGTAAATGTAAAATGTTAAGCAAAGTAACTGTATATGGCTATTTGGCTGCAATTTTATTAAATTAAAAAAAAGTATGGAGGACAAAAGGGTGAACAAAAATGTACAGAGGAAGATTGTCAAAGAGGCAAAGGCCCATCAGTGGCTTCAGTACCAAAGAAAAAAAGAAGACAAAAATTCAGTGAATGTGTTAATATGTCCCATATTTTCAAATTTGTGCACACTTAAGAATAGTACTTACGATTTAATTTATATGAACTTGATAACTGGGTCCAGTATTTGCGCATCTTGAAAGTTTGATATTAGTATGTTGACTCAGATTACTATTTCTACTTGATTCTAGTTCAGTGTTCTAACAGTAACAGTGGCAGGACTGTAAACATTGAAAGAGAACATTTCAGTCAACATGATGATCAAAACAGTATGGAATGTTGGAAAAGTAATGTTAGCAGCAATCATAAACAGCAGATAAAGAAATGCAATGTGCTTTTCCTGGTGGGTAAACAAGTGAAACATGTTTTACTTCCTCTCATTTATGAAATAAATATTGTTTTAGCCAGTTTGATGCTAATTAAAATAAAGGCACTGTCTTGCATAACTTCACAGAGCAATTATTCCTGCATTATACATACTTTGTTTTACACCAAGAGAGAGAACCAGCCAAAAACTCACTTCTGCAATGTAATTTAAAACAAACTGCCTGGCATGGCAAGCAGCAGAGACCACAAATGGAGTGAGTAAAAGTCTAATGTTCAGGGTTGCAAACATTTAAAAAAATCAAGCCACCAGTGTTATTTCAGTACTATACTGCCTTCTTACTTCTCACTGTAGTTAAGAGAGTATGAAGAGTTTGAGAATGGTGGCACTGTGATTGTGTCTGTTCATAGACTCTGTAACTTAACCCTATTTACCTGTGTCAATATGCCATCAGTAGTTGCAGCTCCTTTGAACCCGGCTGAAAAATTATCGTCTAAAGTAGGCTTTTTCAAATGATATGCTCCACATGCAGTTTACAGTTCAGACACTGTAACAGCGCTTTTATGTTGAATCGCCTATGGCTAGATCATGCCTCATAAATCAAAGTTTAGCACAGATAAATGGTTAACAACATACTGCACTCAGCTGAGGTTCTATGATTATGATTATGATTGTTAGCAAGCAGCAACCAAACACAGATGTACTGATTCACAATAATTAACGTGTGGCAAGTAAATCATTAACACATTTGCCAGTTATACTGTCCTTTCAAGTAGACACAAAATCAAAATGAAAATGGTGTACACAGTAAGTGTAATTTGTAAATACAAGAAGTCAGTCTGATCCTACTGTTGCAGTAAGCATTATTGAAGATTAACACAGTTCATGAAACTAATTAAGAGTCCACAGTCAATTTAGGTAAAAGGTGATACAATTTTTGACTTACAGCTGATGCTAAAGTGCCTGTGGTATGTTTCTTGTTTTGGTGCACATAGATCTTGTGCACATAGTTATGGGGGACTGAGATTTGATAGTAAGAAAAGGAAGAGAAGGAAAAGTAGTAGGTGGATATGGAATGGGGGTAAGGAATGAAAGAGGAAGCTGCCTGGTGGAATTAACTTAATCATAGCTAACACTTGGTTTGAGAATCAAGAAAGAAGGCTGTGTATGTGGAAGAGGTGTGGAGACACCGGAAGGTTTCAGAGAGATTATATAATGGTAATTTAAAAAAGAATATTTTTGTAGGTCAAAGAAAAGTAGTGGAAGGGTTATGTTGGCAACACTATAAAACACAAACATCAACACATACTTGAAGTACGGTACAAAAACAAACAGAATACAGTGGTGTGGATAAAAGTGTGTTGTGAGAAATGTGTAGAGCTGCAGAACATCTAAAAAGTAGACAAAAAATATCAATGTCTAACACAGAAAAACAATGATGTGCTATCAGACTGAATTTCCCAATCTAAGCAAGAAAGCAGTTGGAAAATCACTGTAAGTACAAACCAACCTATTCTTAATGAACTGTTCTTTTTTTTATCCAAAAAGCAAATCAAAATGAAAATAAATTTAATTACAGACCCCTGATGATGCTTTATCTCAATAAAGCAAAACGCTGTTGGTGAAAAAATTACACATTTTTTGTAGTTGCAATGATGGATCAAAAATACCCTCATGAATTATAGAGCAACTATGGACACACAAATGAAGAATTTTGGAACCACGTTTTAAATTGTAAGACATTTCCAAGGGCAGATGTGGACTCTGACCACAATCTATTGGTTATGAACTGTAGATTAAAACTGGAGACAGTCTAAGGTGCTGCAGTCATGGACTGTGTGGCTGGCCCTGGCGGAGGTTCGAGTCCTCCCTCGGGCATGGGTGTGTGTGTTTGTCCTTAGGATAATTTAGATTAAGTAGTGTGTAAGCTTAGGGACTGATGACCTTAGCAGTTATGCCCCATAAGATTTCACACACATCTGAACATTTTGAACAAAACTGGAGAAACTGCAAAAAGGTGGGAATTTAAGGAGATGGTACCCGGATAAACTGAAAAAACTAGAGGTTGCAGAGAGTTTCAGAGAGAGAATTAGGGGATGATTGACAAGAACAGGGGAAAGAAGTACAGTAGAAGAAGAATGGGTAGCTTTGAGGGAGGAAATAGTGAAGGCAGCAGAGGATGAAGTATGTAAAAAGATGAGGGCTGGTAGAAATCCTTCAGTAACAGAAGAGATACTGAATTTAATTGATGAAAGGAGAAAATATAAAAATGCTGTAAATGAAGCAGGCAAAAAGGAATACAAACATCTCAAAAGTGAGATTGACAGGAAGTACATAATGGATAAGCAGGGATGGCTACAAGACAAATGTAAGGATGTAGAGGCATATATGACTAGGAGTAAGATAGATACTGCCTACAGGAAAATTAAAGAGACCTTTGGGGAAAAGAGAACCATTTGTATGAATATCAAGAGCTCAGATGGAAAACCAGTTCTTAGCAAAGAAGAGAAGGCAGAAAGGTGGAAGGAGTATATAGAGGGTCTTTACAAGGGCGATGTAGTTGAGGGCAATAGTATAGAAATGGAAGAGGACATAGATGAAGATGAAAATGAGAGATACAATACTGTGTGAAGAATTTGACTGAGCAGTGAAAGACCTAAGTCAAAACAAGGCCCTGGGAGTAGATAACATTCCATTAGAACTACTGATAGCCTTGGGAGAGCCAGCCCTGACAAAACTCTACAATCTGATGAGCAAGATGTATGCACAGGCAAAATACCCTCAGACTTCAAGAAGAATATAGTAATTCCAATCCCAAAGAAAGCAAGTGTTGACGGATGTGAAAATAACCAAACAATCAGTTTATTAAGTTATGGCTGCAAAATACTAACACAAATTCTGTACAGATGAATGGGAAAACTGGTAGAAGCCAATCTCAAGGAAGATCAGTTTGGACTCTGTAGAAAACACGTGAGGCAATACTGACCCTATGACGTATCTTAGAAGATAGATTAAGGAATGGCAAACCTACATTTCTATCATTTGTAGACTTAAAGAAAGCTTTTGACAATGTTGAATGGAATACTCTCTTTCAAATCTGAAGGTGGCAGGGGTCAAATACAGGGAGCAAAAGGTTATTTACAATTGGTATAGAAACCAGATGGCAGTTATAAGGGTCGAGGGGCTCAAAAGGGAAGCAGTGGTTGAGAAGGTATTGAGACAGGTTACAACACTATCTCCAATGTTATTCAATCTGTATATTGAGCAAGCAGGAAAGGAAACAAAAGAAAAGTTTGGAGTTGGAATTAAAATTCATGGAGAAGAGATAAAAACTTTGAGGTTTGCCGATGACATTGTAATTCTCTCAGAGGTAGCAAAGGACCTGGAAGAGCAGTTGAATGGAATGGACAGTGTCTTGAAAGGAGGATACAAGATGAACATCAACAAAATCAAAACAAAAATAATGGAATGTAGTCAAATTAAATCAGGTGATGCAGAGGAAATTAGATTAGGAAATGAGACACTTAAATTAGTAGATGAGTTTTGCTATTTGGAGAGCAAAATAACTGATGATGGTCAAAGTAGAGGGGGTATAAAATGTAGACTGGCTATGGCAAGGAAAGGGTTTCTGAAGAAGAGAAGTTTGTTAATGTTGAGTATAGATTTAATTGTCAGGAAGTCTTTTCTAATAGTATTTGTATGGAGTGTAGCCATGTATGGAAGTGAAACATGGATGATCCATAGTTTAGACAAGAAGAGAATACAAGCCTTCGAAACGTGGTGTTACAGAAGAATGCTGAAGATTAGAGAGGTAGATCATGTAACTAATAAGGAGGTACTAAATAGAATTGGGGAGAAGAGGAATTTGTGGCACAACTTGACTAGAAGAAGGAATCGCTTGGTAGGAGATGCTCTGAGGCATCAAGGGATCATAAATTTAGTACTGGAGGAAAGTGCCGAGGGTAAAAATCATAGAGGGGGCCAAGAGATGAATACAACAAACAGATTCAGAAGGATGTAGGTTGCAGTAGTTACTCAGAGATGATGAAGCTTGTACAGGATAGATAGCATGGAGAGCTGCATCCAACCAGTCTCTGAACTGAAGACCACAACAACAATTACACATATGAATTAACAATATTAGGAAAAGGGATTATTGCTACTCACCATGAACATGACCCACTGAGTCGTAGACAGGCACAACAAAATATCTGTTACACATTACGGCCTGTCTTCTCTGACTGAAATGCGATTGTCATTGAACAGCAATCTGGAGTGAAGAGGGGGAGGGATGGCAGAGTAGAGGTGGGAATAGAGAGTGCAGTCTGGTGTGGTATGTAGGGACTAACTGCCAGACGCAAAGGGTAAGGATGGGTAGGGGGAGGGGGGGGCGTAGAGGGTGGCACACAAAGAGTGTGAGGGAATGTGAAAATGGAGGAGATGGTAGAATGAGGATGTGGAAACTGTTGGATGAAGGGTGTGGGGTTAGTAGGTTATCATAGGTTGAGACTGGGATGATTTCGGGAGCAGAGAGGGTGTTTTGAGGATAACTCCAACCTGCACAGTTCAGAAAAGCTGATGGTAGGATGGAGGATCTACTTGGCCTGGGTTATGAAGTAGCCATTGAAACAAAGCATGTTATGTTAACCTACACAATGTATCAGAGAGCGGTCAACTTTGCACTTGGCCATTCATCCTGGTGGAGAGCCAATTGGTAGTCATGGGTGGGTGACAGAACACCACTACAGGAGGAGTGAGAAGCATAATCCACAGATTGTCCCACATTTCAAGGGCATGATGATAGATAATGAAAGCCCAAAATAAGGATGTAGTTCAGTTGTTCTGGTCTGGGATGGTATTGGGTGACAAAGGGGGCACTCTTTTGGACCTCTATTTGGGTGTTGTGTAAAGACTTGGAGTGTGTGGGGGGGAAATAACATGGGGAATTTGTTTGCAGATTTAGTCATGATCCGGGGGGGGGGGGGGGGGGTGGAGGGGGGTGTATTGCCTGCCTTTGATGGCCTTGAGACCTTCAGTGCACTAGGAAAGGGAGTTTTTGTCACAGAAGATACACCATCGCCAGGAGGACAGGGTGTGTTGTGGGAATTTTTTGTGTGAAAAGGAGGTAGCTGTAAAAATGGAGATACTTTTGGTGGTTGGGGGGGTTTATTTTGCACACAGTTGTGAATGGAGACATTAGAGATGAGGGCATCAACATCCAGCAAGGTGGCTAGTTGGGCCAAGGAGAACCAGGTAAAGTGGATGGGAGAGAAGGTGTTGAGGTCTATAGGGAAGTGGTGTCAACAGTGACCAGTAGGGAATCACAAGATAAAGTGGTAGGGATGATGGAGAGTCGGTGAAGAAGTGGTTGGTATCTTTGATGTGGGAGGCTAGATATGGGCATTGATTGAAGGTACTGGTCAATGGGGACTGAAATCCTTTCAGTGGGGGCACAATAACCAAACTGCTGAAATTGTGAAAGGCAATTAAGGCAAAATATCCAACTGTGACAAGTGATGCTGCTGCTTCATAACAAAAAATGTTCCCATATTACAAATGTAGTAGTGCAGAAATTACGCCAAATCAAATGGGAGATACTTGCCCTATAGTCCTCATACCTCCTCATGGAATTACCATGCCTTCAGTCCCTTAAAAAAAGGTATGATGTGTAAAACATTTATTTTGATTGACTCACTCAGAATCATAATGACATATATCCTTAGCACTATATTAAATAATAAATAATGGTGAACGAGTAAGGACTATTTTTAAAGATATATTATCATCTGACAGCTTTTGAAGCATGTTCTTTAGTGGTGTAGGGATTTTTCAATAAAGATTATACTACGTCAGTGAAAAGTGAAACTTACTGTTGCAATATCTTATTTTGTCTCTCATGTAAAATTGCTAAAATGGAGTTGCATTCCTCTGAGTCTCACAGAGTGATTTATGTGTACAGAAAGTAATGGCAGTCATTTCACACTTCGCTGGGGCACTCCTGGTAATACCCTTGACTCAGATGAACACTCACCATTGAGGACAACATACATGATTCTATTACTTAAGAAGCTACTCAAATATCTGGGATCCTATTCCATACACTCATACCTTTGTCAACAGTCTACAGTGGGCCACCATGTGAAATGCTTTACGGAAATCTAGAAACAGTTTGTAGTATATTATGTGAGAAAATGGCAAGCTGAGTTTTGCACAAACAATGCTTTCTAAAACCATGCTGATTTGTGGACATAAGCTTGTCAGTCTCTAGGCATTTATATGCTACTAGATGTTCAGGACACAAAACGACCCACTACAAGCATCTTTCTAGGTCTGTCGGAGGATTTTGACACAGTAGATCATAAATTATTGCTGCTTAAATAAACAGTATCATGTCATAGGACTGACAAACAAATGCATTGAATTGTACCTAAACAATCACTTACAGGAGGTCAGTGTGATGTACACAGAGATGCAACTCAATTCTATAACAAAAATTTTATCTGGAAGTAAAACAGATAATAACAGTGTACCACAGAGCTCAGTTCTGAGACCTCTGCCATTCACCCTGTGTATCAGTGGTTTGAGCCTGAGTGTAGGTGCTCAGAGGACCATTATATTTGCAGATGACACAACTGTACTCCTCAGAGTGGACAACACAGCAGCAGTACCAAATTACTGTTTCCATAAATTTACACACCATACAAAACAAAACAAAAAAAACCTCTCAACCACAACAACTAATAGAAAGCAACACTAAATTCCAATACTTGGGTCTGTGGTAACAACATAATCTGAAACTGAATTAACATATTAATCAGGTAAATGCTAAAATAAGTACTGTCTGCTATGCCATGGGTGTGATTCAAGCATGTACTGGTCATAAAATAGTAAATAGTACATACTACACATACATAAAACTTATATAAGATATGGTGTGATATTCTGGAGTAATTCTCCAGTTGCCATTAGCACTTTTAGAAACCAGCCATGAAGATCATTAATGGAAGCAAAACTTGAAACTCTTACAGACCTATTTTCAGAAAGCTGGAGATCCTATTACTGCCTTACTTATATTTTCTTAAGATGCCAAATTCTTAAAAACCACATAGTGTCTACCAAATGCACACTAAAAACTGAAAGTCACAAACTTTACATTGGAATAAATTCAAACTTGCATGTGTTTCATGCTAATACAAAATTTTGACAAAAGGGATCATTTCACATGGCCATCCAGTTACTCAATAAGCTCCCCCAAAATCAACTGAAAACACTACAAAATTTTGTAAAGCAACGAAGTTTTATTTACTGTGCCACTGTTTTAACTCTATTAAATACTTAGAATTGTGAATTGTGGTTTATTAGTCTCGTAACATACATAATATAAATCATTTGATTCAGGAACAGGAGACACGTCAAAATTTTGGTAAAGTTTTGCCATATACATACAACATGTGATTTTAACAAATTGTACCATAACAATAATACAATTTAAAAATGTTGTTGTTGTTGTGGTCTTCAGTCCTGAGACTGGTTTGATGCAGCTCTCCATGCTACTCTATCCTGTGCAAGCTTCTTCATCTCCCAGTATCTACTGCAACTTACATCCTTCTGAATCTGCTTAGTGTAGTCATCTCTTGGTCTCCCTCTACAATTTTTACCCTCCACGCTGCCCTCCAATGCTAAATTTGTGATCTCTTGATGCCTCAAAACATGTCCTACCAACTGATCCCTTCTTCTAGTCAAGTTGTGCCACAAACTTCTCTTCTCCCCAATCCTATTCAATACCTCCTCATTAGTTACGTGATCTACCCACCTTATCTTCAGCATTCTTCTGTAGCACCACATTTCGAAAGCTTCTAGTCTCTTCTTGTCCAAACTGGTTATCGTCCATGTTTCACTTCCATACATGGCTACACTCCATACAAATACTTTCAGAAATGACTTCCTGACACTTAAATCTATACTCGGTGTTAACAAATTTCTCTTCTTCAGAAACGATTTCCTTGCCATTGCCAGTCTACATTTTATATCCTCTCTACTTCGACCATCATCAGTTATTTTACTCCCTAAATAGCAAAACTCCTTTACTACTTTAAGTGTCTCATTTCCTAATCTAATCCCCTCAGCCTCACCCGATTTAATTTGACTACATTCCATTATCCTCGTTTTGCTTTTGTTGATGTTCATCTTATATCCTCCTTTCAAGACACTGTCCATTCCGTTCAACTGCTCTTCCAAGTCCTTTGCTGTCTCTGACAGAATTATAATGTCATCGGCGAACCTCAAAGTTTTTACTTCTTCTCCATGAATCTTAATACCTACTCTGAATTTTTCTTTTGTTTCCTTTACTGCTTGCTCAATATACAGATTGAATAACATCGGGGAGAGGCTACAACCCTGTCTCACTCCTTTCCCAACCACTGCTTCCCTTTTATGCCTCTCGATTCTTATAACTGCCATCTGGTTTCTGTACAAATTGTAAATAGCCTTTCGCTCCCTGTATTTTACCCCTGCCACCTTCAGAATTTGAAAGAGAGTATTCCAGTTAATGTTGTCAAAAGCTTTCTCTAAGTGTACAAATGCTAGAAACGTAGGTTTGCCTTTTCTTAATCTTTCTTCTAAGATAAGTCGTAAGGTTAGTATTGCCTCACGTGTTCCAACATTTCTACGGAATCCAAACTGATCTTCCCCGAGGTCCGCTTCTACCAGTTTTTCCATTCATCTGTAAAGAATTCATGTTAGTATTTTACAGCTGTGACTTATTAAACTGATAGTTCGGTAATTTTCACATCTGTCAACACCTGCTTTCTTTGGGATTGGAATTATTATATTCTTCTTGAAGTCTGTGGGTATTTCACCTGTCTCATACATCTTGCTCACCAGATGGTAGAGTTTTGTCATGACTGGCTCTCCCAAGGCCATCAGTAGTTCTAATGGAATGTTGTCTACTCCCGGGGCCTTGTTTCGACTCAGGTCTTTCAGTGCTCTGTCAAACTCTTCACGCAGTATCTTATCTCCCATTTCATCTTCATCTACATCCTCTTCCATTTCCATAATATTGTCTTCAAGTACATTGCCCTTGTATAAACCCTCTATATACTCCTTCCACCTTTCTGCCTTCCCTTCTTTGCTTAGAACTGGGTTACCATCTGAGCTCTTGATATTCGTACAAGTCGTTCTCTTATCTCCAAAGGTCTCTTTAATTTTCCTGTAGGCGGTATCTATCTTACCCCTAGTGAGATAGGCCTCTACATCCTTACATTTATCCTCTAGCCATCCCTGCTTAGCCATTTTGCACTTCCTGTCGATCTCATTTTTGAGACGTTTGTATTCCTTTTTGCCTGCTTCATTTACCGCATTTTTATATTTTCTCCTTTCATCAATTAAATTCAATATTTCTTCTGTTACCCAAGGATTTCTATTAGCCCTCGTCTTTTTACCTACTTGATCCTCTGCTGCCTTCACTACTTCATCCCTCAGAGCTACCCATTCTTCTTCTACTGTATTTCTTTCCCCCATTCCTGTCAATTGTTCCCTTATGCTCTCCCTGAAACTCTCTGCAACCTCTGGTTCTTTCAGTTTATCCAGGTCCCATCTCCTTAAATTCCCACATTTTGCAGTTTCTCCAGTTTCAATCTGCAGTTCATAACCAATAGATTGTGGTCAGAATCTACATCTGCCCCTGGAAATGTCTTACAATTTAAAACCTGGTTCCTAAATCTCTGTCTTACCATTATATAATCTATCTGATACCTTTTAGTATCTCCAGGATTCTTCCAGGTATACAACCTTCTTTTATGATTCTTGAACCAAGTGTTAGCTATGATTAAGTTATGCTCTGTGCAAAATTCTACAAGGCAGCTTCCTCTTTCATTTCTTCCCCTCAATCCATATTCACCATATGACGAAGTTCAGTCACCCATGACTATTAAATTTTCGTCTCCCTTCAATACCTGAATAATCTCTTTTATCTCGTCATACATTTCATCAATTTCTTCATCATCTGCAGAGCTAGTTGGCATATAAACTTGTACTACTGTAGTAGGCATGGGCTTTGTGTCTATCTTGGCCACAATAATGCGTTCACTATGCTGTTTGTAGTAGCTAACTCGCACTCCTATTTTTTTATTCATTATTAAACCTACTCCTGCATTACCCCTATTTGATTTTGTATTTATAACCCTGTAATCACCTGACCAAAAGTCTTGTTCCTCCTGCCACCAAACTTCACTAATTCCCACTATATCTAACTTTAACCTATCCATTTCCCTTTTTAAATTTTCTAACCTACCTGCCCGATTAAGGGATCTGACATTCCACGCTCCAATCCGTAGAACACCAGTTTTCTTTCTCCTGATAACGACGTCCTCTTGAGTAGTCCCCGCCCGGAGATCCGAGTGGGGGACTATTTTACCTCCGGAATATTTTACCCAAGAGGACGCCATCATCATTTAATCATACAGTAAAGCTGCATGTCCTCGGGAAAAATTACGGCTGTAGTTTCCCCTTGCTTTCAGCCGTTCGCAGTACCAGCACAGCAAGGCCGTTTTGGTTAATGTTACAAGGCCAGATCAGTCAATCATCCAGACTGTTGCCCCTGCAACTACTGAAAAGGCTGCTGCCCCTCTTCAGGAACCACATGTTTGTCTGGCCTCTCAACAGATACCCCTCCGTTGTGGTTGCACCTACGGTACGGCCATCTGTATCGCTGAGGTACGCAAGCCTCCCCACCAACGGCAAGGTCCATGGTTCATGGGGGGAATTTAAAAATACACATACAATAAAAAACTAACAATTAATTACAACAACTGATTTTAACAAATGGTATCATAATAATAATACAATTTTGTTATACATACAATAAAAGGCTAACAATTAATTACCCCCTTGCTCAAATTATCATGTCATCCTCTATGAATTCTTCTACTGAATAGTAGCATTTCTCCCACAGAATCTGCCGTAGCCTTATTTTTAGACTCTCTGGCTTCATATTAAATATATTTTTGCCCATTAGCTTGTTATGTATTATCATCCCTATATACTGTGGAGTTCATGCATGTAATTTCAAATGGTGTGCAGGTAACATAAAATTATTTTTATTTCTTGTGTTGTACGTGTGGTTAAAATGATTTTCCTCAAATAATTTTTGTCTGCTGTGTACAAAGATTATAATTTCTTGCATATCTTCTCAATAAAGTTATTTACTGCATCCGGTGTGGTTCTTCCTTGCTCTAATCCAAATTGGTTACTTACAATAATATCATTTTTTATGATAAAAGTTTTGATCTGATTTGCAGCTACTTTCTCTAACACTTTTGACAGGATTGGGAGAATAGAAATAGGGCGATAGTTTCCCATATCTTCCCTCAACCCTTTCTTGAACAGAAGTCTCACTTTGGCATATTTTAACAAATCAGGAAAGCACCCCTGTTCAAAAGATTGGTTGATTATTTTAGCTAGCGGGGGTGCTATTATGTCATATACTGCTTTAATCATTTTTCTTGGAGTCCCATCCCACCCAGCAGAATTTTTATTTTTTAATGACAATATTACATTTTTCACATCCATTATTGTGACTTTTTTAAAATCTGTGAGATACTCAGCTTCTTGGTCGAGTCCAAAGGGATTTACTTTACTCTGATATCCTGCTACATCAACTTCTGACTTTGCTACATTTATGAAGAATTCATTGAAACACACTGATATTTGAGCTGGGTTTACAACAACATTATCATCTACTTTAATCTTAGTTATTTCATTACTACTGACTTTAACACCTAACTCTGATTTGACAACAGACCACACTGCCTTTGTCTTACTATTATGTTGTAAAGTAAACTTATTGTTTGCCATTTGTTTTGCTGCCTTTACAACTTTTTTGAATATGGCTTTATAAGATTTCACATACACAGAAAAATGTCTGTTTTTTTATATTTCAGTTCATTATGTAGTTGCCTCTTTCTGGCACTAAAAATTTTTATACCCTGAGTTATCCATTTAATCTTCCTAGTCGTTTTGTTACATTTGGTTTTAAGTGGAAAAGTTTCATTAAATATTTCAAGAAAGCTACCAATAAATTTGTTAAAGTTAGTACTACTTGAGATACAGCTGTCATAAGGCCATTCAACCTCTCTTAACTTATTGCTAAATATAGTTAGGTTTTTTCCATTGAAGTTCCTTTTCATGTGGTTTTTGTTACATGAAATTTCTTTACAGAGTTTTGGTAGTTCAATGAATAATGCAGAGTGGTCAGAGATTCCTAAATCTAAGCAAAGTTTATTAACATCTTCAAACACATAATTTGTTAAAATATTATCAATACAGGTCGCTGACTGTGCATTTATTCTAGTGGGTTGCATGAAATTTGCTTTGAAGCCAAAGTTTTTTTATTAAGTCATTGAATTTGGACACATCATTGCTGTCAGCTATAATATTAATATTGAAATCAGCAGATATTATAATATTTTTCCTTTTTTCTTTATTAAGATTTCAAGAAGGCACTTAAATTTGAGCAAGAAAGCTTCAATTGTAGTTTTGTCTGGTACTCTGTAAATAGAAACTACTAAGACATTTAGGTCCCTTAACTCGACACAACAGCTTTCAAATATACATTCTTCATTCAAATGATTATTTCATATTTCATGTCAGAATGAGTAAGTATGCAAGAACCTCCACGTGATTTCTCTCGTCTACAAAAACTGTTAGCTAATTAGAAATTTTTGATTTTATTAAGAATTTCAGTATTACCACATGTAAGCCAATGTTCATTGAGACAGATAACTTTAATATTTTTAAATTCTGAAAGAATAATATGTAAGCTGTCAAGTTTATGATTTTTGTTTGAAAAGTTGGCACTGAGATCGTTTATATTCAAGTACATTATACAGGGCGATTCAAAAAGAATACCACTTTAGGAATTTAAAACTCTGCAACGACAAAAGGCAGAGCTAAGCACTATCTGTCAACAAATTAAGGGAGCTATAAAGTTTCATTTAGTTGTACATTTGTTTGCTTGAGGCGCTGTTGACTAGGCATCAGCGTCAGTTGATGCTAAGATGGCGACCGCTCAACAGAAAGCTTTTTGTGTTATTGAGTACGGCAGAAGTGAATCGATGACAGTTGTTCAGCGTGCATTTCGAACGAAGTATGGTGTTAAACCTCCTGATAGGTGGTGTATTAAACGTTGGTATAAACAGTTTACAGAGAATGGGTGTTTGTGCAAAGGGAAAAGTTCTGGACGGCCGAGAACGAGTGATGAAAATGTAGCACGCATCCAGCAAGCATTTGTTCGCAGCCCAGGAAAATCGACTTGCAGAGCTAGCAGAGAGCTGCAAATTCCACAATCAACTGTACGGAGAGTCCTACGAGCGCCACCACATTGGCACTTATCTGTCCGTAACTACCTGAACGTCAACTACCCGAGGCGATGGATCGGCCGCCAGGCAGCCCGTGACAGAGCACTTCATCACTGGCCTCCAAGAAGCCTTGATCTTACCCCCTGCGATTTTTTCTTATGGGGGTATGTTAAGGATATGGTGTTTCGGCCACCCCTCCCAGCCACCATTGATGATTTGAAACGAGAAATAACAGCAGGTATCCAAACTGTTACACCTGATATGCTACAGAGAGTGTGGAACGAGTTGGAGTATCGGGTTGATATTGCTCGAGTGTCTGGAGGGGGCCATATTGAACATCTCTGAACTTGTTTTTGAGTGAAAAAAAACCTTTTTAAATACTCTTTGTAATGATGTATAACAGAAGGTTATATTATGTTTCTTTCATTAAATACACATTTTTAAAGTTGTGATATTCTTTTTGAATCACCCTGTACATGGACACACTTTTTTATTCATGAGTTTAGGCATAGGCCTACTCTTTCTTGGGTACTATTTTGGCCTCGCTGTTTTTGTTAGCAATCACTGTTTCCCATCCCCATCATTACTTACAAGTTTCCCTTATTATTCAGAATTTTACATGTATCAGCGAACATTTTACTGAGAATTCTGGATCCTAGCCTATTTAAATGAAGACCGTCTTTACCTAAGCATTTATTGTTTAAGAACTTGTTCAGATTTATAAATACAGCTCCTAGATTGTTACAGATTTCGTTTACATCATGGTTTGTTCTGTCTATGTGTTGATCACTGATGGATCATCTGTTTACAATACCAATCACTACAATTCTAGATGTTTTGTAGAGATTACTGGCTGATTGAATTAAGTTTTTTGTTTCATTTACAATTTCCTCTTTAGTGTTGCTTCTAAGAGAATTTGTACATACATGAATGAAGACTCCTTTATAATTCTTCCAAGAAGCCGCTGGTGGACCATTCTGCGACCTATGTATGTTGCTGAAGTGTTTGTTCAACTGGTGAGTCTTGATTCCTGGGCGAATGTCTACTTTGCATTTTGACACCATCACATTTTTGAGCAGAGAATTGCCAATAACAAGGAAGACATTTGTTTCGTTTTGTTTTTCATTACTCAGGTGCTTCGAATTCTTTTTACTGTATGTTACACTTGTCCACTTATATTTGTTTTCAGTTTTTGAGACTTTCGCATGGATTTCTTCTGTAGGTGCAGCAGAATCGTCATTTAAGCAAACAGATGTATCATTCCACCTGTTTTTGATATTTTCATCTATCACCTCAACTGTTTTGCAAAAGAGCAGTAAATGTGCTGGTTATGGTTAAGTGCAACACATGAATTATTCAGGGAAGCAAATTTTATATAAACCTGTTACAATGTACTGTAAACCATAATCTAACCATTATAAATATTAATGTCTGTAACTGTAGTGCATTGTGTAATATCAGATCACATGAACCAAACAGATAAATGATTAGAGAAATATTTTGAGTAATTTTGACAGTTACATGGCCATAATCAATGTGAGGTAGGGAGGAAAATTGGAAAATTGCATTTTAATCCCATCTGTGACTAGGCTACTAGACACAAAGCAGAAACTTGTGTTGGGAGAGAATGAGGGAAGAAATTGTTGAATGTTGTCACCAAGGCCTGTGATCTACATTCGTTTTTTACTAATGATTTCTACATCTGAATTGCCTACTAATAGAATTCTGTAAAAGTCACTATGGAGGTTCCATGCTCCAACTGTCCTAATTCAAAAAGTGAGTACATACTGTTCCCAAACAGCTCACAACTGCCACCAAGTCATGTAAACTGTGTGGCCTTGCCTCAGTAAGCCACACTCCTATCCAAGTGCTCCCTGTGGTCTGGCTGGCAGTGCTCTGTCATGCCATCCATGCTTGTGTCTTACTTCCATGCCAATACCTTACTTCAGCTGTCAGATATCATGGACATGGACAAAGGTGCAGATGGATTGATGGAGCATCACTGCTGGGCCACAGGGCACAAGTGGTGGAGGTACGAGGCAAGTTAAAGGGAAGAACAGCCCCTACAATAGCTCAGCACATCAGGAGCACTTGATGTTAGTGAAGTATGTCACGAAATATTGTGTCAATTAGCACAATAATGCAGCTAAAACCCTGGAAAGACTTCATTAAACATCAGCCCCAGGAAGAATATGAAAAGTTATAATAGTTTAGCACTATTTGTAAAAGTGTAGGTAGTATACCATACAAAAGTAGTCTGCAGTGATGGCTTCTGCATAATAATGTTTAATTTGATTGATAGAAATTATAGGATGGAATAATGACAATATTATGAAAGGGATAGCCAAAGGGATAGCCGCTACTCACCAAATAGTGGAGATGGTCTTGGCAGCCAGAGACTGTGCTCGTGTGTGTGTGTGTGTGTGTGTGTGTGTGTGTGTGTGTGTGTGTGTGTGTGTGTGTCAGATGGGTCTTTTTGTTGTGCCAATCTGCGACTCAGCATCTCTGCAATAGGGTGAGTAGCAACTGTCCTTTTCATAATATTGTCATCAATGTTTAATTTGACTTGATCCACATTCTTGTAGTCTCTTTTTCATGATGGAATTTGCAGAATGTATAATAACAAGGTAGAGATGTGGTTCTTAAAGTTTGTAGCCACCCAGTAAAAATTCTCACAAATTCATCATTCAATGTACTCTTCGTTGATGCATCTTTATTCAGTGTGGCAACAATATTTGTTTTACCTACCTATAGGACCTATTCAGCCTCCTGACTGAAATGAATGTTACATCATTAACATAAATCTACAGAACATTTCATGTGAAAACAATATTGTGCAAACCACAGTGAACTATATGTCCAAGGGTACTTAGTATAGTACCACATGTATGGGTTTCTTACCATCCCAATTGCCCATGAAGTCCAGAAAATGACTCCATAAATACCTCTGTACATGCCATAATTAATCTAATCTGGTCTTCACAATCTTTAGGGGTGCATTATGAATAGGGCTGAAGAACATCTCTTCATTTTTCACTTAGTACTGGTTTTTGAAATTTTGTAAAAAGGCTTTCACAGGATTATTTCATGAGTCTGCCAGTTCAAGGTTTTCAACATTGCTCTGATGCCCCCCACGATTCAAACAAATCTATGACCATTCATGCCACTCTTCTTTGTACATGCTCAGTATCCTCTGTTAGTCCTATTTAGTATCACACCCACACATATGAGTAATATTCTAAGATGGAACAAACAAATGGTTTACAAGCAATCTTCTTCTTAGGCTAACTGCACTTTACCAGTGTCTTGGCAAAGAACCAAATTCTTCCACTTAATGTCCTATGACTGAGACTATGTGGTCATTCCACTACATACTCCTATAAACTGTTACACCCTGATATTTGTATGCTTTGAGTGATCATTACTGTGAGTCATTGATAGTATAATCACAGGATATTAGTTCTTTCCATTTTGTGTAGTACGTAATTTCTACATTCCTGTAATTTTAAACCAAGTTGAAATTTTATCAGAATATGACTGGATATTTGTGCAGATTTTTTCAGATAATACTTTGTTATAGACAACTGCATCATCCATGAAAAGTCTGAGACTACTATCAGTATTGGCTGTCAGGTCATTAATATACAAAATGAACAACAAGTGTCCCAACAAACTTCCCTGAGGGATCTCTTACGTTACTTCTACATCTCTCCACGTCTCTCCATTCTAGATAATGTGTTGTGTTTTTCCATACCAAGAAAACTTCGATCTAGTCATAAATTTTGGTTGACACCCCATAAATAAAACTTTTGTTACTAAACATTGGTTTGATACCAAGTCCAGTGATTCTTGAAAGTCAGGAATTACTGATTGCCTTTGTTCCAGCATAACATTAAGTGCTGGCACATCAGCCAGGAACATTACAACAAAGTGTACGCTGATGGACCCCTCTCTAGGATGACACTGAGACAGGAGTGGCCTCTACATGAAGAGAAGATAAATGCCACACCACCTAGCCACGGCTCGAGTTGAATATCAGCTGTCCTATGAATGCTACAGCAGTAACTTATGAACTGTATTGTTTTACTTGTATTGGAATTGTATGTACTGAAGGACATTAATTATTTGCATGTCACCATCTGCTTGTGACTCACCTTTGTGAATATGCAAAGTTAGGTATTGCCATTTATCTTATTGTAATACATTTTATTAATATGATAGCTTGAATTGTTGTCTAGCAATTCAAGAAAGCAGGTTTCCTAGGCACCCCTATATTAGACAAGTGGGCAGAACACAACAGACTTGATACACAGCTTCCAGAATGTCACATAGGAATGGAAAATTTGGGTTTGTCATGATCACTGTTTACAGAATCCATGCTGATTGGCATGGAGGAGGGCATTCTGTTCAAGAAACCTCATTATGTTTTAATTAAGTATATGTTGCAGTATTCTACAGCAGATGGACATCAGTAAAACTGGATGGTCATATTATGCATCAGTTCTATTACCCTTCTTGTATAGTGATGTTTGAGGGCTTATTAATGGATGATGACTGTTGTATTCAGCTTGTGTGGTGATGTTCTGACTGCCTGAGCAATGTCTGTTTTAGCCCTGTCACTCCATGCAGCTGCATGTAACACTGCTGCCTAAACACTCCCTTATCAGACTGGTGTAGAGATTCAACCTTGCAACTCTTGTGACTTATCTCAGGGTCCAGCTCTGCTATGCCCTGTTCTTCCTCGTCATTGAACTGTTTTCTTTCGTGTAGATTTCTATGAATGAAGTGGCTATAAAATGAAACACTGCTTCTATACTTAAATAAAGTGTAGATTGGCTGCAATTAACTCTGTATATTGTCACAAACTTTCATAAACTGTTACACATTACATGGGAAGTTACTACTCCCAGAACCAATTAATTTTAGTTGCAAAAACTCTCATTAACATGTCTGTGAATAGTACATAACAATAATCACTTGTATACATCATACATTCCTGGGTGACAGAGGTCTTCCATGGTACCTGTGCTCCTTTGATCTTCCTTCCTCCATGGAGATTACAAATGCTCTCCAGCAGGTAGACTCCGCACCTGTCAAGTAATACTTTCCCACAGGATGTGGCCCGATGTTTACAAAATAATTCCGATCACGTACCTCTTTACTCTGAGTTCTATATATGATGTACATGATACATGCCATTCCATGAACAACAAGGATCAATACATATCCCTCCACTAAAAGAAAAGATGTGATAAAACACTTAATGATCAAATAATAAAAATATACAAATCCTCTAATTAGACTTTTTATTAACTCTGTTGTTTTATATTTTATAGCTTCTCTACTTTAACTAGCAAAGTGACATAGAGTGAACCATAATTACATTGCTTTCTTTCAGGGCACTTTCAGATCTTTACCTATTAATTAATTTGTATTCTTGGGTTTGGAAGAAGTAGTGCCGTACACAATTTTAAGATCAAATATCAGATTACACAAAGACTCAAATACTTGTGGTAAACTACAGAGTTAGCTAAATTTACTTTCTCAATTTCCTCTCAAGTTTGGAGGAGGTTCCCCCCCATAGGCAGGGCCCTTATTCCTTTTCTTCACGAATTTTACCCTTAAGTATTTCTCCCCTGTTGAAGGCTATCTTTCAGGGGATTCTATATTCTTTGCCTCTTATTTCGTAGGCCCAGTTGGTGTGATGTACTTCTCCTTTCCTCTAAATTGGTTGGGATGTCCATCTGAATCTGGCATAAGCTTCCTTCTCTGGAGATAACTTACCCATAGAGTGGTTAAGGTCCACGCATCCATGGGTCAGCCTGAACATGGCATAAGTTCCCTTCTTTGGGGATTACTTACCCATAACTCCCAATCTGAAGTACCTCACCCTCCTTTTCTACTACTTTATTGAGTACTTCAGTGCTTCTCCCCTTTCACTTCATCTCATCTTGAGGCTGCATCCACCATGAAACTCCAGCTTTCTCCCACTTTTCCGCTACGAGTTCTGCGGTCTATTTTCCTCCCTCCAAAACTCCCATTGCAAATAACTCAAAACTAAATCTATCTTTCTAGAGTCTTCCCACTTTTGTGGTAATGACCTGGAAAACACTCACAGGAAGTACATTGGATGTACTTCCCCATCTGGTTTAAACTTTGGAAAATGCTTATAGAAGTTCATTCTGCTTTCCAGCTGCAATTGCTCTAATAGTGTTTTTGCATCAAAAGATTTACTGTTAGCTTGACTTCCTGTTAATCCTTTCTCATTTTTGCCAGTTCATCCCATAGGCTTTTAAACTCATTGGTGTTGTTAGTGATTTCCAACCTGGAAAGCTGCCCATTTCCTAAAATGTGTGAAGTCTCCTGAAATTTCTAATCTAACAATGCTCATATTTTTTCCTCCAAAACTGAATGTATCTCATGTGAATATACAGAATCACCATTGTCACTTCTCTGTTCTAAAATTTCTATGCGTGTTTGCACATCTGATATCTGATCTTTTACCAACTTACATTCTGTTTCTCCAAAGTTATGTAAATTATGTATGTCCATATGCAAATCTTTAATATGTTCATGTATCTCTTCCTGAACTATATCACATTGTTTCAAGACTTCAGTGTGTATTCCTTCTCTTAACACATTGAATCTTTGATCTAGCTTCTATCCTAAATGTGCCTCTAATGCTTCATGAGTGTCTTAAATCTGAGTTTCTAATTCTTGTCACAGTTTCTTGTGGTTTTCCATTACTTGCTCATGCGTGTCTTTAATCTGGCTTCCTAAGTCTTGACATAGTTGCACAAACTTATCATTAATACCCTCTTGAAATTTACCATGACTGTTTGTTACTGGTATGAATCTATTATTGAGCTTTGAAAATTTTCCATTAGATTATTCTTTTGATTGTGGAAGCTTTTCATTTGACTATCTCTGTATGTCTTCCAGTTTTTGTAATAATATTTCCATATTAACCTCTGTTGACATTTTCCTTGTTATCACTGGCATAAAAAACATACAAATATTACTGAATCACTGCACTATACCCATGAAAACAATTTTGAACTGAAATTCTGGTGTAGCTCACAGTAGTCATATTGCGTGCTGATGATGGTCTAGTCACTGATGAATGCATGGTGATAATGCAGTGGTTTAGACTGCATGCTGATGTCATGGGGGTGTAGACTGTGCACCGGTAAAGGATCATTTGTTGACGGCTGCATGCTGGCCGGATGTCGCTAGCTGGGTGCTGGCTCTTCGCGGATCACCTAAGGCTGCGTGTTTCATCAGTTTAGGCAAATGTTCTTGGCCTATGTGCATCAATGTTGTTTTTTATGATCCCTGTTTCCATTGGCAACACTTCTTTGGTTTGCTGATTTATTATGGAATTTCTACCTTTCAATCTGTTTTTATCTGCCACATTTCACTTATAATCATATGGTCACCACGTGGAGTGTTTGTTAATGGCTGATGACTGTTGTATCTGGCTTGTGTGGTGATGTTTTGACTGCTTGAGCAATGTCTGTTCTACACCTATTACTCCATGCAACTACACCACCATCGGCTTAACTCTCCTTTGTTAAATTGGTGTAGAGATTCAACATTGCATCTCTTGTGATTTAGCTCAGGGTACAGCTATGCTGGGTCCTGTTCTTCCTCAGCAACAAACTTCTTTCTTCTTTGCAGATTTCTGTAAGTGCAGTGGCTATAAAAGGAAACACTGCTTCTCTAGTTAAATAAAGTGTAGATTGGTTCCAATTAACTATGTATTTTGTCACAAACTTTCATAAATGGTTGCACATCACGTGGGAAGTTACTACTCCCAAAATCAACTAATTTTACTCTCTCAAAGACCTCTCATCAACGTGTCTGTGAATAGTATATAACAACAATTGCTTATATACATCATATTCATTTTCCTTGGTGCCAGATGTCTTCCATGGTACCAGAGCTCCTTCTTCGTTCCTTGTTGCTCCACGGAGATTACAAATGCTCTCTCATAGGTACACTCTGCACCTGTTGAGTTATACTTTCCCACAGTATGTGGCCCAGTGTTTACAAACTAATTGCAATCATGCACATCATTACTCTGAATTCTATTTTTGATTTATGTGATACTTGCCCTTCCATGAATGCCAAGGATCACTACAATGTGCCTATGCCTTTTTACAAGTTTTTTCAGTCTTTTGTTGAAGGAACCTGTGGTATATGATGGTTAAATGGGAGCTGTGTTTCAACTAAAATGATAATATGAGTGATAGATGACTGTGGTGGGGAGTGGAGTTGCCAGCAGGTACACAACATACTATGTGTTCATGTGATCGACAGCCAGATGCACGAAAAAAAATGTATCTCATGCAGCCTGCCTCACCTGGTCTGCCTCCACCCTGTGGAACCTAAATCAGTCAGCAAGGCTATGCTTGTGCCAGAAGAACAGGCAACATAGCAAGCACATGGAGCCCAAGAAACAGCTGTGATTGGCCATTGTCCAAGCTCTACTACTTGACTCAATGAAACGTCAACCACAAAGTTATTATAATTGAAATATAATTCAGCTGCAAACTCTGAAAGGAATCCCATTAAGCCCTGGAGCCTGGTTTAATGGTAACTGTTTCTCATGGTCAGAAATGGGTGCAGTAAACCATAGCACTACACGTATACTTCCTTAGTAAAGCAAAATTTGAAAATGGAACTTAGCAATTTTACTTTTGCTCAGTTTCAATTCCTGTGTGATCAATGAGTGTGTGGACATTAACTCTGTTGCAGCTAAGAGTGTTTACCTATGACTGAAACTTCTTTAGGTCTTGTGAGAGATCTTTCTGCTGCGATAGTCACTGAAGGCTTTACACACTGCCATGTTGACAGCCAAATGAGTTTCATACCGATTCCATCTACATGTAATCTCATGCTTTGTTTTACACCTATCACGCAGAGACTGCTGTTTCTTTACAGTGGTTGTATACCATGGAAGAGCCTGGATGAGACATGAACACATTTTTATCCAACTTAACAGACATGGAAATCTTCTTGTTTGTACTTTAGTCTCAAAGTGACTGATATTAGTTTTAGTAGATCTTCAAAGAAGTCAAAGCTACTTGTTGTCATATGGTCTAATACATTCCATTATGTGGGACCCTGAACTATCTGTTGTATGTAAATTTCAGTGAATGCATCTGAACTGCTTTAAAGAGTGACTTGTCATGCTCACCACTTACAAAACTGAAATTATGCCACCCAATTATTGGATGATGAAAGCCTTCTCCAGTGATGGCAATATGATTAGGAAAAATATATCAATGTCTTCAGTTATATCGGGTAGGGGAGAGGGAGTCTGCTGGTCGAGAGAAAGACCCAGTCACTAATTTATGCCCACTACTGAGCCTTGCCCAAACAATTTCACCTGCAGCTTCCATTTCTATTTTGTTGGATTTGAGGTCTTATCTACTGGGATGAATACACCACAACCATTTTCCATTATCCTACCCTTTCAACAATGGACAACTCAGGATGGAATGTGACAATATTACAAAAAGGATAGTTGCTACTCACCATATAGCGGAGATGCTGAGTTGCAGATAAGCACAACAAAAAGACTGTCAGAAAATGAGCTTTCAGCCAACAATGTCTTTGTCAGAGCTAGAACATACACACAGATACTCATGCAAATGCAGTTCACACACACGTGACTGCAGTCTCTGGCTGCTGTGGCCACACTGCAAGCAGCCGCAAGTAATGGGAGATGCAACTGGGTGGTGGCACTGGGGTGCGAAGAGGAAGGGATACCAGGGTAGTGGTGGGGGGGCTCTGCTTTCATAGACCAACACCTTCAGTCTATTACCCACACCTTACCCTCCTATATAAAAGATATCATTTCCTCCACTGACTCTCCACAACTCCTGTTCCTTTACCACATGGTGCTCTGCTCCTCATTATTGATGTCACCTCTCTTTACACTAACATCCCTAATGCCCATGGTCTTACTGCTATCGAACACTGCCTTTTTCAGTGGCTGATGGGCTCCAAACCTACAACATCCTTCCTAATCACCCTGACCAACAATATCCTCACGCACCATTATTTTTTCTTTGAAGGCATTACCTACAAACAAATTTGGTGTACAGCTATGGGCACTTGAATGGCACCATTCAATGCTAACCCATTCATGGGCCATCTACAGGAATTCTTCCTTAACACCCAGAATCTCAAACCCCTCATTTGGTTCAGATTCACTGATGACATCTTCACAATCTGGATCGAGGGTGAGGACACCCTATCCACATTCCTCCAGAACATCACCTTCTACCCCATTCAGTTCACCTGCTCCTACTTAACCCAAAAAACCACCTTCCTAGATGTTGACCTCCACCTCAGAGATGGTTGCATCAGTACCTCTGTCCGTACCACATGTATCGAACATCCTCAAAACCTCTACTTCAACTGCTGCCACCTATTCCATACCAAGAAGTCCCTTCCATTCAGCCTAGCCAGCCATGGCCATCACATCTGTAGAGAAGAGCAGTCCTTCTTGAAATATACTCAGGGTCTCACAGAGGCCCTCACAGACTATAATTACCCTCCCAACCTTGTACAAAAACAGATCTCCCATGCCTTATTTCTCCAGTCACCCACCACCTCCCAAAGTCCCACCATCTGATCACAGAGGACCATTCCCCTCTTGACTCAGTACCACCCAGGACTGGATCAACTGAATCACATTCTCCGTCAAAGTTTTGACTACCTCTTTTCGTGCTCCAAAATGAGGAATGTTCTAACTGCTATCCTTCCCACCCCTCCCAGAGTGGTATTCTGCTGCCCACTGAACCTACACAATATCCCCATCCATCTCTACATAACTCCTGCTCCCAACCCCTTGCCTTATGGCTCATATCCCCGTAATAGACCTAGATGCAAGACCTATCCCACACATCATCCCATCATCACCTACTCTAGTTCGGTCACAAGTATCACCTGTCCCATGAAAGGCAGGGCTACCTGTGAAACCAGTCATATGATCTACAAGTTAGACTGCAGCCATTCTGCTGCATACTATGTAGGCATGACAACCAACAAGCTGTCTGTCCACATGAATGCCCACCAACAAACTGTGGCCAAGAAACAACTGGACCACCTCATTGCTGAGCACGTTGGCCAGCCCAAAATTCTACGTTTCAGTGACTGCTTCACAGTCTGTGCCATGTGGATCCTTTCCACAAATACTAGCTTTTCTGAAATACACGTGTGGGAACTCTTCATGCAATATATCCTACATCCCTGTAATCCTCCTGGTCTCAACTTTCATTAGTCTTTTGTCCTTACTTTCTTGCCCCTTCACTGTGCTCATTCCAGCACTAAACAGTTTTCTATTCCACCAATGCACCTACAGTATTTTTACCCCTCTCCTTTTCCACTAACCCTCCATTGCCCTCCCGACTGCACCTAGCTGCCCTATACTCTCTCCACCTTGTCCCATTATGCTCTCACAAGCAGCACTTTCTCTCCCACACCTCTACCCTGCTATCCCTCCCCCTCCCCACCCTAGCCTCCTCCTTACCCCCACCATCTGGTGGTGTCTTCCATCATGCACAACTGCTCACAGTGTGGACTCAGCAGCCAGAGACTCTGTGTGTGTGTGTGTGTGTGTGTGTGTGTGTGTGTGTGTGTGTGTGTCCTCCCCCTCCCCACCCTAGCCTCCTCCTTACCCCCACCATCTGGTTGTGTCTTCCATCATGCACAACTGCTCACAGTGTGGACTCAGCAGCCAGAGACTCTCTCTCTCTCTCTCTGTGTGTATGTGTGTGTGTGTGTGTGTGTGTGTGTGTGTGTGTGTGTGGGCGCGCGCGTGCACAATGCTTTAGTGTTTGATCACTAGGATTTTAGCTGTTCAGCTTTATCATCTTGAATGGCTGGAGAGTTGCCTAAGCTTTTTTTTTTTTTAAAAAAAAAAAAAAAAAAAACTGATGTGTAATTAATGTACAGTGAGCCACCTATGTAGCAGCCTCTGTTGCAGCCTCCAAAACTCAAACCTTATAGTATAATTACAGGGAGTCATAATTTAACTTCCCACAGAAACTTAAGTCATGATGTGCAAGACATCTACAGGATTCAGAGCCAATGGGCCCTGATAGGTTCTGGGGTCGATGCTACTGTTCTGAGGTCCATTGATATTATGAACAAGGCTGGTCATCTCAACCCTATCTGCCAGTCACTGGAAGGTTGAAGTATGACTTTGATCCCTGACAAGAGGCATCACTTGTTCAAAATGTGGAGCACAGTCTATATTTCATTGCATCTTGCTCTCTCAGTGGCTACCTGAACAGACTGAACAACAGGTTGAATGAGACCTCCAAGCATACATGAAGAGTGCAAAGGTCATTCTCCCCATCCTTTAAAGCTGTTTCCCTAAGGGGTACCATTATTTACTGTAACTCTGAAATGCTGATTTAACAGACCCCCTACCATTTTGTGCTTGCTTGTCCCTTGACCCAGGTCACAGTAGGCTTCTCAACAAGTTAAGCAAGTCTTACTTACTCATTTTCAGTTCTAGTGGAAAACAGCACCTCAGACTTGTGGTTATGGGGATGGGTGTTATACACTTAGTTTATCTTGGTCCCAGCCTCCTCTGGACAGGACCTGTGGACCTACCACTGACAGGACACTCACAGACAACTGCATTATCAGTGATGGAACTTGTATTTTCTGTAGAAGTGTCAGAATCCACTGGAGACGATGCTTTTGGTAACCCTGGTACATGACTCTAGACATTTTGCTCACTACACCCATTCTCAACACACCTTCCAGTCACTTGGCAGCCATCAGTGCTAATGAACAGTAACTAACACATCCTGTAGCTAAGAACAGTACTGGCAGTGGGAAAGAGATTTGCTGACAAGATGTTACTCCCAAAATTTACAGAATACATAACTGTAGCTCACAGTTTTCTATGGAATACAGTTTTCACAATACTCATAACTGCACAAAAATTCTCAAAAATATGCCTCTTATCATGCAAGTACACGGTGTAATTAAGGAACAGTTGTTTTTGAGGATACAGTTGCCATGAGTTCCTTAAAAGTACAGACTGCAAAGATGACGGATTGTCAGGCACATTGAAAAGACTGTTACACACTGAGCTTGTGGCCAAGGCCTTCTTTAGAAAGCAAAACACACACACATTCACACAAGTAGGCATGCCTCGTGCATGTGTGACAATGAAAGCAGCAATCCAGAGTGGGGCAAAGCAGGCAGGTAGGGGGGTGATGGCAACATACAGGTGAGGCAGAAAGAAGAGTGCTGTCTGGCAGAGCATGCAGGGGCCAGATGGAAGCCCGACATGGCTGCCAGATGCATCGTTGTGAGACTGTGAGTGGGTAACAGGGAGCTGAAAAGGAGAGGAGCAGCGAAGAGAAAAAAAATCAATGGGTGCATAGCAGAGAGCAGCACCCAATGAGGGTGAGGGGAACATGGATTAGGATGAAGTGTTGCACAGATGGGGAGAAAACTGTTAGGTGAAGCATGTGGTCACAGTAGGTTACTATATGTTGAGGCTGGGATTATTTCAGGACCAGAGAAGGTGGTGTACAGAGAATTACCATGTCCACAGTTCATAAAAGCTGATTGAAGATGCCACAGTGTGGTCCACTTTGCCCTTGGCCACATTTCAGCGGATTGGAGTTATCCTTGCAACACATTTTCCACTTCCAAAATTATTCCAGCCACAACCTATGGTAACCTACTGTCCCCACATCCTCCACCCAACAGTTTCCATTCCATCTGTTCTATTACCTCCTCCTAATTCATGTCCACTCACCCTCATTGTGCTTTGCTGTCTGCCGACATACCCACCGATCTCTTCCCCTCTTCTGCTCCTCTCTTTTTCTGCTCACGTTACCATTGCCATTCCACCCTCCCACACAGCCTCCAAACACTGTGCCTCACAGCCATGTCCTACTGTCATCTAGTTCCTGCAAGTGCCGTGAGACAGCACTCTCTACTTCCCCACCTCTGCCCACTCCCAGCCTGCTGTTCTTCTCCTTTCCCACTCCATTCTGGGCTACTGATTTCGTTCTACATGACAGTTGCATTCTGGCCACAGCAGCTGGAGATAGCAGTCATGCATGCATGTCGTATGCTTTCTAGTGTGAATATATGTGTGTGTGTGTGTGTGTGTGTGTGTGTGTGTGTGTGTGCGCGCGCGCGCGCATTTTTTTTTTTTTTTTTTTCTTCTTGTTTTCTGACGAAGGCCTTTGCCAAAAACTCAGTGCATAACAGTCTTTTCATCGTGCTTTTCAATGTGTCATCTTTTACAGTGAGTAGCAGTCTATTCTTTTCAGAATATTGTTGACATTCCAAACTGGACTTTCCATTGCTTGCCCCCAGGGGCTCAGCATTCATTTGCTGAGTACAGGCTTGGCGACCCCGGGGTCCTGAGCTGGGGACTGGTCAGCGCCGCCAGTCTCCTGTCACCGTAACCCCCGGACATGCTTCAGCGACCACCGTATGGCACGGCAGTGGAATGTTGTGTGCTGCGGGGAATGGTAATCTTGGCTTGATTGCCTGGATTGCGAGGCAGGTCAACCTCTATAAAAACCCCTCAATCTTACGGTGTGCTCCATGCCTATAAGATGCATGGCTGTTGGGGTGGAACAGTTGCAAGCGGGCAACCTCTGGGGCACCTGCCGCACCCCAGTTGTATAAGGCTTACTCAGGCACGCGGGGCTCTGTCTGAGCGGACCTTTAGTTCCCTAGCTGCTCGTGGGACCGCAATGGGCCTTTGACCTCTACATTTCCCCCTACCAGTGGATTGGGTGGGCCACTGGTAGGAAAACACACCCCATCGAAAAAGCGACTTCGTGCTACGAGTCCTCCAGCACCTAGTGTTGCTAGAGATTTATCAGACTGTCGTAACAGAACACATGCTGATAATCAGAATGTGTTTTTGATTATTAAACGGAAGGAGGGTAGCTTGGAGAGGGTTTCTCCCTTTTACATCCACAAGGATCTTGAGGGAATTGCAGGAACACTGAAATCTGTGAAGTGACTGCGCAATGGGACTCTATTAATTGAGACTTCTGGTTCCCGTCAAGTCACTTCTCTTCATAATGCAACCTGTCTTGGTGAGTACGCTATCAAGACCGAGCTCCACTCCACTTTGAATTATAGTAAGGGTGTTGTGACGTGTAGGGACTTGGTGGATATACCCACAGATGAGTTAAAATCTGAGTGGACTGACGAAGGTATTGTTGACGTGCAGCATATTATGAAACGAGTTGATGGGGACCTCGTCAAATCCGACTCGTTTATTCTCACGTTCAGTTGCCCGAGACTCCCAGAGCATGTTAAAGTGGGGTTCTTACGTTTGCCAGTACGGCCATATTTCCCTAACCCAATGCATGTTTTAAATATCAGCACTTTGGGCATACTACGTTGGGGTGCAATGGGATAGCCACTTGTGGTAAATGTGGTCAGCCTGCCCATGAAGGAGCCGTTTGTTCATCACCTGTGAAGTGCATGAATTGCTCTGGGAGTCACCCTGTCTGGAGCTGGGTCTGCCCCATCTATCTTGAAGAACAGAAGATACAGGAGATTAAAACATCTAAGCGTATCCCCTATGGTGAGGCCAAGAAGCTCTTTAAGGCCATGCAACCTCCTGTGTTTACAACGTCTTTCGCTTGCGCTCTGAAAAAAACGGTACAAATGGCCACTGTTGCTACGCGAACAGAGGTTGCTAGTGTTAGCACTAATACCTGCGTTTGACAGTGCACTTGTGCTGCTGTGGTTGTTTTGCAACCTGCAGCTCTCCCTGCAACATCAGACAAGGCCGTGGTTGCTGACATTGGGGTACTTCCTGCCTCTCCCCATATGGCGCCTTCTGCCCAGGCGAGTACAGCTCCAGCTGTTGACAAGGCTCTGCATTTAAAGCCCCCCAAGACAAAGACGCTGAAGGTGAAGGTTTTGCCACCTCAGGAGACTAGTCAGGGTCGGTCCGATGACGAGGCCATCGTACTGTCTGACATCTCCCGTGGGTCGTCATCGGAGCTGATGGACATTGATGTCGACCAGGGGCGATCTTCTCGCCCCAGGAATAAATTTCTGGCCAGTTCAGGCTCTCCTCCAAAGCACAGAGGCAGGGTGAAAGTTCAGCCACCCTGATCACTGGCTCCCATATTACAGTGGAACCTGAATGGGTTCAGGACGCAAGTGGCCGAATTACAACTCCTTGTACGAGAGTGCCCTTTGTGCTTACGTCTCCAAGAGACACATTTTCGGGCCATTGATGCTCCTTCTTTATGGGGCTATACTGTATATCGAAAAGATGATCTGACGGGGGAAAGGGCAAAGGGTGGTGGCGCGGTTTTTGTCCGTGACATGCACCCCTCATCTGAGCTCCCTCTTGTTACATCGTTACAGACTTGCAAGCAGTTGGAGTTGACCTTCTTGTGGGTCAGAGGCTCACAGTCTGTTCAGTTTACTTACCAGCTCAGGATGCGATAGACTCAGAGGCTCTCACAGATCTTATTAGCCAACTCCCCCGCCCATTTCTTCTTTTTGGGGGACTTCAATGCTCATAATGTCCTATGGGGCTCTCCGACTACTTGCCCCAGGGGTCGCATTCTGGAAAGCCTCATGACGTCTGAAGAACTGTGCATCCTCAGCTCTTGTGCTCCCACTCATTTCTGTACTGGTTCCGGGTCGTCATCGGCTATTGACCTTTCCTTTTGATCTCCAGCACTCGCGGATTCTGCTCTGTGGGAGGTTGCTGCTGACCTCCATTCTAGTGACCACTTACCCCTTTGGAATCGCCTCCTGGATGAGGCTGTGGCATTACCAGTACCGCCCCGGTGGCACCTCTGCAGAGCTGATTGGACACTTTTCAGCCAACTGGCTGTTTTGGAACACGGTGCCAGCATTCACGAATGGGTAGACCATGTTACAGCCGTGATCTCCCATGCTGCTGAATTGTCAATCCCACCGTCATCCGGTCATCCCAAGAGGCATCCTGTCCCTTGGTGGACCACTTAGTGCTGCTCAGCCATCCGAGCCCGCTGTGCAGCTCTGCGCCGCTTCAAGTGCCGTCCCACAGCTGACACTCTAGCGGCCTTTCGGGTGGCAAGGACCAAAGCACGGCGAGTGATTAAAGAGAGCAAACAATGGTCATGGCAATCGTTCTTGAACTCCATCTCCCATTCCACTAGTTCCACGAAAGTATGGGAAGCCATCAGGAGGATTTCTGGGAAACTCAGCCAACTACCTGTCATGGCATTGCTGCATCAAGGATGTCTCCTCACGGCGCTGAGAGACATTGCCCAGACACTGGCCATGCATTTTGCGGAATATATCGCCACAATTAACTGTGATCTAGATTTCTGCCGCTACCGCACTGCCATCTAGAGGGGTCACTTGGACTTCCAGACTCCAAATTCTGAACCCTACAACTGCCCCTTCACAATGTGGGAACTGGATTCGGCGCTGACTGTGGCTCATGATACTGCGCCTGGTCATGATCAAATCCGGTACAGCATGCTGCACCACTTGTTGCTGCCATCCAAGAAAGTTCTCCTGAATTGTTTTAATATGATATGGTTATCCGGTGATTTTGATTCCCCTCCTCAAACCGGGGAAGGACCGATCGCATGCCAGTAGTTATCAAAGTATTGCTTTGACGAGCTGTGTCGGGAAGACGTTGGAACGCATGGTCAACCGTCGCCTGGTTTGGCTGCTCGAGACCAGGCAGGTCCTTAGCCCTCTCAGTGTGGCTTTCGGAGATGTCGTTCCACTATAGACAACTTGACCCTGCTTGAGGCGGCCATCCAGCAGGCCTTCCTACGTAACCAGCATTGTCTAGGTGTATTCTTTGACATTAATAAGGCGTATGACACTACTTGGCGCAGCCTTATCCTCAATCAACTCCATGAGTGGGGCTTTTGTGGCTGTCTCCCCATCTTCATTTGGTCCTTTCTTTCCCACCGCCTCTTCTGATATTGGATTGGTAATGTGCTATCTGATTTGTATGTGCAGGAGAATGGTGTTCCTCAGGGAAGCGTTTTACGTGTCACCCTCTTTGCCATTGCCATTAACAGTATCACGTCCGCTATCTGGAATCCTGCCCAGTGCTCCTTGTTTGTGGACGATTTTGCTGTTTTCTGTTCTTCCTCTAGTCTTGTCACTGCTAGTCGGCAGTTACAGCTTACGATAAAGTGCTTAGAGGCATGGACTGCAAAGACGGGTTTTACCTTTTCTGCAGACAAATGTGTGTGTGTTCATTTTAATCGTTCTCGACGTCTTTTTACCTCCCCTGAATTGCGTCTGAGGGACACCGTTCTTCCTTTTAGAGACACTGTGAGGTTCCTGGGCCTCACTTTTGATTCCAAGTTGTCGTGGTTGCCTCACCTTAAAGACCTAAAGGTGCGAGCCCTGAAGGCACTGAATATTTTGAAGTGTCTGAGACATCGGTCCTGGGGAGCAGATCAGGCGCGTCTGCTGCAGTTTTATAGGGCTTTCGTCCGATCGTGTCTTGACTATGGTTGCACTGAGTATGGGTCAGCAAGGCCTTCGTATCTGAAGATTCTTGATGCAGTACACCATGAGGATATCAGGCTGGCCACTGGTGCCTTCTGTACCAGTCCCATACCCAGCCTGTGTGCTGAGGCAGGAGAACCGCCCCTCGCCATCTGGCGGAAACTCCTCATGGTGCGATGGGTGTGTCAATTCCTTGCCTGTCCTACCTCCCCTGCGTATCCTACTGTTGCCCGACCGCCTATGGAACGTCTCTTTTTCAGTCGTTCCAGGGCAACGAGACCATTTGGGATTCGTGCCAAGCATTTGCTTGAGTCCCTTGGTGTGGAGCATGTGGCCCCCCAATGACAAGGTTTTACCCGCCTGCCTTCCTGGTTGCTCCAGAGGCCCAGCGTCCTTTTAGACTTGTCGGAGTACTGGAGGAGCTGCACTCCTGCATTTGTTTTTACCTCCTTATTTTCCGATATTTTACACCAGCATCCCGACCATGTACCAGTATTTATGGATGGCTCTAAACAGGGGGACTCTGTTGGTTGTGCTGTTGTTTTCCCTGATCGAGTCGTCAAGTTACGGCTTCCTGCGATGTTTACCATCTTTTATGTCGAATTGTTTGCGATCTTGCGGGCATTGGAGCAGATGAGATGTGTTTCCAGTCTTAAGTTCCTCATCTGTTGTGACTCCCTGAGTGCCCTTCAGACCATGCAACACTTGTACCCAGCGGATACGGTTGTCCAGAACATCCATGATGCCCTACTCCACCTGCAACGGCAGGGGAAGGAGGTTTGTTTCTGCTGGGTGCTGGGGCATGTGGGTATTAGGGGAAACGAACTGGCGGATGTGGCTGCCAAAGATGCATGTTCCCTCCCTCACGTTGTTGAATGTGCCGTCCTCCTCCATGCTGTTACCTCCCTCCTGCGTTTTCGTGTTATGCGTCAATGGGAAGAGGAGTGGCTGGCAATCGGTGACAATAAGCTGCGTCTGGTCAAGGCCACCACACGGCCATGGTGTACATCCTACCAGTCATGCAGGCGGGATGAGGTTCTCCTCACCCACCTCCGCACCGGGCACAGTCCCTTAACACATGGTTTTTTACTCCGGCGGGAGGACCCCCCAATCTGCAGTGCTTGTGGCGTCCAGATTACTGTCCGCCACATTTTACTTGACTGTCTTTTATTCTCTGACCAGAGGGCAGTGGTTTCTTTGCCACCAGATTTGCCTTCTATTTTGCAAGACGATGCAACAACTGTGGTTAAGGTCTTACGGTATTGTGTCCTGTCCAGTTTGTTGCCTCGGATTTTAGGGAGAGGGTTTTAATGTGCTGCTGGGTGACTGGCTCACCCAGGTTTTAGGTAAGAGGTTCACCAGTCACGAATACCTCCTTGTTTCCCTTCGGTTTCTGTCCTCCTTGTGTTTCCCTTCCTTTTTTAGTGTGTTTCTTCTCCTCTTGTTTTGCCTCTGTATGTGAGGATTTGGAACTGCGTCGAGTCTGTGTCTTTTAGCCGTTCTCCTTGTTCACTTTCTGTCCATGTGTTCCTCTGTTTTTTTACACACACACACACACACACACACACACACACACACACACACACACACACACACACACAAAAATGATGAAAGATTAAGCAAAAATTACATAAGCAATAAAATATTATAATCTAGAATTTTGAATCAGATTTATCTGGCACATGGAGTCTCAGACAAAGGAAAACCTTGAAGTCACCTTGTATGCTGGTATATATAAATATAAACATACAAGCTGCATGGATTTTATTACTAAACTGAATTTGTGACACCTTCTACAACGGCATGCCAAGGATGAACATCAGTGAAATCAGTTTATTGCAGTCAAAGTGGCAAAAATTGTGGAACAATAACAAAGTATGTCTTTTGATTGGGGTGATACAATACACTTGAATATGAGTAAAATGTTTGTGTTCTGAACTGTTTATTCCATAAAATGTAAAATAAAGTTTGATGTATTACACAATTAAATACCTTCTGCAAATTCTAGAAGAACACAATTAGTAATATTTTTCATCATTTAATATTTTTCTATAATCTCAGTGAATGTACAAACATCTGTTCCACAAAAGTGTTTCTTTTGGAACTCAAAGTGTGACAGGGTAAGCTTGTCATATTGGTGCAACTGGGGGTCAATTCTCTGGTACACTATTCTCTCAAAGATTTTGGAAAGTGATGTCAGAAAATAGACTGTCTGATACTTATTTGTACCTCTCCCCCTTTATTTTATAGAAGCATACAATAACATATATTTGGAAAAATATCCTGAATTAATTATGTATTATTCATGTAACTAAGAACATTACACATTATAAGACCAGAACATTTTAATAGCTTAGCAGTATCAGCAGCCTCATATAAACTCTTGTCTCTGAGCATCTTGTGATTTTCTTCGTTTTACATGAGGATGAGAGAAATTTTAATTTCATTGTATCACATCTGTATTGCATTTTTGATATTCACATTTCCTGTCACCTTGCAACTGCTTACACAATTTTTCTTGCTAATTTTTAAGTTATTTGTAATACTTGCTCCACATGAACTGTCCGGTATAAGACTCTAATTCCATTTAACAGCAACAGTGTCATCTTTCATGGCCTCTTTCTTGTCTTTTCTAAAATATTCAGTGCTGATTTCATTTTATTGTCTTAGCTGTCAGTTTTCAAATGGACAGCTATGAGCATGTTCTTGGAATTTACACAACTTATATTCATATGTTTCAGCAATATTTATGATATGAAAGTATTTGTGGGTCATTACTCATTCTGGCTATTTCATGAATGAGCTTTTTGTGATTACCTGTGGTGATCCAGTGTTTCCATAATGGTTACCTAGTGCTGCATTAAGTTAATTTTTTGGAGAAATAGTAAAAATAATTAATTAAACAAATGTTTTAAAATTTAGAGGTAGTATTGCACTCACTGAAAACTTCACCACAGTAATCCTTTTCTTAGCATTCCCTAAAATCTGCCATTGTCTTGCCAGTGATCAGCATCCCTTTATTCATTGAGTGCTTCTGGACTGTATATGCTATTAAGTTAAAAGCAGGTAAGTTAATTTTTGTTTGAATTTATAGTGGCCCTCAGTTTCTTATAGTATGTGATTTGTTTGAGGTTAAAGGGACCAAACAGCAAGGTCATCAGTCATATAGTATGTGTAATGGGAGTTTGTTGAAGATGCTTGATAGGGTCATAACAAATCAGCATAGCCCATTCCGAGAGAGAGAGAGAGAGAGAGAGAGAGAGAGAAACAGATTGTAGCAGTGTTTAATCAAGAAAATATTTTGTGTAAAAAATTCTTCTCATCAATGATTTATATATTAACAGTATGTGACATCTTACAATACTTTCTGTATGAGGCCTTTTATGCATTTGTTATTTTTTATTTTATTTTATTTTATTTTATTTTTTGTGATGGTGCAGTATATGAAACACACAGTTGCATTAAAGCTAAAAATGTTATACATGTTTCATAGTATACAGTCTGTTGTAAAATACATGACCCACATATGTTTCAAATATATTTTAAACCTTTTCTACAATTTTAACACTCATATCATCAGCATTGGAGTCCAGTATCTTATTTGCAACATACAAAATTTCCTGCCATGATTTTACAATGTCCTTCTCTTCTGTCACAATACTACATACAACAAATCGTGCTGCAATCTGTTCATTGACAGTTGCTGCAATCAAGTAAATGTTCCTTCGTGCTGTAAGCTGTGCGACTAAGTCTCTGGTCAGCTCATCAGGACCCTGTAGAAACAAATTTTCATTAAATAATATAATTTTGAAACAAAACAAAGTAATTTTACAAGAAAACGATGTCTATATACAAAGTCATTAAATAACCTTAACAACTTTTTATTACAGAAGAAAACATGTTATCACTTTTCAACACAGACTTTATTGAGATCAATGCAAGTTTGTCAACATTTTATTAATGTTTTGATTCCACTGACAGAAAAAAAGAATTCAGACTGAGTTACCATGTGTAAACCACCTCTTTTGCTTTAACATCCTTCTGTAACTTCCTGCCACCTGATTCCTCCACCAAGAATCCAAGTCTATGATAATCAGTTGGTGCTCCATTGAGTAAAAATGCCAGATGTAGTAGACATTCAGAGCAAAATATTTTTTATTATTAATTGGTTAATGTGTTGCCTTCTATTAGTTTTCTGCAACAGTGCATCCACATTCATGGAATCATACATTTTAATCTTGTTATTTTGATAAAAATATGATTTGCTGTTTAACAGCTTGCTGCTCTCAAAGAAGCACAAGTATTACTTTTCTAGAGCAAAAGAGCTGTATGGATTTTCTTGAATGTCACCTGTCATTATGTCTTTGCTTGATCTCTGGGACAAAGCAGCATGACCAGTACTCTTCACACAAAACATTATGCTGTATTAAGTCCTTCAGACTCATAAAACTGTAGCATAATTTTGTAGATATTTACATGGAATTGTTTGAATCTGGATGTAAGTTGCTATGTTATTCAGCTAACAGAAACTTTCAGGTATTGCAGCACATTGTGAATGTAACTACCTGGCAGATCAAAACTGTGTGCCAGACTGAGACTCAAACTCAGGACCTTTGCCATTCATGGCAAGTGCTCTACCAAGTGAGCTACCCAAATATGAATCACGACCCATCCTTATAACTTTGTTTCCACCTGTACCTCATCTTCTACCTTCCAAACTTCACAGAAGGATTGTGGAGACATGGCTTAGCCACAGCCTGGGGATCTTTCCAGAATGAGATACTCACTCTGCAGCAAAGTGTGTGCTGAAATGGAACCCTGGTGGAAGTAAAGCTGTGAAGACAGGTTGTGAGTCGTGCTTAGGTAGCTCAGTTGGTAGAGTGCTTGCTGACTAGCACAACTCATGCACATATAAATGAGCACTGTGGCCCCATTGTGGTTAGCAGTGATCTCCACTGGAGTGGGTAGTTGCCATGCAGAAGAAATATTGAAATATTAGGTGGACAGGGAGAGAAATGGAAGGGTAGGGGAAGATACTGTAGTGTTGCCTTTGGGAATGTACAGAGACAGAATGATACATTCCTAGGAGCAGCATATTTGCTAGAGAGGGGCACTGGGGGGGGGGAAGGAAAGGAGAGAAGACAAGCAGAGAAAGTGAAGGACTTTATAGATGAGCTGGGGGACAGGAGGCGTTTGTTAGGCTGCAATGGAAGTATGGAAGGGGCAGGTAGGGAGCAGGGATTAATGAATGAAGATCAATGCAAAATCCATACCACCTGGATTCTTTCAACCAAAACCCGCTTTTTTGAACTGTGCAAGTGGGAACTCACCTGCAGCATACTTTTTGTTCCTATAACTGCACTGGTCTCAACCTTTGCTACTCCGTGTCTCTCACATGCCTCTATTCTGATCCCTGACGCCATTCCAGCCTCACACATGCTTTCTGTCCCACATGCTTGACTGCATAGTCATTTCCCTTCCTCAGCTTCTCCAAATGCTGCACCTAGGAGGCCACCAACTTCTCCCTGGCACATGTCTGCACACTCCCAAAGGCAGCACTACAGCATCATCTCCTGCCCTTCTATACCTCCCCCAGTCTACTCCATGTCTCTTCTACAGTGTGCAAAAAAATTAAAGGGCCAGTTTTTTGAAACCCCATCCTCCTCTCCAGTTTCAATACAGAAGTTTGAGGTTTGGCTCGAAGGTGTTTACAAGCTTCCTCTGTAATAGTGCAAAAGTGTGGCACCCTGCGAAATCACCCTTGGACTTGGCAATCCTTCAAACAGCACAGTGGCATGTGGTTTTTTCTTTTTTTCTTTTTTTAAAAAAAAAGAGGCCAGCACTCATACATTGTCACCAGTCCCCCTACCCACATCTGACCCCATCTGTTGAAGCCTCCAGGATGGAGGTCAGAATAGTGATGCTCAGCATTGAAATTGTGCAGCTTTCTTATGGACAGATGAGAGGAACATTTTGGACACATTGCTGCTTAGAATTGACATGAAAAGGCTGCAGGGCATGTAATAAAGGGCATGAAAGAAACCACCCCTTCCCTTGGGGCATTCATTTTCACACATTTTGCAGCTGAAAATTACAGTCTGTATTGCAAAATGCAACAGGACAATGTCCTTGACAACCTTCAACATGCTGATACTCCTTAGATGTTTCAACCTTCTCTAACTCTGCCTGTAGCATATTTTTTGGTTCCCATAACTGCACTGGTCTGAAGCTTTGTGGACACATTCCACATCATAACAGTTACTGTAAGATTGGACATTGATCAACAGAAAATGTAACTAACTAGCTAACTAAGGAAATCAAAGGGCTGCAACCATGTTGAATGTGATCTCACTGCTTTGGAGTGGAGCATGACCACAATTTTTGGTCTGGTACACATGGTGCAAACCACAAGAAAGTGTTCAAAACCATTCAAAGAAATATGAATGTGATCCAAAGCAGAAGATTGTTTTTATGCTTTTTCATGCCCCCCTTTTTTGCACCTGCAGCATGTGCATGCGGAATGTACCATTGACACAGACACATGAATAAAATGGCAAAGGGTCCCTCTAAGACTCCACAGTTCAGCAACAACCTTGGTGCCATCTGTGCACCATTGTTGGGCACTTTAAAGGAGTCTCCATACAGAGACACCCATCCACTGATCCCTACCTACCAGTGGAATAGGCAACCCTTCGGGGTGACACTCACAGATTTTGCATGGGGCCAGCAGGTGTTAGTGTCAAGAGGGTTGATTATCTTACTGGTGAGTAAGGCTTGGTTGTCCCTGTACAGAGACTTTTTAAAGTGCCCAACAAAGGTGCATAGGTGGCACTGAGGGTATTGTCAAACTGGAGGGTCTTAGAGGGACTTTTTGCCATCTTATTCAAGCATGTATCAATGTAGCAGCATCCCCCCTCTCATGTACATGGTACATGAGGGCAGAAAAAAGGAAGAATGACAAAGCTTAAACACACTTTTCTGCTTCGGGTCACATTCCACCTTGTACATCAGAGCAAAAATTGCAGCCATGCTACATTCCAAAGGGGTGTGGTCATGATTAATGGCATTTTAGACCAGTGATGTCCTTAGAGAGGGGCTGAATCATCCAGTAGGTGTCAGCAGTGTCAGAGGTTGTCAAGAACATGATCCTACTGCACATCACACTGCAAACTTGTCATTTTTGCCTGCAGAATGTGTGAAAATGAATACTCTAAGGGAAAGGATGGTTTCATTCATACCATTTATGATATACCCTGAGACGTTTTTGTCTCTATTCTGCCCAGTGATGTTTCTTCCAAAATGTTTTCCTCAGAGGTAGCAATGTGGGTAAGGGGAGGTGTGATGATCTTTTCATGGTGTGACACATCCACAGTGGCACTGGGCAGAATCATGATGAAATCTGTTGTCAATGTAATGTTGTTAGCCCAACTTACATCTCACATGGTCATATGAGCTCTGGCTCTTTTTGTTTTTCTTTTTTACAAATGTTGATGCCTTACTGTTTGAAGTGTCACCAAACCTGAGGGTAACAACACAGAGCATCACAAATGGTTCAAATGGCTCTGAGCACTATGGGACTTAACATATGAGGTCATCAGTCCCCTAGAACTTAGAACTACTTAAACCTAAGGACATCACACACATTCATGCCCGAGGCAGGATTCGAACTGAGACTGAGTGCCTAGAACCATGAGGCCACTGCGGCCGGCAGAGCATCACACTTTTGTATCATTACAGAAGAAGATTGTAAGCACCTTTGACCTAAATTTCAAACTTCTGCATCACAATGGGAGAGAATGACAGGGTTACAAAAAGGTGGTCCTTTAATTTTGTTATGCAATGTAATGTCCACAATCCAATCCAGTCAAGACTGCTACTCATCACAATGAGACCGCAGCACCTGGAGTTGACAGTTGCTACTATTGTGTGAATTGTGCATGTATGAAAACATGTGTATGTATTTCTCCATCTAATGAAGAACTTCATCTGTTAAGCTGAATAATATTCTTCAGCCTACTTTAAAATGTGCCTGTATGCTCCTCAATGCCTCATCTATGCAGTGCATAGCAAATACTTCCTCAATAGTTTAAAAATATATATAATACACTGTATGCATATGTAAGCATAATAAGTAAATGTAGGTGTGCCAAATTTCTCAGCAGTTTTTGGCTTACCACAACATTCCTCCAGATGTGTGTGATAACATTTATTCAGGCTTTGCTAAGGCTAGCCAATATGGTTGCATTTGATGTATTTCAGTTTCTCATGTACCTCCACGAATAGAAAAATTCTTAATGTGCATGATAAATCTCACCTCATTTTCCTGATCCTTTATAAACATTCAGGCTCAACTCAGTTTTACAATTGGCTCAAAAACTAAACTACATATGAAAATTATTAATTTCAACATTTAACTTAAGTATAATTAATTTCATTTTTTGTTCAATAACAAAAACAAACCTTCAAACGGAAACACACAACACCCATACTTTGGTCGCAGGGAATCTCAAAGCGAGGATCTGCTCTGACAAGTGTTTCAAAATATTTGGCCAGCTGCAAATGTTTTCGGATTATGTCCTGAATCCCACGAATTCCATACAGGCGTAGAACAAACCACAACTTCAGTGCACGGAACCGTCGTCCAAGGGGAATCTGCCAATGCTGAAACATATACTTCAAAGTAAACACTACAAGGAAAGACAGTCTTATGCAATACAGTATTTGTGGCATGACATGGTACAGTATTGTTCGGCATATGAGTTTACAAGGGAATGTCTACAAGCAAAGGAAGTGATTAACAATTATTTAAATGATTTAAAGTGATTATTAATTCAAGGGTTGATCTGAACACCACAGTTCATTTCTAGGCATGCCTTATTTACACTGATCTATGACCCTCAAATTCAAAGTGAGTCACCTTGTGCTCTACAAATATGAGATCCTTTTAAAACTAGCAAGCTGTCCCATGTCCACTATAATTTAGCTATTATCATTTAATAACTTTTTGTGGTGGTTTATGTTTTGACATAATTCCATTTTCTGCTCAAAAAGATTAAAACTGAATAGGTCCTCACCATCTACATATCATAGCTCCCATTATGATGATGTTTGCTGTATTGTATAATTGGATTTGACACATTATAAGGCACACAAGAAGGTGGTTTCCTTGAAGATTTCCAAAACAGAAGAAAATTAAGCAGTACAGAGTGAGATATCATAACGGTATTATGCTTGGTCAAAACTTTTTGTCAACTGTTTTTTGGCCTTAAAATGCATTTTCACTTGTTATGTGAGTGAATTAATAATTTTTTACTCAGAATTTTCTCACAGTTCTGTGCTAGGGTTCATAGTTCATGAGCGATATATCTAGATTCAGTGTGGAGCCACACAAAGTTAAGGCAACCATGTAAACACTTTATAGTAAGATGGCCATCTTCCACATCTATGTCAATACCCTGTGAACTGCGAGAAGTTGGGAATTTGTGGTAAGATATTATGGGACCAAACTGCTTAGATCATCAGTCCCTAAGCTTACACACTACTTTATCTAACTTAAACTAACTTAAGCTATGGACAACACACACACCCATGCTTGAGGGAGGACTCAAAACATCTGACGGGGGGAGCCGCATGGACCATGACAAGATGCCTTTTATTATTATCATTTAATTTATTTCCTTCACTCTTTCAACAGTGAATGGTGACCTGGAAGAACTACTATTGGTAAGCCTCCATTTGAAAGTGAATATCTCTGATTCTGCTGCCACAGTTATTTGACATGATGTACTCGAGAGGAAGTAGTATGTTGTCTAACTATTATTGGAATGTACTTTAACCATGGTGCCTCTCTTGTAATGTCTGCCAGGGGAGTTTGATGGACATCTTCATGATGCTCTTATACTTTCCCAATGAACATGTGAAGAAAGGCATCACTTATCTTTGGATATTCTTTATCAGTTCTACCCAGTGAGAGTCCCACAATGCTGAGCAATATTCAAGAGTCAGTTGATTGAGGGTTGCATTAAGCCACTTCTTGTATGAATGAATTACATTTTATTTGGATTCTTCCTGTGGATCTCAATCTGGCCTCAGTGTATCTTTATATACAATTTAATGTACTGATCCAATAGCATTTTGTCAGTTATCTATAAATGTGGAAAAGAGTCTGCACTGATAATGTTCTGATGGTGGTTGCAATCAGTTCTTGCTCTACACTCAAAACAATTTTATTAAATTATTTCAAGGTAAAAGTAATGATTCACAGTTATATGTTTGTTGTATAGGTTGTCTCACTAGATTCAATCACCTTCACAACATCAAATCTATAAAATTTTGCACAATATGATCATATTTATGCTGCCTGATTCAGTGCAGAAGACCTTCTGACATACTGATACATGTTTCTGGAGGTTGATTCCATGATAGTATGATACACTTTTGTGAAAGTTTATTGTGCAGAGAGTCTATCACAGGTTATCATAAAACAGTGGAAAGTCCAGATTGGAATACCAACAATATTAAGTAAATGGGTAACTTACTTACGACCATAAAATATCACATTGAGATGCAGACAGGCACAATGAAAAGACTGTTACACATTGAGGTTTTGGCCAAAGCTTTCTTCAGAAAGGAAAACACATGCACACTAACACTAGCAAGCACACCTCACATACATATGACAATTATCTCCAGCTGCTCCAGCCAGAATGCAACTTTATAACATAAAGCAAAAGGAACAATCTGGAGTGAGTGGGGAATGGGTAGGAATAGCAGGGTATGGGGGTGGGGGAAAAGGGGGGAGAGACAAATCAGCACAGCATGGCATAGCATACAGGGACTAGATGGTGGCATGACTAAGCTGCCAGTCACAATGCCAGGAAGCAGTAGGGGAAGGGGCAAGAGGAAATGGGGAATGGAAAAAAGAAGCAAAAAAAGGGTAAAGGTGGGTGGTTGCATTGGCAGAGAGTGGTGCACAATGAGGATTAGAGGATTGAATTAGGACTAGATGATAGGACAGAGGAAGGGGAATCTGTCAGGCGGAGGGTGTGGGGACAGTACATTACTGTAAGCTGAGGCTGGTAGAATTTACAGAGCAAAAATTGTGTGGTACAGGAAAGAGTGATCTGTCCTATGCAGGAAAGCTGGTGGAGGGGAGGATCCAGATAGCCCGAGTTGTGAAGCAGCCATTGAAAGCAAGCATGGGGGGGGGGGGGGGGGGATTTTTTGGTGTCAAAATGCAGATACTGTTGCGGGTTAGTGGTTTTAATATGGACAAAGTTGTGGATGGAGCCATCAGAGAGGAGGAGGTCAATATCCAGGAAGGTGGCATACCAGAGGGAGGTGGAAGGTATAAGGATAGTATGTTTTGGCCCCAAGTTCAGATCATGAACATATTATCAATGAACCTAAGCCAGATCATGGGGTTGGGGCCTTGGGAGGCCAGAAAGGTTTCCTCTAGTGGCCCATGAACAAGTTCGTATAGGAGGGTGCCACAGCGATACCTATGGTGGTGCCTTGTTTTTGTTTGCAAACTTTCCTTCAAAGTAGAGGTTGCTGGTTGTTACGACAAAGTTAGTAAGTTGTATGAGGAATGAGGTATTAGGTTTGGAGTCTGAAGGCTGTTGGGAAAGGTGCTATTCAACAGTAGCAAGACCATAGGTGTGAGGGATGTTGGTGTATAGGAAAGCGGTGTCAACAGTGATGAATAGGGATCCAGGATGTAAAGGGGTGGGGATGGTAAATAGTCAGTGAAGGAAGTACTATCTTTGACATGGGAGGCTAGATTCTGGATAATGGGATGGAGGTGATGGTCACAGGGGGCCAAAATTCTTTCAGTTGGAGCACAATAACCAGCTACAATAGGACGTCAAGAATTGTTGGGTTTGTGGATTCTGTGGAGGATGTAGAAAGTGGGTGTGCAGGGGGGAATGAAGAGGTAAATGGATTCAGGGCAGAGTTTCTGGAAAGGGCCTAAGCCTTTGAGAAGGGACTGAGTGTTATGTTGGACTTCTTCGACGAGATCACTCTGGCAGAGTTTATAAGTGAAGGACACAGACAATTGGCAGATGCCTTCTGCCAGGTAGTCACTGTGATTCATAATGATAGTCCTATCATCTCTAATCATCTCCTCCCTTCGTGTTCCCTTACGCTCATTTTGCACCACTTTCTACCACCATGCCCACCACTATTTTTCACCTTCTCTGCTGCTCTCCTTTTCCACTTCCCCCTCCCTGCCCTTTACCCAATCTCCTTCCCCAATAGCCTCCAGGCATTCCACTGGGCAGCCATGTCCTGCCACCATTTAGTCCCTGCACACTCCACCAGGCAGGACTGACTTTTCTCCCTCCACCTGAATCCTACTATTCCTCCCTATTCCCACCCCTTTCCAGACTTCTGCTTCCATATGACACAACACAATTTCATTCTGGCTGGATTGGCTGGTGATAATCATCATGAATGTGTGAGATGTACTTGCTTGTGTGACTGTGTAAGTGTGTTTTTGTTTTTTTCCTTTTCAGTCAAAGGCTTTGACTGAAAGCTCATTGTGTAATAGTCTTTCATTCTGTGTGTCTGCAACTCATCACATCACATTTGTAGCACATAGCAATCTATCCTTTTCATAACACTGTTGATATTCCAACCTGCACTTTCTATTGTTTGATTTTGCATAAAAGTTTTTCTTCCATCCCACAACCCTACGATGTTTTCCTCTGTAACTATTCTCTAAAGTAGTACTTTACTCAGTGTCTGTTCTTTGTCTTATTTCCTACGTTTTATCATCACTTTCCAAACTGTATACACTCTGACATCTGAGCCACACAGTATCACTGGCCTCATTCACACACAACACACAGACACATGACCAGATGGATTATTGGTGCAGTATCTCATGCCGCAAATTATTACTGCCAATAATTATAATTATTCCTATTGATCACATTCCTTTCCACATCCTTACATATTTTCACCCATTATTTCACACACCTACCTGTGCCACACGAACTTGTGAGCATTGACCTAATCAATCCTCCTCTCTCTTCCCTTATCCAAACACACGCATACTCCTATACATTGTGAGTTTCAACCTTTTTCCCCACATTTTTAAATGTATTTTTCTGTATTTCTATGTATTTCTGCAGTTTGTATATATCTGTGCATATTTTTAAGTATTTGTGCATATATTTACATATATGTATGCACTTTATACATCTTTTTCTGTTATCCAGTTACCCTCACAACCACATAATGCCTTCATCTGCCCATTTTCTACATCATTTCCAACTTCCCCAAAGCCTTCTGGGTCACTATGGACTCTGCTCCATCTTTCTGCACCAGTTCAGGGAAGTACCACTTTTCCTGGTTAAAACTCAGTCCCACATACTGTGCCTTAAAGGATGCCTAAACCACGGCATCCCTCCAACAGCCTTACCATAAAAAATATTTTTTCTAGATCCTACCCCACCATTCACAATTACCTTCATCTTTCCAGATACCACAAGTCCCTATTCCTCACAAACATGGTACTGCAAAACACATTTCCATGGCACAGGCAATCCAGAACCACCTCTGTCCCCTATTGCTACTATGCAATCCATATTACATACATCATACCTCTGAAATTGAATCCCTTGGCCTCCAGCACCTAGAAGAGCATTCCAGACACCACCTCCATAAGTTGCAGTATGTAGCTTGATGACATTCACCTGATGCCTTGAGGCACCACTATACAGCACCTATCCTACCCAAAAGTGTTCCTCCACATCAACCATTCATAGCAACCACATCCTGCCTAGCTGACTTTTTCAACTTACCACATCCTCTAACACTCCCTAAATCCAGGGCCAAACCAATCCCAGAACACTGTTAGCAACCTTTCCAACAAAAATCTGAGCCCCTCAGAATTTTCAATTCAATTCACAGGTCTTCAGCACTACACCCAAATTTAACAATGTTGGACTTTTCAAAGACCTACACTTCTTCTCCCAATCCCTGCAATGGAAACACTTCTTTGCAATCAACCCTCCAACCAAAGCTAACATAATCTTAACATTGTACCCTGCCTCTCCCAGTTCACAACATTATCCACCTGCATTCATACCTCCCACCCCACTCCATCTCCCTTTTAACCACTCATTGATCACCATCCTTTCTCAGGTCCTTTTCTAGGAACACTAACTCTTCAGTAGAAGAAACGACAGCCACACAGGCTCAAAACATATCCTGACTAACTGTCCTATCTGCAAACACAGTTCCAACACTTTCATTATAAAGTAGGGCGACTGTCTGGTGGAAGGCCTCTGCCAATTGTCTGACTCCTACACATATAATCTGTGCCAGAATGATCTGATAACAGAAGCCCAACATAATCTCCAACCCCTGCTTAGAGCCTTCGGTCCTTCCCAGAACCTCTCCCCTGAATCCATTTCTCCCCTCACCCCTGTGACCTGTGACACTTTGCACACCCACCATCTTCAAGCTCCCCAAAATCAAAAAACCCAGAAATCCTGTACACACTATTGTAGCTGTTTGTTGTGCTCTGACTGAAAGAATTTTGGCTCTCACTGACCAACACCTTCAACCCCTTAATCAGGATCTAGCCTCCAACATCAAAGTTACCACTTCCTTCACTGACTAGCTGCCATCCCCACCCCTTTATCCCTTGGATCCCTACTCATCACTGTTGACACCACTTTCCTATACACCAACATCCATCACACCTATGGTCTAGCCGCTATTGAATAGTATCTTTCCACAACAGCCTTCAGACTCCAAACCCAATACCTCATTCCTCATACAACTTACTAACTTTATCCTAACAACCAACAACCTCTCCTTTGAAGGGAAGGGAAGCAAACAAATATATGGCATAGCCTTAGGCATCCACATGGCACCCTCCTATAGGAACTTGTTTACGGGCCATCTAGAGGGAACCTTCCTAGCCTCCCAAAACATCAACCCCATGATATAGTTCAGGTTCATTGATAATATCTTCATGATCTGGGCTCAGGACAAAGACACCCTATCCTTATACCTTCATAACCTCAACACCTTCTCTCTCAGCCATTTTACCTGGTCCACCTCAATCCGGTATGCTACCTACATGGACATTGACTCCCTCCTCTCTGATAGCTCCATTCACAAATATCCTCCAGGCCTTATGATTTTCTGTAACATGTACCCACACACACACACACACCCAGCCTCCCACCACCCTCAAGAAACAGTTACAAAGCAGGGCTCCCTTTATCAGCCAGTATCATCCAGGATTGGATCAAGTGAATCACATTCTTAATCAGGGCTTCAATTATCTATCATCACGTCCTGGAATGAGGAACATCCTACCCAATATCCTTCCTACCACCCCTAAAGTGGTGTTCCATCGCTCACTCAACCTCCAAAAAAAATCTTGTGAATCCCCAACCCAGCTGAATATAACATGTTTTATTTCAATATCTGGTTTGCAACCTGAGCCATCTGGATGCTCTTCTCCACCACCAGCTTTCCTAAATTATACAGATGGGAATTATTCTTACAACATATTCTCCACTTCTTAAATTATCGCAGTCTCAAACTGTGGTAACCTCCCCATACCCACTACCCAACAGTTTCTACCCCACCTGTCCTATCCCCTCACCCTCATTGTGCACCACTCTCTGCCAATGCATCCACTGGCCTTTTACCCTTCTCTGCCTCTCTCCTTTTCTGTTCCCTATCCCCACTCCCCTTCCTCCCTCACAGCCATCCAATGCTATGCCTGGCAGTCTTATCCTACCATCATCTAGTTCCTGCACTCTCCTCCAGGTAGTGCTGACTTCTCTCCTGCCATCCATAACCTGCTCTTTCCTGCCTCCCTACCCCATGCCAGATCGCTGCTTCCCTTTGATGCAACACAGTTGCATTCTGGCCAGAGATAGCCATCATGTGTGTGTATGTGAGGTATACCAACTTGTGTGATCGAGTGTGTTTTCATTTCGGAAGGTGGCTTCGTACAAAAACTCAATGTGTAACAATCTTTTCATTGTGTCTATCTGGAACTCAGCATGTCATAGCTACAGTGAGTAGAAATCTATCTTTTTCATAATATTACAGCGAAAACAATCAATTATTGACAACATTATTTAATTAGATAGATAAAAAATCAACTTACCAAGTGGCAGCAGAAAACACACATAAAAGACTAGTGTAATTGGCAAGCTTTTGAAGCTAGTGGCTCCTTCTTCAGGCAGAAGGATTGAAGGGGAAGCAAAAGTGGTGAAGGAAGAGGACTGGAGAGGTCTAGGGAAAGGGGTAGATTTCAGGAAAGTCACCCAGAACCACAGATCGGGGGAGATTTTTTTTCTCATCCCATACGGTAAGTCTCTCCTGACCTGCAGTTGTGGGTGACTTTCCTGAAATCTATCCCTTTTCCTATACTTCTCCAGACCTTTTCCTTCACTCCTCCTCCTTCCCCTTCAACCCTTCTGCCTGAAGAAGGAGCCACTGGCTTCCAAAGCTTGTCAATTACAACCATCTTTTATGTGTATGTTGCATCTGAACAGTGCGACAGGTACCAGTAGGCAATATGGAGCAAATGCAACAGGTACCAACAGGTATTATGTAAAACCTCTGTGAAGTGGCTCCTCATGTCATTTGGAGCCTCTGATCTGAAGATTTTCTATCGACTGAAACCACTTACTGGAATCAAAACTAAATAAGCTACTGAGATTGGGACTGATCTTTATTAAAATTGTACAGACTATACCAGTAGTTCTGCAATGTTGTCAATAATTGTTATCTCTGACAGGCGTGTAAGGACACCATCAAGTGATACCAAAATCAATTGCATGGAAACCTGAACAACGAAATACAGTTGAGAATAAAATCAGCTTTATACACTAAAAGCATATTGAATCACTCATATAAAGGCTTGTTAGCCTTTTCAATTTTGTGCTTTCTCAGAAGTAATTATGTTTAGGCCGGCCGCGGTGGCCGTGCGGTTCTAGGCACTTCAGTCCGGAACTGCGTGACTGCAACAGTCGCAGGTTCGAATCCTGCCTCGGGCATGGATGTGTGTGATGTCCTTAGGTTAGTTAGGTTTAAGTAGTTCTAAGTTCTAGGGGACTGATGACCTCAGATGTTGAGTCCCATAGTGCTCAGAGCCATTTGAACCATTTGAATTATGTTTAGTACTCTCTCTCTCTCTCTCTCTCTCTCTCTCTCTCTCTCTATCTCTCTCTCTCTCTCTCTCTCTCTCTCTCTCTCTCATGCAAATGCAACCCGCACACTCACGACTGCAGTCTCTGGCAACTGAAGCCACACTGCGAGCAGCTGCACCAGTGGATGTTGTTAGTGGTGACTGGGTGAGGGTAAGGAGGAGGCTGGGGTGGAGAAGGGGAGGGATAGTAGGGTAGGGGTGACGGATAGTGAAGTGCTGCTGGGGTGAGTGCAGGGACCAGGTGGGGGGTCGGTAGGGCAGCTGTGTGCTGTCGGGAAGTTAGACAACAGGTAGGGGAGAGTTGGAGAGGGTGAGTGGGGTAGCGGAAAAGGAGAGAAGTAAAAAGACTGGGTGCGATGGTGAAATGAGAGCTGTGTAGTGCTGGAATGGAACAGGGAAGGGGCTGGATGGGTGAGGATAATGACTAATGAAGGTTGCAGGGAAAGTTCCCAGCTGCGCAATTCAGAAAAGCTGGTGTTGGCGGGAGGATCCATCTGGCACAAGCTGTGAAGCATTCATTGAGATGAAGGCTGTCATGTTTGGCAGCGTGCTCAACAACAGGGTAGTTCACTTATTTCTTGGCCATGACCAGTTATATCCTCACCCACAATTACTGTTCCTTAGAAAGCATTACTGACAAACAAATCAGGGATATAGCTATGGGCACGTACATGACACCATACTATGCCAACCACTTAGAGGAATGCTTCCTAAACACTCATAATCCTAAACCCCTCACCTGGTTCAGATTCAATGATGACATCTTTGCAATCTGGATCAAGGGTGGGGAGACCCTATGCCCATTCCTCCAGAACCTCAACAACTTCTCCCCGGTTTGTGCCACCTCACCTAAAAAATGGCTACATCAGTACCTCTGTCCATATCAAACCCACTAACCACCAGCAATACCTCCTCTTCAACAGCTGCCACCTGTTCCTACCAAGAAGTTCCTTCCACACAGCCTAGCCACTCGTGGTCATCACATCTGCAGTGACGAGTGGTCCCTTTTGAAATGTACTGATGGTCTCACTGAAGCCTTCACAGACCGTAATTATCCCCCCAACCTTGTACAAAAACAAATTTCCTGTGTTTTATCTTTCCAGTCTCCCACCACCTCCCAAAGTCTCATGGCCTGGACTACACAATATACTCATCCATCCCTACACAACCCCACTCCCAACTCCTTACTTGATGACTCATATCCCTGTAATAGACTTAGATGCAAGACCTGTCCCATACATTCTCCCACAACCCCCTAATCCAGTCCTGTCACAAACATCACCTATCTCATCAAAGGCACAAGCTAAGCTGCAACCACAGTTCTGCATTCTATGTGGGCATGACAACCAACAAGCTGTCTGTCTGCATGAATGGCCACTGACAGACTGTGGCCAAGAAACAAGTGGACCACCCTGTTGCTGAGCATGCTGCCAAACATGACATCCTTCATTTCAATGATTGCTTCACAGCCTGTGCCATTTGGACCCTTTCCGCCTACACAAGCTTTTCCAAATGGCACAGGTGGGAACTTTCCCTATGTTCCCATAACCCTCCTAGCCTCAACCTTTGTTAGTCTTTGTCCTCACTCATCCATTCCCTTCCCTGTTCCCATTCCACTACTACACAGTCCTCATTCCATCATCACACCCAGTATTTTAACTTCTCTCCTTTTCCACAACACATCCCCCTTCCCCACCTCTCCTCTGCCTGCCATCTAACCTCCCAACTGCACAGAGCTGCCCTGCCCTCTTCTCACCCTGTCCATGTGCACTCCCCAGCAGCACTTCACTGTCCGCCACTCGTACCTTACTATTGCTTGCCCACCCTGCTCCAGCCGCTTCCTTCCCACACCCAGTCACCACTCCTATCATGCACTGGTGCTGTTGCTTGCAGTGTGGCTTCCGTTGCCAGAGACTGCAGTCGTGCAAGTGTGAGTTGCATTTGTGTGAGCACACATGTGTGTGTGTGTGTGTGTGTGTGTGTGTGTGTGTGTGTGTGTGTGTGTGTGTGTGTGTTTTAGAACTGTCTAAGGATGTATAAACCATTTACAGATTTTCTCAGACACAAAACTGATATAGTTTGCCTATAAAACACTTTTGTCTATTTGAGAACAATTTCATAAGTACATATCAAATTTCTCATATATGAGTTCTTAAAGGTTGTTAGGACATACACATTGAAAAAAATCTCTTCTTTCTCTAAAGAATAAACACCAAAAATGTGTACAGCTGCTTTGTAAAGTAAATGATATTCCTCAACTATGCCATTTAAACTCTTACATCTTAATGTTGTTTTGACCACATAGAAACAAGCAGGATGCTATACCTACTGATCATATTGCGTGCTGACATGTCAGTCATGGACATGCTCTACTGCATGAAAAAGCCTATGCATTTCTTGCAGACATTGCAAATTATAATTGGCATGTCTTCATAACTATGAAACCAGAATGGTCTCTACATTTTACAACTGTGCCGAAAAGAAAATATGGACAGGTTACTGCCATGAAGTAGCTACTGTCCAGTCACTTGTCAGTATTGATCAATATTGAAATTTGTAACCTCAATGTATTTACATTTATTTCTGTGGAGAAAATCATAGCCATCAGATAAGAAGTAACCGAAAAACATACCAAGCAGTTAATGTGAACGTATAGTGTTTTGTTGTTATAGTAGCATGACACAGAGCACGTTCATTGTACTTCTGTATGACAAATAGTAATGTAATGCAAATAGGTCTCAGTATTTACAGATGAAGGTAAATATTTTCTCTAAAAATACCATTGTAATCAAGTAAATAGCTACAAATATCAGATAAAAAGCAGCTACATAACATAAATGAGAAGGTAGCTGCATTTTTCAGAGCAGCAGCTTTCTTTCTAATTTATGGGATTCAATTTCACTGTGATAAGTATGAATAGCATTAAACTGTACAGTGATATTTTATTGTTGATGCAGCATGCAGATTTACTGTCTATTATTTCCTTGTGATGAATGAATGAACTATAATGTCAAATTGCTGGTGCTACAATTCATTCCAGTTATTCTGATCAGGTTGGAGCTTGTAGAGTTGCCGATATGCGTGTACTCTCTATGTGCACTGTTCCCTTGCATTATGACAGCACAGCTTCCAAATGCAGCACCAGCACAGCTCGTGCTTTGCTTACAGGGCCTTCAACATGACTCCAAACTTCTAAGTTTACTCACCCAGACAGTGCCTTTGCCCCTGTGGTGATGACTTTACTATGGCTACCTCAGAGATTCAATGAAGAGATGGAATCAAAGCGCGGTTAGGATAGTGCACAAGAGCCTCTCCTATTCATAGTGGCACTCATAATGAACTTTTCTCCTTGACTACTTAGGTGCTCCTACCTATAGCATTCTTCAGATCCTCAACCCTGGTGCAGACGTTGCTATCCTGTCCTACGTTCATTTACAGGACCAACTCATAGTCTGCTGTGACACTGTTCATGCTGCTGCAGCCAGTATATTCCTCCATGCTACTCCTTGGTCCCCTGTCTATCCCTAATCCTTACAAATACACTGGCACCTTTGTCACTGGAACCTCCACCATAGGCACATCCATCACTGGTGTATCTGACACTGGCCCTTCCAGTACCACCACCAGCACCACCACCACCACCAGTGCCACAAGCACCAATGCAGTCAGCACCAGTCCCTTTGCTCCGCCAGCCACAGCAATTCTGCTAGCCTCATACAAGCCCATTGTCCTTTCTCTTGGAAGGGCCAGTTGCCTAATGTTTCTGTACTATTTCCCAACAGGAAATATCATAAGACACAACACACTTCCCAACAATCCACACTCTGTGCCACCCCTGCTTGGTTGCCTCTCCAAAACCCTTCAAGCCAGTGCCATGTACCACCACATGGGCCTCTTGTATTGTGCAGGGCTGCAGTTGTTGCCTATCTGGACATCCTCCTCAGGCCATAAGCAAGACTTCCCTGGCCCTCACATTATGCATTCCTGGAAATTTTGACACAAAGATTGGCTACATGGGTTACACCTCTGTTGTTACTTTCAGCAGCCAGATCAACTTCCAAGATGACAACTTCACATCTGTCACCAGGTACAGTGGCTAGTTAAGTATTCAGGATGATGACAACTCTTTCGTCTTCACATTTCCTCCTATCAGTTTTCATCTGAGCCAAATGCATATCTTACAGCTGATCCAGGCTGTCTGCCTCTGGCCAACACCCCCTGGGTTCAGGCCTGTACCAAGCAAGCACCCATCCTAGGGCTGTTTGCCTAACCCTGGGGTGCCTCCTCCCGTTAGCTATAACACCATCTCTGAGATGCCTTCACCATCTCTGCCTTCGGGGAGGGATGCTATATCCCCAGGCTACTATCTGTAACAGAGCCACCAACAATACAGTTGTGTGCCATGGATTGCCAAAGCTCTGGTCTGTTAATGGCACTACTTTTCCAGATCAAACAAAAACAGTCAGTCATCAACACAAAATGCTGGGTTGTTTTCAACCAAACCTCCAGCAGCCACCATGGTACTATGTGGTGCCAACCTCATTTCCAGAGGCATTGATGCAAAACAGTGCTACCATTGCCAGAGTGTCCATGGTCTATCTATCCTTGAGTACCATTCATTCACTGCTGCCTATGGTCTCACTTACTTCAGACTTTATACATTCTCGAGCACCCTGTGCTCATCACCACCTATGTTCTTACAGACTTCAGACTTTATCCATCCCTGAGCAACCTACTATCACCACCAACCATAGCCTCAAAGACTCTGTCCATGTAAGAACATCCCAGTGCAATTGTCGGTGACTGACCTTCAGCCTGAGCCACGTAGTACAACTTACATCTCTAGAAATTGTTTTGTATTCTGTTCATTGGAATTAATACACAAATAATTTTTCTTTGCTAACTACATGAACACTACAGTTTTTGGTCCTAAATCAAAAGAATTAAATGGTCAAAAAATAAATGTAGTCAACTGATCACATTATTTTTCATACATAAAATATTATTTTCATTGAGTCACTATGGAAAATGCTCCTGTGGAAGGTTTTAGAAGGTATTCAGTTTTTATTTTGTTGCATGAAAGTATTAAAAAAGTTGTTAAGTGCCTAGTTTGACTGTAGTTGGTGTTTAGCATTAAAACAAAATAACAGACCATTAGAATGATTATTTGTTAGAGAAAAACTCATTCCCTGAAATAAAAAGTCTATGAACAAGTTGTAAATGCATTGACTAAAGACGGAACATTTTTGTTCCTATAGTGGAGTTTAGGGGGCTCAAAAATTCTGGCAGCTCTACTGTTAACTACTGTGTGTAGGAAGTATTATGATAGCAATTTGATGTGACCAGACTTATGTGGCTTCCTCCATCTTCTCACAGGAGACAGAATTTTCAGGGAGAATCATGGGAAAACACGGCATGAAATGTGGCAATTTGATAAGCATGAATGCCCATTATCTAGCTAGTGTGACTTTTGATATGTAGTGCCAGTAAATAAGAGTAATCAATTACTGTAGAACCAAACATAGTTGCTATATGAGCAATGAAAATCAAGTTAAAACAAGTTTAATTTAAGTGGGGTGAATCAGAATTCAGCTTGATATGAGGAAATCCAGCATGGGTTGTGGGATGGCAGTGCCAAAGGCTTCCACAATGAGCCAAGTTGAGTGTCGTGAAGTGACTTGCATGAACACAAGGAAGATAAAGGAACAAATTATTGAGGAAAAGAGTACTCAAAGAGTAATAATGAGTGTGATCTTTCTGGTAAATGAGATGACAATCAGATAACACAAGGAAAGCACTGCTGAAGTATGACATGAAACAGAAGCAGAGATCAGTAACAAGACATATTATTGTGATAGTGAATAAAAGAAAACACATGGTAAATAAATTAATTCTCTGTATCAGTGTATAAGGCAGAGAGTGGAAAATGTGGAGCATTCAGGTAATGTGGCAGGTGTGTCACGGACAGTGACACCACAAGCAACAGTGATATGTTAAGCTACTCATATAAATGTAGTAAGTAAATTAAACTGAGTAGAATTAAGGAAAACAGAAAATCATGAGGAACTAAAAGCAGACACAACAAGTATGTAAGGATAAAGTATGCCAGTAGAAAAAGGTAGTATTGAAAAGGTGGAAATTGCAGTGGGAGGACACTGTAGAATATGTAATATCAACATTACATGTGCCTAGTAAATTAAGAATGAAGAAGAAGATAATCATAAGATAAGATATCAGTCTGAGGAAAACCTGTCACTTTAGAAAAAAATTTGTGATCTTAGAAAAATAATTTAAACAGTCGTATGAAGTTCAGTCGTGACTAAGGATGTTAAGATGTATGAAAAAGGGGAAAGAAAGAAGAGACAGCTGGAGGAGAGTATTCCTTGCAGGAGAGTTATTGAAGTAGTATGCAAGGATTATATTGGCATTGTTTACCAATGGAGGTGGGTATGAAATGTGGTAATGTGATGTCCATGAACTCCCACATTCCAGCTTAGCACAGCTTTTAATGTGCGGTGACTGTAAGTAATAGTAATCAATTATTGTAGAAGCAAACATGGTTGCTGTAAGAGCACTGAAAAACTAACAGTGAGTTTAATTTAAGAGGGGTGAATCAGAATTCAGCTTCATATGAGGCTAGTCAGCATGGGTTGTGGTGTGGCAGTGCCAAGGGCTTCTGAAGTGAACTGAGTTGACTGTTGGTGTGGGGTTGCAGTGAACATGCATGAGCCAGGAGATGGAGGAATACAGCCATGGTAAAGGTGAACAAAAACTGAAGCACTGTACCTGTAGATGGACTCCACTTTGAGAAAGATGGGCTGGTCCTACCAGCACCCTCTAGCAAAGGAAAGGTAGTTCTGTTGTTAAATAATTATGGTAAAGCAGGATGCATCAACAAAAATGAGATAAAATCATATTTCCGCAACTGAAGTGCTAGAGAGTCAATGGGAGTTAGTTAAAATTAAGCACGTTCAATTTTATGAAAAAGATGGTGGTTCATGTCATAGCAGGATTGAAAGAGGGAAGGATGGCAGGAATGGCATTGTTAGGGATGTGGAGTTCTGGTGGCAAATGGGATGGATGGGCATCAGTGCTGCTAGCCCAAAGCTCATAAATAAGTTCTGTGTTTTTCCCAAACATGACCAGAGTGTGTGCAGTCATTTAGGCATATGTTGTGCAATTTTATAATAGTGCATTGAAAGTTTGCTGTGGACTGGGACAATCAGAGAGGCATAGACAAACAAAGGTCACATAGCAAAGCTTATTCTGAGCAACAATATGGAAGACACCAGAAATGGTAAGTCAGCTTCTGCACTTGCTCCCATTGCTGTACTTGCCATTTGTGGCCGAGCATTGATCAATGGTAACCTTTTGGTTACAATCGTTACTAATGTAAATTGTGGGATGTTAGTGGGGCTTGACTGGGTAGTTCTGTTATCCAATCTGATCCAGGTGTGTCATGACATAGTGATTATCATTCATCGCTTCTCCCCTTGGGGCACCAATGTTAATTCTTATTTTGTTTTCACCAACCAGGAGTAGCATGGCATTCCTCTTCAGGGCAAAGGCAATGATGAAATGTTACTGTCATAGCAAACACTGATAACAAAGTAATGGAAATTAATGGCTGAGAATATGAATAGCAGAGAATATCAACTAAAATAATCCAATTTTGAAATACAATGTAATTGGATTGATAAAGAATTTACTCACTGAGTGGTAGCAGGTGATTATACATATAAAGATATTTAGATTTGTAAGCTTCTGGAGCCAGTGGCTCCTTTTTCTGGAAGGATGATTGAAGGGAAAGGAAGAGGGATGAAGGAAAATGACTGTTGAGGTTTATGAAATGGGAAGAGTTTGGAAAAGTCACCAAGAACCCAGGGTCGGAGAACTTACCAGATGGGATGAGAAGGGAAAGTCTTTCCTGGTATTGGCCTAAGGATTTGAAGGGAGACTGGAGGGGCGTCACTGTGGCAGTGTACATAGATGGATGAATATGACAGCTGGCAGAGTCCTTTCCCCAGGAAATATCAGCAGTTCAAACCCACAGTGGTGGAGCCTTTGTCAGCAGGTAGGATTATAAGATAGGAATCAGTTTTTGGGTGGTGGATTGTGGTTCTTTCTGTAGATGAAAGGTTAGCTTCTATGTTGAGGGATTTCAGGAATTATGGTGAGACAAAGTTTATGGAGGAGTGAACTGAGCCAGGCAGAGTTCATCATCGGCTTTGAGTTGAGTTTGATTGGTAGGGTTGATGGTGAAAAAGCTTTTCCACTGTAGGGAGCAGGAGAAGCAGAGAAGGTCATTAACAAGTCCAGCATGATTGAATTTGGGAGTGGGGTAAAAGGTAAGGCCTTGGGGAAGGACTGCTCCTTCTGTGGGACTAAAACTTTTGGAGGAAATATTAATGACTGTGTTTGATTTCTGGATTGTGTGTGGTGGTGAGAGGGAGTTTCTGAGTATGTGGTAAATGTAGTAGGTCTGTAAGGCAGGGTTTGTTGGCTATGAGGGGACATGGGGGAGGTTTGGAGGCAGGTAGTAGTAGTCCAACAAATATTTTGAGGTGGCATTGTGCATGCTGCTCTGGTTCCTGGAGGGCAGCAGTTTCAGTGTGAGAAATGGGATGCAGGAATTAGGGACTGAAAAGCACAAAAATTTTACAGATAGAGAGTAAACACTTCACTCCCACCCCTATTAACATTCCATGATTTCTTAACCTCAAGTCTTGCCTCACCATCATTCCCTAAGTTCCTCAACATGGAAGCTAACCTTACATCTGCAGAAAGAACTGCAATCCACCACCTAAAGAGTGGTCCTGACTGTATAATTCTACCTGCTGACAAATGCTCCTTCAATGTGTTTTTGAACTGCAGAGATTACCTAGTGGAAGGAATCTGCTAGCTGTCAGATTCATTCACCTACAAACCCTGTAATAGTGACAAATTCCAGAAATACAACAGGATCTCCCATCTCTCCTCAAATCCTTAGCCCAGTCCCAGAACCTCTCACTGAGTCTATCTCTCTCCTCACCTTAACACTCCCCACACTCCTACTTTCTACATGCTTTGGAAAGCCCCTAAATCCAACCACCCAGGATGCTCCAATGTGGACAGTTACAGTGCCCCCACTGAGAGACTCTGCTCTTATGGACTAACATCTTCAGTGTATTGTACATAATATACCCTCCTACATAAAAGACACCAACCTGTTCCATTACCAACAGTACCCTGCATGTCATTAATGATGTCACCTCCCTCTACACTAACATCCCTAATGCTCACGGTCTTGATACTACTGAATACCACCTTTCCCAATGCGTGACTTATCACAGACCAATAACTTTCCTACCTGGTCAGCATGACCTACCATATCCTCAGCCACAATTACTTCATCTTTGAATGCATCACATAAAGTCTAACCCATGGTATAGCAATGGATATCCACATGACACCATCCCATTCATGGGCCTTCTAGAGGAAGCCTTCCTAATTACACAGAATCCCAAGTCCTTCACATGGTTCAGATTCACTGATGATATCTTTGTTACTGGAGTAAGGTGAGGACACCCTATCCACATTCCTCCATAACCTCAACACAAAAAACACCTTTTCCCCCATTCGTTTCATCTGGTCCTGCTCAACCCAACACACTACTTTACTTGATGTTGACCTCCACCTCAAAAAATGCCTACCTATATTCATATCAAACCTACCAACCACCAGCAATACTTCCACTTTGACAGCTGCCATCCATTCCATAGCAAGTTACATACAGCCCAGCCAATCATGCCCATTGCATCTGTAGTCATGAGCATTCCCAAATATACCAATGGTCTCACTAAGGCTTTCACAGACCAAAATTACTCTCCCAGCCTTGTACAGCAACAGATCTCCTATGTCTTGTATCTCCAGTCACCTCCCACATTTCCACCATCTGGCCACAAAGGAGCACTCCCCTCATGACTCAGGACCGCCCAGAACTAGAACAACTGGAGCACATTCTCCACCAGAGTTTTGTCTACCTCTCATCGTGCCCTGAAATGAGGAATATCCCACCTACTATCCTCTCCATCCATCCCACAATGGTATTCCACTGAACCTACACAATATCCTTGCCCCATCCCTACTGCAACCCTGCTCCCAGCCCCTTGCCTCATCACTCATATTCCTTTACAGATGTAAGACTTGTCCCATACTACCTCCTACCACCATCTACTCCAGGCAGGTCACCTACCCCATCAAAGGTAGGGCTACTCATGAAAGTATCATATGATCTACAAACTGAACTGTAACCACTGTGGCACATTTTACATGGGCATGACAACCAACAAGCTGTCTGTTTGCATAAATGGCCATCAACAAACTGTGGCCAAGAGACAGCTGGACCACCCAGTTGCTGAACACGCTTCCAAACATGACTTATGTCACTTCAATGACTGCTTCACAGCCAGCGTCATCTGCATCCGTCCTACCAACACCAGCTTTTCTGAGTTGTTTAGGTGGGAACCTCCATGCAATAGATGCTACAGTCCTATAATCCCCTGGCCTCATCTTGTGCTAGTCCCTGTCCTCCTCTCACATATCCCCTTCACTGCTCTGACTCCAGCACTTCATAGGTACACAGGTACACTATTCCACCAACACACCCACTACTCCCTCTCCCTCTCCCTCTCCCCCCTCCTCTACTCCTTTTCTGTCCCCCCCCCCTCTTCCCCCTAAGACTCCTTAATGCACCTAGCAGTGCTATCTTGTTCCCCCACATTCCTGCATGCTTCCACAAGCAGCATTACACATTCCCCCACCCCTATCTTGCTATCTCTTCCCCTCCCCACCCCTGGTTCCTCCTTATCCCCATCACCCAGACTGCTTCTCCAATTAAGCACAATTGCCTTGGTGGCCATACTCAGTGATCATGTGTTATGTGTATGTTGCACTAGCAAGAATGCGTGTGTGATTTACACATTAGAAGAAGCCCTTTTGGCTAAAAGCTCATATTTTTAGCTGTCTTTTTGATGTGCCTGTCTGCAACTCAACATCTCCTTTATATGGTGAATAGCAATCTATCCTTTTCATAATATTGTTGTTAGTCCAGCCTGAATTTTCCATGGTTTGATTATGCTGCTTAATTATATAGATAAAAAATGCACTAGATATAATTTCTGGTCATCAATTACCTTCAGGAGGTCAAATTTTTAATTCCAGTAACAGACACATATGAAAATGCATATAACTAGACTCATCTGTTGTTAGGACAAGGGGAAACAAAGATTTGTGTTCTGTAGCAGTTCTGATATCTGCCTTGCTTCACCGACTTCTGCCTGGCAATAAAGTCTTCAATTTCTTAACTATCACACCCTATGCTCTTTATTGTCATACTACATCTGAACATATTGGGATGTCTGATCAGCTGATTGCAAGAATAGCTCAAGGACGGTCCTATCAAGTCAGCATTAGATGTTAATACTTTGCTGTGACCAACATCACAGCGAGAAAAATAACTACTTTTTAGTGACATGGTAATTTTTGTAAAGTCTTTAAGGGCAGTATTCTTAAAGCTAACGGTTGTTAGTGACATAAACAGTGCTTACTGTTGTAAATATAATTTGGTAAGATGTTTTTTATTTTTTTTTAAATTATGATGTTTGGCTGCAACTGCCTAAGAATTATCATAAGCACCTAAGTGTACTAAACATGTTTGGTGACAAAATCTTAAGCATATTTACATTTAAAAGGATTTTTAAATGTAAATATGCTTAAGATTTTTTTTACTGACTCCACATGCACAATGGCAATTTCATCTGGTTTCTGTGGAAATATTTGTAAATATTTTTTGTCTATTCTTGTCTACTGACATGTTCCAAATCCCCCAGGGTCTCCTCACTGTGGATCAAGTGGAACAAAAAGTACACCTAATCTAATCATTAGTAAGTCAACTGTTAAGAAATATTCCTCAAAGTTTTTAGCAAATAATTTCAATGTGATGTTATTTTTGTCACAGCTGTTTCCTGGGAATAAAATTTCATTCACATAACTTCCTTAATTTAATTCTTGTTTAATAAGACTAAAAATTGGTTTATTTTGCTACAGTCTTTGGTGTTATCATTTTTTGTCATTTTTAATGCACTAGATGATTTTACAACTCTAGTGATATGGTGTTTCTACTCTTGATTACAGTCTATTCCTTGAATTTGCTGGAGATTTCTCTTTTTTTACTGAAGATGTTTTAATTTTGTGTGTTATTTATCCCAAATTCTGCTTCTGGTTAATTTTATCTCATTCATTTTGGGGGAAAGTAAGATTATAATTACTGTTTGAATATGTTTAAGCATGTGTTACCTTTACCATTACTCAATTTGCCTCATAAACATCTTTACAGTGTTTTTCCTGTGAGTTCTGTTTAAACATTAAGATTACATCCCATGGTTATGACTTAGTTATATAGATCTACATCTACATCTACATCTGTACTCCACATTCACCTGATGGTGTCTGGTGGAGAGTAATTCTGCTGTCACTAATCTGATTTCCTCTTCCCTGTTCCATTAGCAAAAGGCATGTGAGAAAAATTACTGTTAGTAAGCCTCCATATAGCTCTAATTTCTCACATCTTCTCATTGTGGTTATTTCCCAAGTTGTATGTAGGAGGAAGTAATATGTTGTCTAACTCTCTCCAGAATGTACTCTCTTGGAATTTCAATAGTAAACATTTCTGTGATGCATAATGCCTCTTTTGTATCACCTGACACTGGAGTTTGTGGAACATCTCCATAATGCTCTAGCGTCAGCTGAGTGATCCCATGTTGAAATGTGCCACTCTCTTTTGGATCTTCTCTGTCTCTTCTATTAATTCAACCTGGTAAAGGCCCCAGGCTGATTAGTTGTACTCCAGAATCAGTCAAACAAGCCATTTCTTTTGTGGTTGAATTATGTATACGATAAACAATAATGGTATTGTCACAGTTTCTTAGAGTACTCCTAAAATTACTTTTACATTTGTCAGTTTTGTTCTGCTAAGAGTGGCATATTGAGTTCTATCTGCAAACAAGACTTGAATCCAGTATCAAATCTGTTCCAATACTCAGTAAGCTTATATTTATATCATTAAATGACATTATGGAACTATCTGAAACACCTTCCCAAAGTCAGGAAACACAGCATTAAGCTGAACACTCACGTCTACAGCACTCTGGATCTCATGGATGAACAGAGTGTTCTGAGTTTCCCAGTATCTCTGTTTGCAGAATCCACGTTGATTTTTATAGATTTTTGTTCTCCAAAAATGTCATAATATGTGACGACAGAACATGTTCCATAATTCTACAACGGACTGACATCAGAAATATAGGCCTCTAATTATGTGCATCAGTTCTACAACCATTCTTTAAAACGAGACTGACCTGCGCTTTTTCCAGTCATTAGGTTCCCTTTGTTGCTCTAGCAACCTGCGATAAGCTTCTGCCAGAAGAGAAGAGAGTTCTTTCACATAATCTCTGTAGAATCTTTCAAGTATCTCATCTAGTCCAGATTCCTTTCCACTGCTAAGTGATTGTAGCTGCTTTTCTATCCTATTACTACTGCCATTTCGACATTCATGTGAGGGAGTGTATGATGATTTTTGAGGGAGAGAGTTTTAGAAGACTGAATTCAGTATATCAGCCTTCTCTCTGTCAGCTTCTGTTTTAGTTCTGGTTTGATCACAGAGTGACTGAATGGATGATTTATACCTGATTACTGATTTTATCTAAGACCTTAGCTTCTTGGGATGATGTTTGGCTTGTGGAATGCTCAACTGGACAGTCATCAGCACCCATACAAAGTCCCAATTTTTACTCAGATCAGTTTGTTACACTGTCCAATCTATCCACTGTCACAAACGATGATGAAATGATGAAGACAACACAAACACCCAGTCCCTGGGCAGAGAAAATCCCCAACCTGGCTGGGAATTGAACCCAGGACCCCGTGATCCCGAGGCAGCAAAGCTAGCCACTAGACCATAGTTTCTTGGGGTTTTCAATTGGAGTGGTTGGCAAAATTTTACTTTCCAAGTTATTAAATGCTTCTCTCATTGCTCACCTTATGCTCAGTTTCAATTCATTAAGCTTTTGTTTGCCAGCTAGATTTTGAGTTCTCTTAAATCTGTGATGAAGCTCTCTTTCCATTTGTTGCAACTTCCTAACATGGCTACTAAACCACAGTGGGCCTTCCCCATTGCTTGAACCTTGCTCAGAACTATTTGCCAAAGGCATATTGAATGACGCTTTTGAAATTTATCCATTTGTCTTCCACACTGCCTTCAGCACTGAATATTTGATGTTGATTACTCAGATACTCTGTGATTTGTATCCTGTCACTCTTGCCAAACAACAATATTTTCCCACTTTTCTCAGTCATTGATGCTATCACAGCATGATGGTGACTGATGACCCCCTCCATGCTAACTGATCCAAAAAGTTCAGGTCTAATTGTTGCTAGGAGATCTAATATGCTACCCTCACTAGTTGGTTCTCCAACTATCTGATCGAAGCAAGTTTTGGACAAGACATTCTGAATAATGTCACAAGAATCCGGGTCTCTGGCAACAGTTCTGATTGCATGACTCTCCCATTCTATAGTTGACAAATTGAAGTCACCCCATATTACAATATCATGGCCATGGAACTTGTTCACAAAATTCTACAAATTTTTTTTTTTTAAGCACTCTGCAGCTACAACTTCTGATGCAGTCAGTCTATAAATGCATCTGCTTATCACATTTGACCCACACCTTGATACTTAATTTACTCAGATTATTTTACATTTGAGATTCATAATAACCTCACTAGATATTACGGAATTTTTTACTGCAATAAATACACCAGCACCACTGTTGTCTAACGTATCCTGATGATATGTATTTCAATCCGTATTTTTTTGGATTTCATTGCTATTCACTTTCAGTTTCAACTAACTCTCTGTTCCTAATACTACTGGGCATTATTATCTTTAATGAACAACACTAATTCTGGGACCTTACCATGATTGTTCCTACAGTTTACTAAGATCATATTGTTGTTGTGTTGTTGTTGTGGTCTTCAGTCCTGAGACTGGTTTGATGCAGCTCCCCATGCTACTCTATCCTGTGCAAGCTTTTTCATCTCCCAGTACCTACTGCAACCTACATCCTTCTGAATCTGCTTAGTGTATTCATCTCTTGGTCCCCCCCTATGATTTTTACCCTCCACGCTGCCCTCCAATACTAAATTGGTGATCCCTTGATGCCTCACAACACGTCCTACCAACCGATCCCTTCTTCTGGTCAAGTTGTGCCACAAACTTCTCCCCAATCCTATTCAATACTTCCTCATTAGTTATGTGATCTACCCATCTAATCTTCAGCATTCTTCTGTAGCACCACATTTCGAAAGCTTCTATTCTCTTCTTGTCCAAACTATTTATCGTCCATGTTTCACTTCCATACATGGCTACACTCCATACGAATACTTTCAGAAATGACTTCCTGACACTTAAATCAATACTGGATGTTAACAAATTCCTCTTCTTCAGAAACGCTTTCCTTGCCATTGCTAGCCTACGTTTTATATCCTCTCTACTTCGACCATCATCAGTTATTTTGCTCCCCAAATAGCAAAACTCCTTTACTACTTTAAGTGCCTCATTTCCTAATCTAATTCCCTCAGCATCACCCGACTTAATTAGACTACATTCCATTATCCTTGTTATGCTTTTGTTGATGTTCATCTTATATCCTCCTTTCAAGACACTGTCCATTCCATTCAACTGCTCTTCCAAGTCCTTTGCTGTCTCTGACAGAATTACAATGTCATCGGCGAACCTCAAAGTTTTTATTTCTTCTCCATGAATATTAATACCTACTCTGAATTTTTCTTTTGTTTCCTTTACTGCTTGCCCAATATACAGATTGAACAACATCGGGGACAGGCTGCAACCCTGTCTTACTCCCTTCCCAACCACTGCTTCCCTTTCATGTCCCTCGACTCTTATAACTGCCATCTGGTTTCTGTACAAATTGTAAATAGCCTTTCGCTCCCTGTATTTTACCCCTGCCACCTTTAGAATTTGAAAGAGAGTATTCCAGTCAACATTGTCAAAAGCTTTCTCTAAGTCTACAAATGCTAGAAACGTAGGTTTGCCTTTCCTTAATCTTTCTTCTAAGATAAGTCGTAAGGTCAGTATTGCCTCACGTGTTGAGTGTTTCTACGGAATCCAAGCTGATCTTCCCTGAGGTTGGCTTCTACTAGTTTTTCCATTCGTCTGTAAAGAATTCGTGTTAGTATTTTGCAGCTGTGACTTATTAAACTGATAGTTCGGTAATTTTCACATCTGTCAACACCTGCTTTCTTTGGGATTGGAATTATTATATTCTTCTTGAAGTCTGAGGGTATTTCACCTGTTTCATACACCTTGCTCACCAGATGGTAGAGTTTTGTCAGGACTGGCTCTCCCAAGGCCGTCAGTAGTTCCAATGGAATATTGTCTACTCCGGGGGCCTTGTTTCGACTCAGGTCTTTCAGTGCTCTGTCAAACTCTTCACGCAGTATCGTATCTCCCATTTCATCTTCATCTACATCCTCTTCCATTTCCATAATATTCTCCTCAAGTACATCGCCCTTGTATAGACCCTCTATATACTCCTTCCACCTTTCTGCTTTCCCTTCTTTGCTTAGAACTGGGCTTCCATCTGAGCTCTTGATATTCATACAAGTCGTTCTCTTATCTCCAAAGGTCTCTTTAATTTTCCTGTAGGCGGTATCTATCTTACCCCTAGTGAGATAGGCCTCTACATCCTTACATTTGTCCTCTAGCCATCCCTGCTTAGCCATTTTGCACTTCCTGTCGATCTCATTTTTGAGACGTTTGTATTCCTTTTTGCCTCTCTCACTTACTGCATTTTTATATTTTCTCCTTTCATCAATTAAATTCAATATTTATTCTGTTACCCAAGGATTTCTACTAGCCCTCATCTTTTTACCTACTTGATCGTCTGCTGCCTTCACTACTTCATCCCTCAAAGCTACCCATTCTTCTTCTACTGTATTTATTTCCCCCATTCCTGTCAATTGTTCCCTTATGCTCTCCCTGAATCTCTGTACAACCTCTGGTTCTTTTAGTTTATCCAGGTCCCATCTCCTTAAATTCCAACCTTTTTGCAGTTTCTTCAGTTTTAATCTACAGGTCATAACCAATAGATTGTGGTCAGAGTCCACATCTGCCCCTGGAAATGTCTTACAATTTAATACCTGGTTCCTAAATCTCTGTCTTACCATTATATAATCTATCTGATACCTTTTAGTATCTCCAGGGTTCTTCCATGTATACAACCTTCTTTCATGATTCTTAAACCAAGTGTTAGTTATGATTATGTTGTGCTCTGTGCAAAATTCTACCAGGCGGCTTCCTCTTTCATTTCTGTCCCCCAATCCATATTCACCTACTGTTTCCTTCTCTCCCTTTTCCTACACTCGAATTCCAGTCACCCATGACTATTAAATTTTCGTCTCCCTTCACAATCTGAATAATTTCTTTTATTTCATCATACATTTCTTCAATTTCTTTGTCATCTGCAGAGCTAGTTGGCATATAAACTTGTACTACTGTAGTAGGTGTGGGCTTCGTATCTATCTTGGCCACAATAATGCGTTCACTATGCTGTTTGTAGTAGCTTACCTGGATTCCTATTTTCCTATTCATTATTAAACCTACTCCTGCATTACCCCTATTTGATTTTGTGTTTATAACCCTGTAGTCACCTGACCAGAAGTCTTGTTCCTCCTGCCACCGAACTTCACTAATTCCCACTATGTCTAACTTTAACCTATCCATTTCCCTTTTTAAATTTTCTAACCTACCTGCCCGATTAAGGGATCTGACATTCCACGCTCCGATCCGTAGAACGCCAGTTTTCTTTCTCCTGATAACGACATCCTCCTGAGTAGTCCCCGCCCGGAGATCCGAATGGGGGACTATTTTACCTCCGGAATATTTTACCCAAGAGGATGCCATCATCATGTAATCATACAGTAAAGCTGCATGCCCTCGGGAAAAATTACGGCTGTAGTTTCCCCTTGCTTTCAGCCGTTCACAGTACCAGCACAGCAAGGCCGTTTTGGTTATTGTTACAAGGCCAGATCAGTGAATTATCCAGACTGTTGCCCTTGCAACTACTGAAAAGGCTGCTGCCCCTCTTCAGGAACCACACATTTGTCTGGCCTCTCAACAGATATCCCTCCGTTGTGGTTGCACCTACGGTACGGCTATCTGTATCGCTGAGGCACGCAAGCCTCCCCACCAACGGCAAGGTCCATGGTTCATGGGGGGGATCCATGGTTCATTAACGTTCCCTATTTCCAATCTGTGAGAAAAAACATGCTCTGAGAATAATGTGGCTGATATATCTCCAGTTTTGCCAAGAAAGTGTAATCCACTATCCTAGTAGCTGCTTCCTGTATGTATTACTTGCCCTGATCTTTTGAGGGGCCCTACAATTCTGCAGCCAGTAACAGTCAAGAATCATCTGAGACTCTGGTTTAGAGCTTCCACTCTACTCCAGGCCAGAGGACTGTAACAGACTCTGGGTATGGTGTTACAAAGTGGAGCTTAGCCTGTTTATTGTTGGAAGCTTTTGTTTTAAATATTGGACAATTATGGCCAAATAAGCAAAGTATCATCAGTTTTATGTATGAATCACTGCAAGTATTTGGATTTAGAAATACTTAGTCATTATCCATTCCATTACAACTTCAATTCTCCTTCGGAGATTTACTGTGTGAAACAATATAGAGCATTCATTCGTTAACACAATGTGTCAGTAAATCCAATCATGAAGAACGACTTTCAGGCTGAACAAAAACAACTCTGTACATACCCTAACATTAAAATCTCTACAAACAGTGAGTCTCTACATAACCTAATTAATATTGTCACTTGCAGTCTAATGAAACATAAAACATAGCCTCTTGTATGATTGTAAACTATTAGTACTATTACCTAATGTATTTTTAGAGCCAGTGTTGTGGTACACCATTCAAGAGTTACTCAGTTGCTTTTGAGGTGATTTTTATAAGAATTCCTGTGAAGTTCCTCCAAAATTTCATCATGTGTCAGGTGATAAAGGTAAAAAGAAACACAACTGTAGAGATCTACAAAATTCTGTGCTTTGTGCAATGCAAAAGAACTTTAGTGAAAAACCAACCATACAAAAAGGGGTGTGTGTAACATGTGACATACATCTGAACTTGGTTAAGCACATCAAAACTATCAAATCACTGCAGAAATTTGTCCTCACTCTACTGGAAGAATAATAAGTGTTAGCTAATATACAAAAAAATCTGTGAAGTATACTGAAAGTGTGTGTGCCAGAACAGTTGTGACTGATGTGCTCAAAGATATCCAAAAAAATTTCATCACACCCCAAAGTGCTTCACATATGGTAAATTCTAGTGCAGATGAAACATTAACTGTGTCATCAAATTCATTCACTGGCATAGTACAACAAGTAGCTGTATCAAGAGTTCAAAGTAAGCATCATATTGAACTTAACATAATGAATACACCTACTACAAGAACCATGGATCTATACCAGGCATCATTTGGAAACAAAAACAAGAGGAATTCAATACTGAAGAGGATTGAAGAGGTCATGAAATGTAATAAACGCTTCTGAAACAGCAGAAAAAAACAAGGTAATTTTGCTGGGTGACAGACACCTTTGAAGTATAACTGAAGAAATTAGCAGGACACCAATAATAATGTAAGTGCTTAGGTTCTATGAAACCTGGTGCTCACAGGGATTAAATGTTATGTACAGTAAGTGACATTTTCCATAAGACTATGAAAGACAAGTATATTGTGGCAGTTCAAATTATGTTTCACACAATGAAGGTTTGAGAGCTGTTAATTACTTAAGAACAGCTTTACACTAACTGAATAATATCAACATAATTGTTCTCAACAATCCCCACAGGTATGACCGAATTCAATCCTGGTGTGTTAATAAGGCAATAAAAACTACAAATAAGAATTATGCAGAAATCGGTAACAGTTTTCCAAATAATTAGGCCTACATGATTGGAGTACACAAATTTAACAGAGAACTTCACACCAGTCAAGGATTTTATCTTAATTGGTGTGGAAAGCCACTCAATAATCTTAACTTGTAAGATAATAAGAAATTTGGGAAACTATGTGCTTTAAACAGTCTACAGGTTTGAGCTAATGGTTCATCAAAACTCAAGAAAACACAATGAAAAGGTGTGAATACAAAGACTACCTTGGACAGATGGCTAGTGGAAAGAAAGAAACAGTGAAGTAATTTTTTAACCACTCCTTTTGTGCATGCGCACAGGTCACCTTGGACAAAAAGATTATGAGAAAATGTAATACAGCAGCCCCTCCAAAATTACCTGTCAACTGTGTTATGGCTTCTAACAATTAAAATCAGACCATATTTCACTGAAGCATCAGAGATCTGTAATTCAGCAAGCTGATAGTGAATGTACATGGTCAAGAAGATACAGATTATGGCCATATTCTATGTTTCAGTGAACAGCATGTTACTTGTGGTACAGTAAAACTAGTGATAAATAACTGTGACTCACAAACTTCATTTTGTAGAAAAACTAATGAAAGATATTGCTGTCTACCCCAAGTACAGCATCATATGGTGTGCAATTGATATACCAGGTTGTTGTTGTTTTTTTTTTTTTTTTTTTTTTTTTAAATAGTGCTATAGAACTGCATGTTAATAATTCTTGTTTATCTATTGTAACAGCATACAAGGGACCTTCAGAACATTTCATAGTCTGTTTTTGAAGCAAATAGATTCCCCACTAATGCATATTTTTAAACATGGGAGAGGTGTGTATGTACCTGGGGACTATGTAAAGAATCAGGCATTAGCCTAAATTTAATAAATGAAATGTGTGATGCCACTAGCTGTATCACATGATACAAGTTCAGATTAGTAATTTGCGGTATGTTTGGCTACATAATAAAAATACTACACTTAAAACTGGTAATATTTAATTAGAAGCTAAATACCAAAAATGACTTATTTGTAAATTTCACTTCCCACAGAGAAATGTAAGTGATCAGATAGCTGCTATTTAAGCTAAAACCTCCCTACCCTTCCTAAAGTGGTACTCTGCCACCCGACCAACCTAGACAATATACTGGTCCATCCCTATGCTACTCCCACTCCTGAAACCTTGCCACATTGGTCATATAACTGTGGACAATCCAGTTGCAAGACCTGCCCAGTTCACCCACCCAGTACATCCAACCCCAGTCTTGTCACAGGCTTATCCCACCCCACCAAAAGCAAAGTCATCTATGAAATCAGCTGTCATATTCCAGCTCTCCTGCAATACCTGCACAGCATTTTATATAGACATGTGCACCATCTGTCCATCAGAATGAATGGCCACTGGCAAACTGTGGCCAAGAGCAGAGTTGACCACCCAGTGGCAGAACATACTACCGAGCACAACATGTTTGAGTTCAGTGGCTGGTTCACAACCCTTGCCATCTGGGTCCTACCTCCCCTCCCCCTCTCCAGAACCACCTTTTTTGAACTACACACATGGGTGTCACCCTTCTGATACATCCTTTGCTTCTATAATCTTTCTGAACTTAGTATCTGCTAATCCACTGCATCCACACCCTCCATGCAACAATATTCTACTCCTATGCCCTTTGAACCTTCCCAGTCCACAGCTTCACATCATCATCATCCACTGCATGATCTTACTGGCTCTGGTGCCCACATGTCACATACCTATCCCATACATCTGCTGCCTCCCACTCTTGAATTCTTATCCCACATGCTGACTGCCTCCTTGTAAGCTGCCAGCTATCCCTCCTCAACCCCTCCTCCTGCTTCTCATCTCTTTCTCCCTCTGCACATACATACAATGACAGCCCCTCTCCGCAGTCCACCTGCTGAACTGAAATCCCTGCATTCTGTGTTTAGCTCCCCAATGTAGCTGCACAGGTGTTCGAGCATGTGTGTGAGACTGAGGAAGGTGGTGCAAAGTTTAGCACATTGGACTAGCAGTCAGAAGTGCGGTGCTTGAAACCTGCATTCGGCGATCTGATTTAGGTTTTCTGTTATTTCTCTAAACTTGTGTGTATGTGTGTGTGTGTGTGTGTGTGTGTGTGTGTGTGTGTGTGTCCTCTAGTTTGTTAAAGGATTTATCCAAAAGCACCAAGTTTTCTTCTTTGTCTTTTCTCTGTGCCTTTTGACGACTCATCACTTGTCCTATTTGGTGCGTGGTCTCTAGTAATCCAAAATTATTTACTTAATTATATTTTGTAAATAGTAGTTATTTCCATTCTTACCTTTGTTTGAAAGATAAAAAAACTGAATGTAAATTAATGCCTCATTCACATTCTTGTTTCTACAAGCACTTACAGATTTAGAAATATACATCAAAAATAAATAAATAAAAAAATATTCGCTAACCTTTAGGTCTTTGGACTGAACACTAATTTTTGTGTATTTAGCCATTCTCCTAGCTTTTATGATTCTACATTAATGTAATAATGACACAGGTGTATCTGGTTATGTTGTGAATGATTGTATGCCAGAAAAAATTGAGGTAATGAGAAATAAACTGTATCACAAACCTAATCAATATTTCATAAATTTTGAGCACTTTTTGCAGACTCGTATCTGTTCTTTTGATGATAATTGGTGTTTCCTTGATTGTGCAAATAAAAAGAGCATTTTACACAAAAAGTAATTACCTGAATATATATAGCTGTGTGTCTGATCAAATGCCCTATAGGTACACTTCTAACATAGGAACTGCTACTTTATTGTTAAACCATATATGCAATATCACCATTAAAAAGTATCTAGGGATAATTAAGCTGCTGCTGTGAATGTTATTAAGTTTACATAGTAATTAATATTCAGAAAGTTTTCATTGCTAATCATACAGTGTGATACTTACTCTATAATCAGGTTTTTTCCCCTGCATCTTGTGTTCAAGGTAAATGCGCTCTACACAGAAACTCTTGCTAAGTTCTGTTGCATCCTTCAACCTTGAAATAACAAAAGAAAAAAAGTCAGATGCTAGAAAGTGAAGGCAACATTGAAATGTGACTGCCATGTTCTCTTGTAGATGGAAAGCCAAATTTTCTGTGATATACCGAACTCTGATAGACTTAATAACAGAAATTTACTTGCACACTGTCTCATAGGATTTGTGAATGAAGGATAAATTTTTTAAACAGGGTGAATTATCAATTCATACAGACACATCGCCTGCAGAAAGTACAGATAATATTCAGACAAAAATTCCTCTTCCATTTTATCATTTGACCAATGTTTACCTCAACAATTAACATCAAAGTTTCTTTATTTTTATGAATGAACTTCGGACACCACCCTTGAATAAGCAGCCACTTGTGGCTGTCAGAAGAAGTATCTGAGCTGGTGATTTCCTGCTCCATGCTGACAGTATGCAACATATATGTTCAAGGAAAAGGATACCACAGGTTAAGTTTAGGCCAGGGTGGTTACTGGAGTGAGCAATATGCTGTAAGGTCAGCTCCCATCTGTGCAGCTCAGAAAAGCTGGTGGTGGTGGGAAAGATCCAGATGTGAAGCAGCCATTGAAATCTCGCATGTTATGCTCTGCTGCTTGTTGTTGCACTGAGTGATCCACCTTGTTTCTGGCAACAGTTTGGTGGTGGACATTCATTCTGGTCAACAGCTGGTTGGTTGTCATACCAACGTAAAATGCTGTGCAGTGGTTGCAACAGAGCCGGTGTATAACATGGCTGCTTTCACAGGTGACCCGGCATCTGATGGTGTAGGATAAACCTGTGATGGGACTCATGTAGGAGATGTTGGGTGGATGGATAGGGCAAGTCTCACATCTGGGTCTTCCACAAGGGTATGATTCCTGTGGTAGGGGATTGGAGGTGGGAATGGCATAGGGATGGACTAGGATGTTGTGGAGGTAGGGTGGGTGGCAGAACACCGTTTTGGGAGGGGATGGAAGTATCTTCAGTAGGATGACCCTTATTTCAGGGCATGATGAAGGATACTCAGATCCCTGATGAAGGACATGATTCAGTTGTTCCAGTCCCGAGTGGTATTTGGTGACAAGGGGGGCGCGTCTTTGTGATTGGTTCTTGGGATTAATGTGAGGATCAGGTGCATGTGGAGATATGACACAGGGGATCTGTTTGTGTATTCAGTCTATGGAGTATTGCCTGTCAGCAAAGGCCTATGTGAGACCTTCAGCATACCGATCGAGAGAATTCTCATCACTGCAGATGCGTCTGCCATGGGTGACCAGGCTGTATGGGAGGTGCAGGTACTATTGGTGATTGGTGGGTTTGATTTGGACTGAGATGTGGACAGAGCCACCAGAGAGGAAGGGGCAGTGCCTAGGAAGATGGCACAATGAGTGGATGAGGACCAGATGAAGTGGATGAGAGAGAAGGTGTTGAGATTCTGGAAGAATGAGGATAAGGTGTCCTGGCCTTGGGTCCAGATTATAAAGATGTCATCAATAAACCTGAACCACAACAGGGTTTAGGGATTTTGGGAAGCTAGGAATGTTACCTCTAGCTGGCCCATGAAGACATTGGCATTGGAGGATACCATTCAGATGCACATGGCTGTGATACGAATCTGTTTGTATACCTTCTCTTCAAAGGTGAAGTAGTTATGGGTTAGGATGTAGTTGGTTAGGTGTACGAGGAATGAAGTTGTGGGTCTGAAATCTGAAGGGTCATTGGGAGAGGTAGTGTTCAACTGTGGCAAGGCCATGGGCATGAGGTATGTTGGTGCACAAGGAGGTTGCATCTGCAGTGACAAGTAGGGACTCATGAGGTAAGGATGTGGGGATGCTGGAGAGCCAGTGCAGGAAATGGTTGGTATCTAATGTGGGAGGTGAGGTTTTGAACAATTGGTTGCAGATGTAGGTTAACAAGAGCTGAGATTCTTTTGGTGGGAACACTGTGACCATCCGCAATGGGGCACTCATTATTGTTAGGATTGTGGATTTTTGGGGAGCATGCAGAAGGTGGGTGTGCGAGCTGTTGGTGTGAGCAGGAAAATGGATTCAGGGAGAGGTTCAGCAAAGGGACTGGAGGTTGTGTTGGACTTCTGGGATGGGCTCACCTTGGCAGAACTTGTTGGTGGAGGTGCAGGACAACTGTCAGAGGCCCTCTGCCAGATTGTCACTCAAGTTCATCACAACAGTGGTGGAACCTTTGTCTGCTGGGAGGATGATCAGGTCAGAATCCATTTTTAGGTTGTGTAGGGCAGTCCTTTCTTTCGCTGAAAGGTTGTTGTTCTTAGGGAGGGACCTGGGGAAGGATTGTGAGGCCGGGTCGGAAGGTAGGAATTCCTGGAAGGTGACCAGGGGAAAGATTGATACTGCCTATAGGAAAATTAAAGAGGCCTTTGGAGAAAAGAAAAGCAACTTTATGAATGTCAAGAGCTCAGATGGAAAACTGGTACTAAACAAAGGAGCAAAAGTTCAAAGGTGGCAGAAGTATATATTGAGGGGCTGTATAAGGGAAATGAAGGCAATATTATAGAAAGTGAAGAGGATGCAGATGAGGATGAGGTTGGACAGAGCACTGGACAGAGCACTGAAAGACCTAAGCTGAAACAAGGTCCCTAGAATAGATGGCATTCCTACAGAACTACTAATATCTTTGTGAGAGCCAGTCATGACAAAACTATTGTGCCTGTTGTGCAAGATGTATGAGACAGACAGAATACTCTCACAATTAATGCAGGATGTAATAAATACAATTTCAGGTGTGAATATTACCAAACTATTAGTTTAATAAGTCATTGTTGCAAAATGCTGATACAGAAGAAAGGAAAAACTGGTAGAAATTGAACTCAGGGAAGATTAGTCTGCAGCCCAGAAAAATGTAGGAACACATGATGCAATACTGATCCTATGACTTCTCTTGGAAGATAGATTGAGAAAAGGCAAACCTACATTTACAGCATTTGCAGACTTAGAGAAAGATTTTCACAATGTCATCTGGAATACACCCTTTGAAATTCTGGAGGTAGAAGGGGTAAAACACAGAGAGGAAAATGTTATTTACAACTTATGCAACCAGTTGTCAATTATAAGAGTGGAGGAGCATTAAAGAGAAGCAGCGGTTGAGAAGGGAGTGAGACAGAGTTGTAGCCTATCACCAATGTTATTCAATCTGTACACTGATTATGCAGTCAAGGAAATCAAAGAAAAATTTGGAAAAGGAATTAAAGGTCAAAGAGAAGAAATAAAAACTTTGAGGTTTGCCAATGACATTGTAATACTTTCACAGACAGCAAAGGACCTGGAAGAGCAGCTGAACAGAATAAACAGTATCTTTAAAAGAGGATTAACATGACCATCAACAAAAGCAAAATAAGAGTAATGGGATGTAGTCAAATTAAATCACTTGATGCTGAGGGAATTATATTAGGAAATGAGACACTAAAAGTAGTAGATGAGTTTTACTATCTGGGCAGTAAAGTAACTGGTGAAAGCTAAAGTGAAAAGGATATAAAACATAGACTGGCAACAGCAAGAGAAGTGTTTGTGATGAAGAGAAATTTGTTAGTAAAGAATAAAGTTTGAGTGTTACGAAGTCTTTTTCTGAAGACATTTGTCTGGAGTGTAGTTTGTAAGGAAAAGAATCATGGACAAGAAGAGAATAGATGCTTTTGAAATTTGATACTACATAAGACTGCTGAAGATTGGATTGGTAGTTTGTCTAACTAATGAGGAGGTACTGAACAGAACTGAGCAGAAAAATACTTCGTGTCATATCTTTACTAAAAGAAGGAATCAGTTGATAGGACAGATTCTGAGACATGAAGCAATCTTCAATTTAGTATTGGAGAGAGAGAGAGTGAGAGAGTGGATGTGTGAAGGGGGGAGGGGTGGTGGTGATAAATACCATAGAAGGAGACCAAAAGATGAGTACAGTAAGCATGTTCAAATGTATGTTGGTTGCAGTAGTTATTTGAAGATGAAGAGGCTTGCACAGAATAGACTTTGTTCATTATTGGCTTATTTCTTGTACATAGATCTAGTGAATTTTCTCTTTCTTTATTTTTGCTTCCTATTTGATACGTTGATACCTTTTTTGCTGTGAGCAAACCTGTGCACTAAAAGCACCCATTACAATTAGATTTTCACATCTTTATGCTCTACCATGTTATTCACAAAATTGGCCTTTTCCTATTTTCAGCATTCTACTTGTATGATGTATTTTTGATTCACATTTTACATTTGCCCCAGTACAAGAAAAATTTTACTATTGTTTCATTTTTTCGACATCTGTGAAGATGGCTGTTTGTGATTGGAAACATGAAACACAATATGTGAATTAATGTACCAACAAAACAATTTGTAATTGTCTAAATTTTTATTTAGTTAAGTTTCATTCAACTCTCTGAATCTAATTCATGTCCAGACAAATACAATCTATAGTCTAATCTGAGATGTATATTCCTAGTTTTTGTTTCATTCAGCTCATAAATCAGAAGCTGTCTTCATTCCACGAAGTCAACCACCTCGTCCACTTAGTTTGTTACTTTCAGAGCTCATAATTCAGAAGCTGTCTTCATTCCATGAAGTCATCCACCTCTTCCACTTAGTTTGTTACTTTCAGAGTATTTAATAATAGCAGTCTGATTTTGAATTTGGTGAATGTTATAACATTAGGCTGTATGCGGTCATTCATGTTAAGCTATTGACTCTATTTTGACTGATCAATTTTCTATCTTCAGCTCTTTTCCTTAAACTGAAAAGAACATTTGTATTCATCACTAGCCAGTTGTCTCACATCTTTTGTCAGATCTCTGAAAGCCATCGCTTTTCAGATTGTGGGAATGAGAGACTGACCAATGAAGGACACTGTTTATTCACTGCAAACATAGTGGATTTTGGAGTAAGACCTTCATTCTTTGCTGATGTAGAGCTGTTGATTCTGACTGTGATTGAGAAAAATAAATGTTTTGAAATATATGTGTGTTTCATGTCTGACCTACATAATTTGTGACCCTAAAACCAAGCATGGTTTAATTCAAAATTACAACTTTCACATTACATTTATTGAAAATGGAAGGTGCAAACAGTTTTTTGTAAACCATTTGTGATGCAATCTGGTAGTTGCAACAAGAGATTGAAGCTTCAGAACATTTGACACTGAGGGATGACAGCAAGATGGACACAACAAGATTACAAGCTGCAACAATTGCAGTTGTGCCATGAGTGCATACCTGAACTGAATCTACAATTGCGAGTACCACTGTTCATACCCAAACAACTGGACATATGGTTTGTGATCTTATACTGAACCAGAGAGTGATGATGGTTAAGCAGGGATAGCTAGAGGACAAATGTAAGGATGTAGAAGCATATATCACTAGGGGTGGGATAGATACTGCCTACAGGAAAATTAAAGAGACTTTTGGAGAAAAGTGAACCACATGTATGAATAACAGGAGCTCAGATGGAAAACCAGTCCTAATCAAAGAAGGGAAAGTAGAAAGGTGGAAGGAGTATTTACAGGGTCTATGCAAGGGCAATGTAATTGAGGACAATATTATGGAATTGGAAGAGGACATAGATGAAGATGAAATTGGAGATATGATACTGCATGAAGAATATGACAGAGCACTGAAAGATCTAAGCCGAAACAAGGCCCTGGGAGTAGACAATATTCCATTTGAACTACTCATAGCCTTGGGAAAGCCAACCATGACAAAATTCTTCCATCTGATGAGGAAGATGTTGAGACAGGCAAAATACCATCAGACTTCAAGAAGAATATAATAACTCCAATCCAAAAAAAGCAGATGTTGACAGGTATGAAAATTATCTAACTATCTGTTTAATAAGTCATGGTTGCAAAATACTAACATGAATTCTTTACAGATGAATGGAAAAACTGGTAGAAGCTGACCTTGGGGAAGATCAGTTTGGATTCCATAGAAATGGTGGAATATGTGAGGCAATACTGACCCTACGACTTATCCTAGAAGATAGGTTAAGAAAAGGCGAACCTATGCTTATAGCATTTGTAGACTTAGAGAAAGCTTTTGACAATGTTTTCTGGAATACTTTCTTTGAAATTCTGAAGGTGGCAGGGGTAAAATACAAGGAGTAAAAGGCTAGTTATAATTTGTACAGAAACCAGATGGCAATTATAAGAATTGAGGGGCATGAAAGGGAAGCAATGGTTGGGAACAGAGTGAGACAGGGTTGTAGCCTGCCCTTGATGTTATTCAATGTGTGTATTGAGCAAGCAGTTGAGGAGACAGAAGAAAAATTTAGAGTAGGAATTAAAACCCATGGAGAAGAAATAAAAACTCTGAGGTTTGCCAATGACATTGTATACTGTCAGAGACAGCAAAGGACCTGGAAAAGCAGCTGAATGGAATGGACAGTGTCTTGAAAGGAAACCATAAGATGAACATCAACAAAAGAAAAATAAGAACAATGAAATGTAGTTGAATAAAATCAGGGGATGCTAAGGGAGTTATACTATGAAACAAGACACTTAAAGTACTGGTAGTAGATGAGTTTTGCTATTTGGGGTGCAAACATCTGATGATGGTTGGAGTAGAGAGGATACAAAATGTAGACTGGCAATGGCAAGAAAAGTGTTTCTGAAGAGGAAAAATTTGTTAACTCTGAGTATAGATTTAAGTGTCAGAAAAGTCTTTTCTGAAAGTATTTGTATGGAGTGTAGCCGTGTATGGAAGTGAAACATGGACAATAAATAATTTTGGTAAGAAGAGAATAGAAGCTTTTGAAATGTGGTGCCACAGCAGAATGCTGAAGATTAGATGGGTAGATCATGTAACTAATGAGGAGGTATTAAATAGAATTGGGTAGAAGAGAAATTTATGGGACAACTTAACTAACAGAAGCGATCAATTGGTAGGACACATTCTGAGGCATCAAGAAATTGGTAAGTTAGTATTGCAGAAAAGTGTGGAGGGTAAAAATCATAGAAGGAGCCCAAGAGATGAATACGCTAAGGGGATTCAAAGGATGTAGGTTGCAGTAGTTATTCAGAGATGAAGAGGCTTGCACAGGATTGAGTAACATGGAGAGCTGCATCAAACCAGTCTCTGGACTGAAGACTAAAACAACAACAATGAGGGACAACTGTTGGAGCAGCTACTGCAAGTATCTGATAGAGCATGTGCCACAATGGAGTCGACTATTGTGGCATCCGTTGCAGCGACAACTACAAGTGTGATAACAGAAAGTGACAAACATGCACTGGAGTTCTTGGAGGATCTAATGACAAATTGTGCTGCTAGATCTTATCAACAGTCACTGAACACTACTGATGAACTCTGAGAGATATAGACCGTGGCTGGAAAGATTGCCATGCAATTATGGGACTTTGATGAGAGGATGTGGTCATGGCATACATCGAACGTACAGCCATTAGACATCAGTCAAGGTCTAGCCAGTGCCAATAACTTCTACTGGTTTGACAGACAGTTTGGCCTGTGAGCTACAAAGTGCACAACACTTTGGAGGTGCCCAAATGACAAGGACAGTCCAAATTAGACACCACAGATTGCACCACTCACAAATGGTGCCACTGACATAAGAAGAGTCATATCACAGCTGCATGCAGATGGACACATGGTGAAGGTAAGGCCTATGGTGGCATGCTTACTGCTATTCCAACAAGTCACAGCATCATATTGGCTGCATGTGGTCAACAAGATTTCAGGCTTAGGGTTTTTAGGCTGAGATTTCAGCTCAGAGGTCAGCACCCTTTCCATTATAGGTTTCAGTTAAGATGATGATGCATGAGCCCTTACAGTTCCTAGCTGTGAACAACTCTAGCATCGGCATGTACTGGTGCAAAGAGCTGATGGTAGAAATTGGCTTTTCTACTCAATATTTGGCGTTTCACGGTGGCAGACATTATGCAACTGATATTAGGTGCTGATTTCCTATCACACTTTGAACTGACAGTAGACTTAACAAATACATGCATTATAAGCAGAACACAAAGTGAGAGACTATAGGGAATTCAGGGAGCTTTTATGTGGAAAACATAATAAGGGTAATCAATAATGTGAGTAAACAGTCCAAGACGTAAGGGTCGGTGCAGCCAAGCAGTGTTAAGCACAATACCATGGGTTATAGACACATTATTCCAGATCCACCAGTTTCATCATGTTTCCATGGAATAGACTACGATTATATTTGAAGGGACTTTCCATGCTTGTGTTATACAAAGGTCAGACAGTCCATGGGCATCCTGATTACATCTGATGTGCAAAAAGAATGGCAGACAGCACATCTGCCCTGATTACCCTAGACTGAACACACAAAGAGTCCCAGATAAGTACTCAATACCTAATATCCAAGAATTTACCTATGCTCTGTCCACTTCCTTAATTGAGTGATCAGTGAGCCTGACTGCCATTCACCAGAGCTGGGTTCGATTACCTATCAGGTGGAGATTTTCTCCACTTGAGGACTGGATGTTGTGTTGTCCTTATCATTGTTTCTTCATCAACATGCAAGTCATCCAATATGGCATCAGCTGAAAAGACTTGCAACTTGGTGCCCAAACTTCCCCAGGTGGGGAGCCCTGGTCATCAATGCCATACAATCGTTTTATTTCACCTATGCTATGGCAGGCACAAAAGTTTTCTGTGTTGGATTATTAAAAAGCTTACAACTAGATCCCAGTGGCATGTACTGACATGGCAAAGAGAGCAGTGATTACACCTTTCAGCCTGTCTGAATGTTTGCTCCATATTGAGGAAGACCTTTGGGGTTTGATGAAGATTGTTTAAAAGCATTAATTCTCAATGATCCATGTCACTGTACTAAATAACAGGTAGATGTGTTGAACTGTGATATGTATCATACAACATTTTCAAGCAATGGGGAAGGTTCAAAAATTGAGTGTATGCATACCACATGCACTAAGCCAAAATCACAAAAATCAGCCGGTAGCCATATGTGCGTCTCTGCTTGCTCTTCATCAATGGGCTCTTGGACAACACTAACCATTTCTTTCTTGTATCATTAATGATGATGAGAAATGGGGAAATTAAAGGAATGGTTGAGCCCAAACAAAGCAGCAACTCTCTGTACAAAGATCTGTATGCACTCACAAAAGATAATGTCATGCATCTGGTGAAGCTGCAACAGTGTGGTGTACTATGAATTGCTTCCCCAAGGTCTAACCACCACTGTTGACATTTATTTGACAACAACTGAGACATCTTACTGGTGCAATCCAAGAACAACAATCAGGAAGACTGCATGAAGTCATGCCACTCCACAATAATGCCTGACTGCATTCTGCTAGACTGACAGAAAAAACTATAAAGGAGTTGGGCTGGGACACCATTCTGCAGCCACCTTGTTCACCTTTTTTGCTCTATTGAACAGCCTTCAAGGAACTTCCTTTCCAGTTGAAAAGGCACTCTTGATTAGTTCTTTGCCTCAAAATCACATGATTACTTCAGCCATGGAATTGAAAAGTTACCCCAGTGTTGGCAGACTGTTGTAGATAGTGAAGGAGAATATGTTGTTCATGAATCAGGATGTGTACACCCTGGGACAACTGGAATATCTGGGACAAAACCAGGAACTTTTCCATCAGGGAGAAAACTGGGGAAAATATGGGAATTTTTTAGAATTTCAGGAATTTATCATTGTTTTAGTTTTCAGTTAAATTTTTGTAAATTTGACTGGTAAGAACTGCTACTCCGACAAAGAATTTTACTGTATTCCACCACTACAGAACAATACTGTTTGTCAAAGGCTTTATGACGAAGACTATGCAATTCTTCATAACAACAAATTGCTTCTGATGAGTGTGACGTCCCAACTGTTCACATTAGGTTCATTTCAACAGTTGCCAGTGGGTTCATGCACATATGCAGTTGAGTTGTGTCTGAGCAGTACCTTCTCCTGCTACTTGGAGTGTGGCTGTTAACTGTATCAGCAGTAGCAACAAGCAGCCAGATCTTACCCAGAAAATTTTTTATGGCGCACCCAAGCTGTCCGATTCACAAATGTGCAGAGCAGTCTGAATCAACTGAATTAAAAATAAAATCAAATGAATTAAAATATGGAACGCTAAAATATGTTATTAGTTTCAGTTATCTGACTTTATTTTATTTTTACATTTCTTCCAGTCAAGCATTAATCACCTTGCAGAACAAAAAAGTTATTTTTCTCGATCTGCTAAAGAAATTTGCCTTTTATTAATCTTTCCCACAGAGGCAGTTAATTTATTTGAAACAAAGTGTTTCATTCCCCACCATTGGATAGTTTCAACTATTTGCTGAATTTCAAATGCACATTTTCATCATTCGGCATGTAGGCATTATGCCATAATAAAGAACCAAACAAGAGATAATACGGAATTGGTACTCTAAGAAAATTTGTACCCCAAAAAGCACACTGTAAAGCATAATATCAGGTTGGGGCCTACAGCTTCCTGAATCTGGACATACGAATGTGCACTTCAAAATGAATTATGTGTTTTAGTATGATTTATGAAATTCCTATGTTCTCAGAGTACCATCTGATGTCCTGTTTTGTTTATGATGTAATGTAAGATCTCTTAATGCTATGAAAGATCTCTTAATGCTATGAAAGATCTCTTAATACTATATATGTATGAAAATACAGGCTTCCTGTGTCCTCTTAGTTGCACACATGCAGTAACACCTTTCTTCTGGTGTTCTCTGGCAGTTGCTGAAATGAATTCTAACAGGTCATGGGAAAGTATTTCAAATTGCAAATTGAAAATTGTTACTGTCAAAGTAAATTTCATTTTATGCAAGATGGATTGTGTTACATGTGAGAATGTCCTTTGAATTCCTTAAATCACAGAGCATTTGACTCTCATTTAAAGCTTAACACTTTGAAGGCCAGCCACTTACAAGAATCTCGATCCCAGAATACCAGATATTTATGTCATTATTTAAAATTTTACTGGCACATTTGCATGATTATCTTAAAGAGTAACACTTGCAAAAAAGACTTACATTATATGTGAAAGCTTAGCTCTTCTTGTAGCTACAACATGTATATTAATTTAAACCATTAACTTCTACAATTTGGTGTTTGTGCTTCTTAACAGTGATGTTGCTATTGGCTGAATACATTGCATGTCCTATGCTCTGAATCTGGTGAGATCATGCGAGATGAGCTATGCATGGCTTACAAAAGTGCATCACAATCTTATTTCAATGCTTCAGGAACTAACATGCTTTGTTTGATGGAAGTCGAATATATACTTTCGTGATACAAAAATATGGAGTGTATATGTTGCTACATATCGAATCTTTCCAAGATCCATGTTTTTTTTGGAGGGGGGTGTTCATTTTCTAAAGCGCCTATGAGTTCTATACTGGTGTACAAAACCTTAACCATTCAAAGGATTGATAAGTTTTACAGCTCTGAGGGAAAGTTTACTGTCACTTAAAAATGGAAAAAAGTGTATTTTCACCCAGGAAAAAAAGTATTTTTAACTGGGAAATCCGGGAAAAACCCGTTTTTTTTTTCATTGTTCATATATGCACCCTGTGAATAAATTCTCTTTTATGTGTATTAGTTGTGTTTATTAAAGTTATGGAGAAGCACTACGAACACATGTACCAACATATTACAGCCATTGGAGCCAATTGTGACGAATTTTTCTTTTGAAGCAATCAAGTTTAAGCAATGTGTGCAAGCGATGTCTCACATAAATGAGGATTACATCATGGTCATGGGGTTAGACTTTCTGCCTCGACATCATGCTATGATTGACCTTAGGTGATGTATAGTGGAACTTAATGGGAAGACATTCTCGATTCTGTCTGTTGTAAATGTTTACCTGCCAGAGGAATGTGTACTATACAAAACAGCGGAAAATCCAGGCAGGAATATCAACAATGTAGGAAATGTTAGATTTCTGCTTACCGTAAAGAAGACACATCAAGTTGCAGACAGGCATGATTAAAAGACACTCACATACAACTTTCAGCCTCAGACATCATCAGTAAAGAGATACACAAACACAACATTCACACACACACACACACACACACACACACACACACACAAACACACACACCCCTCACGCACACATGGCCACCAAGTCCAGGATATCGGGCCAGAATGCAACATCATGTGGGATGCAAGTAGCAATCTAGAGGAGGTGAGGAGGAGAAGAGGATAGTAGTGTACAGGTGGGGAGAGAGGCAAACACTGTCTGGTGGATTGTGCAAGTACTATAATGCCAACAGGCACTGCACCAAAGGAGCACTGGAATTTTCGTGGGACAAATGTACAGTTAAAGCAGCAGATGCAGGACGTGATCAGAGTTGTTCTGCACAAATCCAGGACAGTGAAAAGGGGATGGATAGATGCTTCAGGTAGTATATTAAAGGCCATCTTCGGGACAGCAGACAAAGGTGATGCAAGTAAGTTGAACAAAATGGCAGTGGTCACGAAGGGGTTGGTGGAGGCAAATAAAATAGCTCTGGGGTGACATTCCATGCAGATTGCGAACATGGAAAGTGGCATGTTAAACAATACATGCAGGCTCCAGCAACTGACTATGGAGTCTGTGGATTATGCCAGCTAGTGCTCTGAACCAAGATTTGGAAGCAATAAAAGCTCAAATGCAAGTACTAGATGCAAAAGTAATAGAGATGAGGCTATTGCAGTCACTGGGGGATAGTACCTGGGATGCAAAAGTGGAGTTAATGAGTTTGCGGGAAGCTATCCATCAAGTACTACATGTACAGTTAAGCTCCATTTTGCTTTCATGTGAACAGTATTTGACAGGGTTTAGGAAGATGCAATTGGAATTGCCAGCAGAATCACAGCTAGTGATGGAGATGAGCAGCTAAAACTTGTCTTTCTACTACCATGGTGCTACAGTGAATGTAGCAATGGAGAGCATGTGATTATGTATCAGTGAAGGTACTGGTAGTAGGAAAGCATGTAGTTTTCAGGTGATACACAGTGCACACTTAGCCAGTGAAGTTAGCAGAAGTTGGGAATTTTGCGCAAGTAGGAGAGGAATGGGTGCTACCATAGGAGAAGATGGTGAGCAACATGTGATGGTGACTGAGGATGAGCTCCAGCAATGCTAGAGTGGGGTGGTTACCATATGTAGTCACCAAATGCTTGACTCATTAGATTGTGATGAGCAGGAGTACATGCACCGTGCAGCTCTGCATGAGTAAATGAGAGGACATTCTTGACAAAAGGATGTGCTCAAACTGGAACCATATTTTCAGAAGGCAGGTTTACATTAGATATACTCACTGTACAATGATGTAGTGGTGGTTGCTAGTTTGTATGAGCAAAGGAAACTCATGGGGGCATGACATTGTTTCGTTTACTAGCTACTATGACAAGAGTGAGTTTACTAAATGTGACACAGCCACAGCTGTATTGGTCAGACAAACTTTTAGAGATGTTGTCCAATCAAAAATCTTACTTTTCTTAATTACATCTGGGGACCTAGCATGTACCATTTATTAAGCTGGATGACATAGCCTGTCAGGGGACGATAACTGCAGAGCAATTATTGTACCATTTGGAACAGTATTGGAATGGTAGGTGTGCATGACCCTAAGTGTTGCAATTCTGAGTGCTATGGTGGGCCTGATTTTGCTCTGCCTAGCTCTTATGTATATGAAATGGAAAGCCTTGTGGAGGCCTGATCCAGGGGTCCCATAGACTTGATACCTCAAGGGAGAGATGAACAATAAATGCACAGAGCAAGGGATTAATACAGTAATTTGTGTAGAAAATTAAGAGTAGCCCATTTAGTTTTATGGATTAAGAGTAGAAGTAATTACTATAGAGAACTGCACTGGGATAAGATCCAAGGGAGTGGCTGTCCTCTGTGAAGGGGTGAAGTGTAGGCCTGCTGCCCAGTCTTTAGACAAAAAATTACCAAGCCTCCAGCAGAAGTAAGAAGAAGCACAGTGGAAGCTGCCATTATCAGTTGTGGGTTGGCAGCTGCCAGTGTGGGGGCATGTGGGTCACAGTAACAGACATGCAAAGCAAAGACAGCTGAGCTCAGCGGTAAATTGTGTTGCAAGCGGGTTAGTGTCACCACACTAGGGCAAGTCTCTTAATTATGGCAACACAACTAGACACAAAGTTTTAGCGAAACAAATGGGTACTGGAGGCATATAAGCACATCTAGACTTTGAGGCAGGAATCATTTGTTGTCACCTGAAGCCAGCAGTACAGCCACAACATCAGAGCTGCACTGGGCACCAAGAGGACAGGGCACTGTCAGTTGCAGCCATGGGTTCAAGACTGTGCTGCAAGTGACACCAGCACTAACTCATTCATGTGACTTCCACCACCACATGCAAAGCAGAGGGGCTGTTACCCAAGGGGCACACCATTGCAGCCCAGTACATAGTGTCACTAATGTCAACATCTGTGGTCTCCAAAGGCAACGCAGGATGCCAGGTCAGCAGCTATATGCGGAAGCCACTGCCTGTTCAACAGTACTAGCCAGGGGCCATGGGGAGAGGCATGCCTGCCACACTATATCACATACAGACATCAATAAAAGCTCTTTGTAACTGTTAACAGTGTTCGCCCTTGGCCACATGACCTGTCACCACCAACCACTAATCTCCCAGTATACCCAGCTTGCTACAAGTGGTATTAAAAGAAGATAAGTGCATCATGCATTAAAGCAAGATAACTTTCCTAGGCCATAAAGTCTCCTATGTTGATGGGATCTGACCTTTGCCTGAAAAGATAGCCACATTTTGTAGTCTGCCAAAGCCAATGGACTGAAAGCTACTTAGACGATAAACTGTTACCACTGTCATTTGCTGGTAACAGCTGCCACTCACACACTATTAATGGACATGCTTGCTGGTAAGAATACCAAGAGCATAGTTATTAGAATAGAGGCCAGAAATGAGCAACACTTTCATCCAATTATAAGCCAGCCTCAAAGAGGCAATGTTTCGTGCCTACCCTGTCCTGTCTGCACCAGTTAATACTGGTGCAGATTGTGACTGGAGCAGTACTACACTAAGACTTCACTTAAAACTTCTGGGCTGATAAGCCATGTTCAATGCACAAAACTTTCCCCCAGTGCTTCATCTCTGACTGCGGAAGACATCTTCAGAGGTAAAGCAGTGAACAGCAACTAGAACTCGAGGAAGTGCCGAATATGTAGACAGTGTAGAGGGCACCACAATCCATCACATGATGACAGCTATGAGATTATCTCTGATAATGCTAACATTCTCAACAGGAAATAGTGTATTGTCATTTTTATGATGCAATATTGACATCCAAATTTTATCTAATTCAACATCCTCTTTTCTATTAAATTTCTTCTGGTGTTTATGAATCTCAGTCTCCTCTCTACACATGTGTGCATGGTAATGCAATGTTTGATACGACACTCATCTTACTGAATTTTATTTCATGATCACACTCTTGGCAAACAAATTCTGCTACGGCCAATTTATCAATATGTCCCATGCGGCAATTCTTCCTGTGCTAAACCAGATGGGTGTTAAGTCCTTTTCATGGTACAAATATAAAGCAATCCACAACTACAAGGAATTTTATATACACTCAGTGTAGTCAAAGGATGTCATATATCTGATCTTAAACATTCTTTTATCTTCCTGATGGGTCTGAAGATAGTTTCTACACCATAATTGCTCAACATTTTACCATGATTGCAATGAATGATGCGGTATTATGCAAACTGGATATTTTTCCAGCAAATATAGTGGAGTTATTCAGACACTGCCTCACCACAAGCTGTTTTCAATACAATAATGAATTTTATCAACAGACTGACAGGATAGTTATGGGTAGTTCTCTTAGTCTGGCTGTGACCAGTTTGTTTATGGAGACTTTTGAACACTGCCAGACTGCCAGACTGCCAGTAAAATACTACTACTATGTAAAATGCTTCTATTATGTAAAATACTACTACTATGTTGATGATACTTTCATGGTATGACACACAAGTGCAGAAGAGTTGAATGTCTGTCTGATATATATTAGCACTATTAATTCAAAAATCCAGTTTACTATGTAGACGGGGAATAATGACAGACTGAATTTTTTTGGTCATGTCTGTTATCAAGTGAGGGGACTGGCTGTTGAACCATAGGAAAGCCACACATACTGACTGTTACCTTCCTAAATATTCTAACCACAACACCAGACAAAAAAGAGGTGTGATTAAGACCTTGGTAAACGGCTTACAAAATTTGTGAACCAGCTTATTTAAAAAATGAGGCTGAACATATATGGGATCAGCTTGGATATCAGCTCCATCCCAGTGTCAGTATCCAGTACATTCATGAGTAGTTACAAAAGATATAGGCCAGTTTGCCTTAGAAAAGAATACAATGGCTTTATGACATCATTTTGGAACAAATCAGTATGTATGCATTCAGGCAAGAGCGAGTGCAACATCATACTGATGCTTGGGCCCATACTGCTAAGTTCTTTGTAAATTTGACTTGATTGTGTAATCACTGAAATAATATCACATATCCTCTCAACCTGTGAATTTTCATTTTGTTTCCTCCTCCCCTTCCAAGCAGTGGCCCACTTTTTTGTCAGACAGTGTAGTTCTCAAATCAGCAAAACCAATACATTAGGTTTTTTGTTAAACAGAAATTTTCCAACTGACCATTTAATATCCAAAAATGAAGAGATCAAGATTGTGAACAACATACAGCATTTAGATAGTGTTGTATCTTTGGATGACACCCTATACCAATAGGCAGCCAATGGAATACAAAAGTCTTCCAAATTCTATTGTTCACAGGTTTCCAATACTAGCCTATTCAACATTTTGTAATTACATTGACTGATGAATTGGAGGTCTTTTTTAGGATCTTGGAATTCTTATTCATTTCTCAATGCATTTTTCCTTAATAGTTTAGTTGCTCACAATAAAAACAGATTTCAGTTTGATTGTGATCTAGGCAATCTCAACACAAGAAACAAAAGTGATTTTAGTATAGACTTTGCCCCCTCTTTGTTTAGGATTCAGAATGGTGTTATGTACTCCAGTTCAAATGTTTCAATAAGTTCCTACCTAAAATAAAGCAAGGGACAAGGACTCCAATCCAAAAAAAAGTTAAAATCATACCTCATTATCGACACCTTATAACAATTTGTCTGAATGTTAATAGACTCATTTAAGTCAGCTAGCAAGTAATGTTTAACATCTGAAGTTGTGACACATGACAAGTATTACACAGTAGGCAGCTAATAAACTGCTTTGCTCTCCATGTCGATAGGAAATCACTTTAAAGACTCAAAAGTAATCATGTAAAAACTCTAAAATGTGTGCATTGTGGATCTCTATGGTGTCTCTAGGCATGTCAAAAATCTATTCTTAATTTTAAATAGGGAAAAGGAGGAAATTTCCTTGTCTGAGAAATAGCTTCAAATGTATCATAACACATCTTGAAACTATTAAACTGTGGTTCTTTTTGTTGATTACCAAAATATCTGACTCTGAAATTGATCTTTCTAAGCTTACCTGTTGTATTGTATTTGTTGGGTATAAGCTTTGGAAAATGGTGTTATTGCAATTTTGTCAATATTTCACTTGTGAAAAGTATGAAGTTTGACGTCTCTACCTCGCTTAAAAAATAAGGAAGTACTGAGGAATTCACATAAGGTGTAGACCTTTATAGTATTTGGAATTACGTCACAAATCTCTTCTTAATTTTAATTAGGGCCAGACTCAATGCTTGGGCACTGAGTGCCCACACAGTTGGAGCTGATGCCACCAGGCTCCTATCAGTGTGATGCTGATGGGAGCAGTCCAGCCAGCTTGCTGTCAAACGCCAATAAATTTACATAGGGCTGTAGATTCAGTGACTGAAAATTGTAACAGCTAGCTGTGAAACAGCAAAATTTATTGTAAAGCTTCATGACAATTAGCAGTTTATAGTGAACAGATCTCTATATTTGCAAATCAAAATACCTATCTACTTTGAAAATATCACTGCTAATATTAAACTGTCAATTGAAGAGCAACTATGTAACATAACTGAGAAAACAGCAGATTATCTGTAATTTAATAGGTTAAATTTAGCTTGCAAAAGCACAGATAGCAGTAAGTACGATGGTGAAAGTTTATTGTTAACACAGTGAGCAGATTACATTTCTATGATTTGCTTGCTCTTCTTTAATGTATACATTGACTCATTCCACGTCCCTGAACTTCTTCTTGGTGGAATCTACAGCGTGAGTGACTGAATGAATGAATGGAGGCTATGACAGTCATTGGACTTGCGAAGAATTGTCTCCAGGCAACAAAAATATAGTTCCTCATTTTCATTTGCAAAGCCAAAAGTAAATGAAGCAAAAATGAATATAAAAGAAACCAGCTATAATTGTAAGGAATCCTGCTTAAAAAAGACAGTTATAGTGACAGGGTCATTAGCAGAACATGGCTTGTCAAGTGACCCCCATCTGCAGTTTACTTTGATCAAAAAGTTTATGGAAACAGCTATAATGGAAGATCTTCAGAAGACAGGGAGAAGTAGATCTTCAGTTACTTCAAAAATAGAAATGCAACTAGCATAAAATATTCACAGACACTTTCTCTCTCTCTCTCTCTCTCTCTCTCTCTCTCTCTCTCTCTCTCTCACACACACACACACACACACACACACACACACACACACACACACACACACATGCAAATGTAACTCACATATTTGGTGTGAGATGTGTTTGTTATGCCTATCTGTCACTCAGCATCTCTGCTATATGGTGAGTGGCAACTTTCCTTTTCAAATATTGTTACATTCCATCTTGTATTTTCCATTGTTTGATAGCATATAATATTGGATGGGAACTGTGGCTGGACAAAGCATAGTGAAGGATGCACATACAGGAGGTGAGGAAAGGTGGTGGTGACGGTGGTGGTGATGATGATGATGATGATGGTGGAAATGTGCATATCTGTGCACTTAGACTATCAGAAACAAGCAAGAATCCAACATAAAATCTAAAATATTTTCAATAGACTTACATCTGAGAACATTTAGTTTGGTAAAAAATTTACATGAGACTGAAAAGATAAACTCAAAATAATTTTGTTTCAGTGCTCAGCTTTCACTACACAAATTACTGTTGCTACTTTGTGATTTTCTTTTTCATATATTAGTACATACCACATAGCAGAACAGTCAAAGTTAGTAAGCATCCATTTATGTGGGTTGAAGTTGAAAGAATCTGCATAGTGAATTCCTGACATTAAATGCCTGAACTCAGGACAAACTAGGGCAGCACCTGTAAAGAAAAAAAAAAAACAGAAATGGTTGTAGAAAGAAAGTTCTGGAACAATTTGAATACTTTAGGAGTGGAAGCATTGAGTCATGGATAGGCATGCACAAAAAGACAGAAAATCTGCTAGCTTTTGGAGTAAACACTTTCTCAAGATAAAGTACAAATACACACACAAAACACACAATAACACACATGCACACACCTGCCTATGCCCTAACATAATGCCAATTGGATGCACAGTGCCAGGAGTGCAGGATTGAGTTGGGATTGTATTGGGTGGGGTGGGGTGGATAGAGGGAGAGAGTCACGGGGGGGGGGGGGGGGGGGAGGGTAAGTACTGACATTGGGGTGGGTAGCTAGTGGCTTGGAGGCAGACACCTGGTTTGATGGCTATGGATGTGAGGGGGAGGAGTTGTGGGTGCCTGGGCTAAGCATGTGATGTATGGGAGTCCGTGAGGAGTTTCATATGTTGAAGATGACATGGAGAGGTGAAATGATAGCACAGAGGGAGGGGAAGCTGTTGGGTGGAGGGCTTGAGGAGAGTCAACGGAGACTGAGGCCAGGATGGTTCCAGGAATGAAGGATGTGTTGCTAGGATAGATCTCTGATGCATAAATCAAAAAAGCTGTTGGTGGAGGGAAGGATCCAAATGGCCCAGGTCATGAAGCAGCCACTGAAATTGAATATGTTGGGCTCAGGTGCATGTTGTATCACCGGGTGGTCTATTTCATTCTGGCCACAGTTTGGCAGTGGCCATTCAATCTAGTGGACAGTTGGTAGGTTGTCATACTGACATAAAAAGCTGTGCAGTGACTGAAGAAACATTGGTATGTGATGTGACATGGCTGCTTTCACAGGTGGCCCAGCCTCTGATGAGGTAGGCTAAGCCTGTGACAGGACTGGAGTATTAGGTGCTGGGTGGGTCGACTGGACATGTCTTGCATCCGGGTCTTCCTCAGGGATATGATCCCTGTGATGTGGAGTTTGGAGTGGGAGTAATGTAGGCAAGGACTAGGATGTTGTGTAGGTTGGGTAGGTGATGGAATGGGTGGGGTGGCTCTTGGGTAGGACAGCATAGGATGTTTCCCCTGTACAAACTATAAGATTTTCTTCCCATTCCCTTCACTTCTTGGAGTGTGGGAAGAATGACTGTTGAAATGCCCCTGTGGGAACTGTGGGCTAATTAGTCTAATTCTGTCTTTGCAGTCCCTATGAGATTAATATGTGTGGGGCCGAAGCACATGCCTAAAGTCTGCACTTAATAATGATCCTTGAAACACTGTAAGTAGGCTTTTGTAGGATAGTTGCCAGCTATTCTCAGGAGTCTGTCAATTCATATTTTTCAGCATCTCTATAATACATTCCCATTAGCCAAGCAAACCTGTGACCCCTCAAGCTGTCCTTCTTTGTATAAGTTCAATATCTTCTGTTAGACCAAACTGGTAAAGGTCACACAAACTTGAGCAGAGTTCTACTGAAACAATGATTTAGGTTCCCTTCTATGCTTCTAAGGGGTATACATGTCTATAACCATGCACAAATTAAAATAAGATAACAGTAAATATTGAGGTGTGCTGGAGAGTCATGCAAGCTGGTTCGGAGATATTATTGCTAAGAGCCAACAACTACAGTAAAATTTAACGAGTTACTACCTCTTAATCAAGGAGGGCCTTCACTTGTGGTGGAGTCTCTGGACAGGCCAGACTATGAATGGCTTACAGCCTTTGAACAGCATCATCTGGTGGCATGGGAAAACCCACTTCAGTGGCACATTTGGCAGTAAAGTGGTGCCAAAATGGATGGGGATGGAATGGTAATAAACCCCCCCTAGTACTCTTGGTGCACACTGCACTTCACTTCATTATTTACACCACATTTCATGCAGTAGTCCAGGTGCTGATACTGGGGGAACAAACCCAGCGTCCAGCATCAGATTTTGTACAACCACAGTCAATGGAAGCACCTCAAGGGAGTGTGACTTGGGAAAGTGGCACGGAAAACGCAGTAGCACATCTCTTGTTAAACAAACCATGACAAAACACTGTCACTGCACATGGGATAAGAATCCTGTTGATTGTGCATACTCCAGTGAAGTGTGGCACATGACAATATGAGCCATGTGATGTTGCACGGTATGAGCTGCCGAGACCATGGCTGGGAGATATTGCCTCATCGAAATGGAAGAAGAGACCGCTCAAGTGATGATTTGAGCTGCATGGGGTCCAGAAAGCATGGACGTCTAGCTCTACATCTGGTGGAAGTAACCAGCAAAGGTGTTCGGAGGATGCGTGGTGCCTTGGCTGGCAGGCACTTTGCTGATTGCTGGTTTTTGGTCTGCAAAGCCTGTCATCTACTGCCACAAGTGGAGGCAATGGAAGGAGTTGTCACACTATGATTAGACACATGAGTGTTTCATAAGCAGTCTCTTTTGCAGATCAGTTGAATTTTAACTGTATTAACCAATGAAACGAAATCTGTCACCTGCTTTACCAACTGTTCAGCCCATATGAACATTCCATTTCGTATCCTACCAAGTTGTTACACTCAGGAATCTGTCTGAATGACCTATTTCAAATTGCTACTCACTGCTTTTATGTGCAAATAAGTGTACAATTTTGTATTTATGAACATTTAAAGCAAGTTGCCAATTTTTGTACCATTTTGAAATCTTATCAGATATGACTGGACATTTGTGTAGCTTTGTTCAGATAGTATTTTTCTGTAGATGAGAGTATCATCTGCAAAAATTCTAATAATACTATTTATGTACAAAGTGAACAGAAAAGGAACTGAAACAGTTCATTAGGTAATATCTGAAGTTATATCTGAAATTTATTGATGGCTCTCCATCTGTGATAACACGCTGTATCATACTTGGAAACACTTTCAATCCTGTCACAAATTTTGTTTGATATGATCTTACTTTTGTTATAACCATTGTGGTTGTACAGAATTAAATGCTTTTTGATAGTCAAGAAATACTTTAACCACCTGACTGACCTGAACCATGGCTTTCAGGATGTCAAGTGGGTTTCACACAACTGATGCTTCAGAAGTCCATGCTGGTTGACATGGAGGAGGTCATTCTTTTCATGATATCTCAATATGTTTGAGCTCAGAATATGTTCTCAGATTCTATAGCAAATGGATGTCAATGAAATTGGATGATGTTTATGTGGAACACTTCTTCTACCCTTCTCGTAAATGGGTGTGACCTGTGCTCTCTTTGAACCACTGGTACAGTATCTTCTCTGAGGGATCTACAGTACATTATGATTAAAAGTGGTGCTAATTCTGTTGCAAATTATGCATACAATATGACAGAGATTCCACCTGGTCTTGGATACATTTTTAATTGCAACAGTTTCAGCTGTTTCTCAATATCACTGGAAATAATATCTCTATTACTAATGTTTGCAGTAGTGTGAGAATCAAACTAGGGTCATAGTCGTGAAACAGCGATCAGCATTTCTGCTTTTGCATCATTGCCCTCAATTTTGGTTCCTGTGTTATCCTTGAGTATCTGGACTAACTTTGTTGTTACTTGTAGGCTTGCCAACAAGTGAAATGTGTCACACTGGCTGTGTTTTAGTTTCAGTGGTAGGCAGCACTTTGAACTTGTTGGTAAGGGATGTGGATGCAATACTGTGCACCCTCCCAGGTCCCTACCTCACCTGTGTCAGACCGTCCAACCTGTCACTGACTCACAATTCAAAGTAGTAATAGTTCATGTATTTCATGGAGAGGATAGCACTCTGGGTACCTTTAATATATCTGGCACTGACTTTCAGTAGTTCCCCCAACACAACCATTCATAGCGGCTTCCAACTGCTTGACAGTAGTCAGGGAAATTTATGATTACTTAGAAGAAGCAACTTATTCAACCAATGCCTGAGAACAAATTCACAGTCTGGGTGCATCTTCATGGAGAAAAGTTATTCTGAACATTAAAAATAACTAAATTGATCTTTCTGATTCTCTTTTGTTTCAGGATCTGTTACACTACAAGAATTGGAAATTCCCTTTAAGCACTGAAGCTACAATGCCTAAAAGCTATATTCTGGTCATTTACCTATAGATAACTGATATAATGCTGAATGACATTGTGCTTTACCTCTCTGACTTTATTGATACAGCAGAGATCAATAGAGTTGAAGAAGTAAAATGATCCAAGGTGAATATAATCAGTTAAATTATACACACTTTTCATGCATAATTCATAACTGATATTTCTGGACCAATTAAATTTAGGTAGGAAAATTCTTAATAGCTTCTATTTTTTTTATTTTTAATTAACATTCTTCAAATGAACAGTGACTGTATACCAAACCAAACAAATCCAAATTCTCATATGGATTACAAGACTAAATAAGTTTGGGAAGCTCATGGTAGAAATGAAATTATATGGTAGAACAGCCCCAAAGGCCAATTTCACAAAGGACGAGGCAACAGTGATGAATTTTTGATTGAGGAAGAGACAGACATAATTTTCATTTTTGTAACAATAACACATGCCAGCTGATTTTGCAACATCTGTCTTACACTGTAACATAACACCATATCCACAGTAAATTTGTTTGTGTGCCTGTCAGTTTCTATCTGTACTAAAACATCACTATATTTTAATGGTCTTCATTTCTCATTTTCCTGCCACCCTCTGGAAAAAGATTACTTCATGAAGTCTATGTGCAGCTTATATAAGATTCCATGGCATCCATGTACTTTCCTATGACATCTGAAATGGAAAAGTCCATTAACAGTCTTCCAATCAACAGTCATCCACACTGAATGAAGGAAGACAGTGTTGAACAGAGAGCTATTCATTGTGAGAATTAATTGAGAACATCAAGACATACTAGGTTAATAGGCAAATGAAGAAAAATTTGCTTTCACTAAACTTAAAAAAAGCATTGCAACTCTTGTAATTCCGCCAGAGATATTGGTGACTGACACCTTACTATCAACCTATCAACAAGCTGCACTACATCTGTGTCCAGTGGGGTTGCTGTCAACTGAGAATAGCACAGCATCTCAGGCTGGCAGGTAATTTGAGCCTGACATTCAGCCAAACTATAGCCATGTAGGCACCTATCCACTTTCACTTCTGCCCACAAATGAATACATTCATTTCCATGGGCAACAGAAGTGTTGACGACAACCGTGCACTACAGCAGTTATTTGCTGGATGGTTCATGTTACAACTTGGCCGCTGGAATATGAGAGCTGGGACATGCATCTACCATATTAACTTCTGATTCAGGATACTGTGAGACCTTTTCACTTTGTCTATGAGTGGCTTCCATCACAATAATTTAAGTTGTGCTACTGACAATTGTTTTCATTTCTAGCCCAAGAAAGGTTCACAGGATTAGAAACTCCTATGAACTATACATCATTTATTGTGTGTTTCAACGAATTCAGTGAACTGTTTTAAATGACCTTTGTGATAGAACTGGGTGTATAAAAAAGTAACAGATGAAGTGCTTTTTTATTGCACTTAAAACAAAAAGTAATACAGCATGAAGCATTTAGTGCATCGGAAGAACTCAATAACAGTAAGAACCAAAGTAAATCGAATGAAAACGAAAATGTTTATGTGAATCTTTGCAAACAATGTTCCAAAAAGACAAACATATGTGTGTGCTACAAAAGCACATTACATTATCGATGTGGCAAACTAGACCCTTCACTAGAGAATAATGTATATTACTTTCAAGTGTGGAAGAATGAATTATGCAGACTCAACAATAGCAGTCCAGATCTCTCCGAGACTTCTGATATGAACATTGCAGATTAGTGCTCACCAGTCTTACAAGTGAAAAACAGTTCTAAGGATTATAGTGTTTGCAGTGACAAAACCATTTTATCACAATTTATGGGTGAAGCCACTTAATTGGTGTATGACAGACATTCAAATAAGTGGTGCTAAGGTGAATAACAGCTCTGAAGATAATCAGTATGATCAACACGCAGCTACTCTCCAACACCATCACCCACAATCTCAAAGCTCCAAGGAAGAAAAATCAAGAAGAAAACTGATGGTTATTGCCGACAGCTATGGGCATGGAATTGCCTCTCACATACTAAATGAGGCTTCTACAATGATTGCTGCTATGGGATTCATCAAACCAGGTGCAGGTTTAACTGAATTGAGGAAGCATGCAAATTTGGTAGAAGTTGGTAAGTTATCTACAAATGATTACATTTGCTGAATGGAGGATCAAACAATATCTTTAAAAACGAAACATCAAATGCCTGGTAGGAACTAAAGGAATGTTTGAGTCACTTAACTCATACTAATGTTGTTGTTCTCAACATCCTGCAGCATCATGATTTACCACAATGGTCAGGTGTGAATCATGAAGTAATTGCAGCTGATGAGCAATATGAATCAATTGCTAAATACCTCAAAAACATTACTATAGTGAATGTAAACAATATTGGCCACTGATTTCACATGACTGCTAAATACCTCAAAAACATTACTATAGTGAATGTAAACAATATTGGCCACCGATTTCACATGACTCATGGACTGCATCAGAATGGCCTGGGAAAATGACTTGCAGTGAATAAAGTGCTGAGTGAAATAGGAAAATAAGCCTCAAGAGATAATCACGTGGTCAATATCATTAGACGAACATCAGCAATCTGTTTCTAAGGCATTTTAGGCTAAATGTTAAGACTGGTCATAATCCAAGGTGTAATAATTTACCAAACAGTCTGAGTTTATGGTGAGATGCTAAGCTATCAAAGTGAAGCTACAAATCAAGAACTACCAGTAGCAGTAAACTTTGTGTGTTCAACCAAAACATCAATGGTCTCAGAAACAAACTGGAGCTTCTATATCTCAACTCTATTGACGCTGAATCTGAAAACTATGCACAAGTAATAGGTCTTATAGAACACAAGTGACAAGTGGAACTGAAATGCCTCAAATTGATGGATACTCATTAGCAGCCAGCTAGTAGATCCATAAAGGGGAAAGGAGGGACTGCAGTCTATGTTAAAACAAATGTAAACTATAAATCCCTAGACATAAGTACTTACAGTGTAGATTCTCATTTTGTAGCCTGTGGGACTGAAATTACTACAAATAATAAGTCAGTTATAATTTTGGCAGTTTACAGGGCCCCTGAAAGGAAAATATGTATCTTTATAAACCACATGGAACAACTTCTGAAACAAATACATTCAAAACACAACTTCTTAACTACAAATTACAGCAGATGAGAACTAGAACACCTGATGGAATCATTGAACCTAATTTCAATAGTTAACATTCCCACTAGAGTTACAAGTACTTGTAAGAGCCTAATTGGTAATATATTTCTAGACAGATACAGAAGTAGCAGTATTATTGTAAGTCAAATTCTCAGTGGTCTGTCAGATCTTGATGGTCAACTGCTTACAGTAAATGATGTCAAACTCTATTGTAAACCTATGTACTCCTTTAAAACTGTCAGTACTGTCAGTAACGATAACTTAGAAATCTTCAACTTTCTCTTAACAGCAGATTGACTGGACTCCTGTATTTATGGAGAGGAATATTTATGAAAAATTTAATCTGTTCTCTAATGAGTTTGTGTCATTATTCGAAGCTGTATTCCCAAAAATAATCTTGAGAAACAATCCTCAGGCTGCAAAACCAAAACCCTGGATTACTAAAAGGATCAGAATTTCCTGTAGAACAAAAAGAAATTTATATGAGTCCCTAAGGTTATCTAATGATCCCATCCCATCAAAAAGAAGGACTATAGATTGTACTGTAATATTTTAAAAAGAGTAATAAAAATTCCAAAACTATGTAAATAACATCTGAAGTTGATAAGTCAAACAACAAATCAAAAACCATCTGGTAAGTTATAAAAAGGGAGAGTGGTAAAAAAGCAGAGTACATGACTGATATAGAATTAATTCAGGATGGAAATATTGTAAAAAAATATTGAGGAAGTTGCTAATATCTTCAATAAACATTTTTTAACAGCTGCAGAAGAAATTGGCTGTGAAGGCTCAGTGGATGATGCGATAGCCCTTCTGCATAAAGCTAACACTGCCAGAGTTGGCCAGATGCAGATAACCCCCATAATAATTAGTGAGACCAATAAGACAATCAGAGAGATGAAGTCAAAAAACTCTTGGTTGGTTGATAATATTTCAACTAAGATACTCAGGCACTGTCATGGCTATATAAATATAGTCTTGTGTCACATTTTTAATGAATCCCTAAAACAAGGTATTGTCCTCCTTAGATTAAAACATGCCTGTGTGAAACCACTTTTCAAGAATTTATGATGCTATTTTCTCTTTCACCAATCAAATTTTTGAATCTCTTATCAGAAAATTTGCTTATCTAAAGCTTTTGATTGTGTCAACCACAAAATTCTGCTAAATAAAGCCGACTACTATGTATTAAGTGGAATAATGAGAACATGGATTAAATCCTACCTTACAGATAGGAAACAAAGGGTAATAATTACTGACAGAAGTGGAATTTCCTTGGTGTGTACATAGACTGCAAGCTAAATTGGTCCAACCATATCCGAGATCTAAAAAAAAAAAAAAAGGCTACAGTCTGCAACATTCGCCTCATGCATAATTGCATCAACTACACATAAGGTGGCCATAAGAGCTGCTTATTTCAGGTATTTCTATGCGCTTTTGGCTTATGGAATCATCTTTTGGGGCAACTAGCCCTTGCCAAAAAGGTTTTTATTGCTCAGAAGAGAGCTATACATATCATGAGTGGTGTGCAACCAAGGCACTCATGCAGGAATCTGTTTGGGAAACTACAGGTATTTGCAATGATATCTCAGTACATATACTCCCTTGTATGTTTCACGAATTAAAGCCACTCTCTCTTCAAAATCAATAGTGAATATCATGGTAACAACACAAGGTCAAAAGAGGACTTTCATAGTAATCAGTCAAACTATACTCTTGTAGAGAAAGGAGTAAATTATACAGGCATCAAAATTTACAATGCTTTATCCAGTGTCCTCAAAAGTCTTGCACCTGAAACACAAGAGTTCAAGAGCAAACTGAAGGAATACCTAATACACTGATTTTTTTAGTACATAGGAGCAAGTTTTTATTATACAACTGGGTTAGCCATGCAATGTATGCATAAATGAAACTATTTGTTTTTGTAATGTTATATTGTTGCTCAAGTACTTTGATATTGTTAATCCAAATGTGTACATATAAGTGCTAATTCTCATGTATGTAATATGTTTTTATTTCTTCTAGTGGCTCTGAGCACTATGGGACTTAACATCTGAGGTCATCAGTCTCCTAGAACTTAGAACTACTTAAACCTAACTAACCTAAGGACATCACACACATCCATGCCCGAGGCAGGATTCGAACCTGCGACCGTAGCGGTTGGGCAGTTCCAGACTGTAGCGCCTAGAACCGCTCGGCCACCCTGGCCGACATTTCTTCTAGTGTCCCATGTTGTTACAATGAGTTTTGTCATGAATTAACCAAATTGTGTGCTGCTGTATTGTTAACATTTTAAAAATACTGACTCATTCCATATCCTTGAAACTCCATTGCTATCAGGACCAAAGGAAAATAAAATGAAATAATAAAATAGGTTTTGTAAGTTCTGGAATTAGGTTTATTGTATCACAAGATGAATTCACTTTGGAAAACCTCTTCACCTCTCCTTCCTGAGTTAGGAACTAACAGTTCCAAAAACTATGAATAATTTTTTCTGCTTTTAAATTAATGTATAAACAGTACTTGGAATTCAGGCTCCTAGAAGATAAGTACTGGCCAGCCATTCTATTCCCTTAAAATTCTAATTAGGACTGCTAGCTATGAGGTAAGCCAATAAATGAGGCACCTCAAGCTGTAAACTTGCAAGAGAGACAGAGATATTTAATTGAACTGAATATTTTTGCATTCTAAATTCTGATTTTGTGTATTATAAAACATCCTTTTAAACCAATTAATTGTTATCCACAGTGCCTTAGAGATAGATGCTGATGTGCTATAAAAAGATGTACTTTCTGCAGATAGGAAAATTAAGATATCTCCCTTGGTTAACAAAACAGGCCATGGAAGTGAGTCAAGTCAACTAAGCAAGTTATGCAGTACTGCATGTCAATGTGCTGAGAGCTGCCGTGCTGCCAGGTCTAGAAGCACTGAAGTACCAACACAGCAGGAAGAAGGAGCAACTGTGGCATGAATGGAATGAGTACCTCATATCCAAGCTGTAGTTCTGTTATGACTTCAGTGCTCTAGCAAAATGAGCATGGTTCAGGGCCTTACAAATATTCTTAATTTTCAGTTAGAATATATCTCAGTCTGCTGGCATCCATCAGTCTGCTAAAAATGGTCTGCAGTCATTGTGTCCATACCTACATGTTCTGTGGATCTATGGATTTAGATGCTGCTAGTGACAGCATTGTGTTCATGTAGAGCCCAATTCTATGCACTTGGAACTCTGCAACTGGTGGGTCTGCAGTGGCATGTAGTTTACTCCCAGTTCTGCAGGTAAACTATCTGCTGCCTGCACCATTTGTGTGGAAGGTGTCAGCTGATGGTACCTACCTCTTCCATGCTTGATCTACATGGAGATCATACATGCCCCATCCACCTACTTCTGAGGCTGCTAGTTGCCACCGGGTTGTGTGGGTGATGTGGCGTGCAGGGTCTGCGAGGTCAGTGGCCTTGCAATTTTGCTGGTGCTGATGCCTCTGATTCCATCACTGCCACTGGCCTGTAGCAATGAGCCATGTCCTGGTGAGCACCTACTTCAATGGCTGTGTGCTACTGACACACTGCAAGCTCTGGCTGTCATGAGCAACATCACAGTCAATGATGTACACTGTTGGTTTGTCACTACTGGTTATTGAAATCTCATCAGGCTTCTTGCAGGCTCCCACTCACCACACAACTGCTCACTCTTGGCCTGGGATGGTGGTTTCCCAATATCCTGACCTCAACCTGCCATCACCACCACCCACCTTGACGGCTAACCAAACCAGTTAGCTGCAGCCCTGGCTCACTCTATTGGCAATTGTGGATTTCGGAGCTGGTTTCTGATATCTGGGAGATGATGACTTTGTTCAGCATGGAGATGATGAGTTGGTCTTTCCAAAAACCTTCTAAATGGGTTTTGATAAGGGTCTACTATGCTGGCTTCACTGCCATATTCACAGATGTTTTCTAACACCTGATAGTAATAAACTTTTGAAATGGTTGGGTGCTCACAAGATCAGGGGGCCAACATCACTCATGTTTGAAGCAGGCAAGGAGTGGGCTCTGTGGGACAAAGGTGATGTTTTTAAGAGTATGACCATATCAAGCTGGGGATGAGTGACAATGATGTTTGGTTTGTGGGGCACTCAACTGCACAGTAATCAGCGCCCACCCAAAGTCCCAATTTGTTTTTACTCAGTACAGCCTACCCACAGTCACAAATGATGATGATGATGAAATGATGAGGACAACATAAACACCCAATCCCCGTGCAGAGAAATCCCCAACCCGGCTGGGAATTGAACCTGGGAACCTGTGATCCAGAGGCAGCAATGCTAGCCACTAGACCGCGAGTTGCAGACTGGGAATGAGTGATCCTTCATCATCAGGAAAGATATACAGCAAATATGGAAATCTTGAAACAGTTTGCAAGTATTTTCGCGTGTATGAGGGTGGAAATCTGCTTAATGTTATATTTTTCTAGGTGAATGGTGCAGTTTACTGAGAATGCAAATGATCAATAGGAAAATCCATTTTATATCAGAGCTTGGTGCCATTTGCTAGCCTGAACTGTTATTCTTTTGAGTTGGCCTTTGTGAGATATAGCTGAGGGCAATAAATTTTATTTGTTCTGCAGAAACTTGAAGGGTGCAGTTATTTTGTTATTAGCTGTTTATTGACTTTGAACTGTTATCCTGTTTTGTGCTTGTAGATATAATCAGTGCAAGTAATTAGGTAACAGCTGGAGTCATTAAATGCCAACTGAAGGTGGTGTAGTGACTGTTTGTGCTGCTATTTTTTCAGTATAGTGTTCACATCTGGAATCTTTCCAGGAAGTAGACTCTTACAAGACTTTTATTTGGACAATAGGAGTAGTGACTATTTTAACCCTCATTTAGAATGATTTAATAGTTTGGTAGTGTAGATCATTAATCCAGGTCTTCCAGTAAATCTGAGGAGCAATATGCCACATAGTCTGCCTCACATGCTGTGCATCACAAAGATGGGAGTGCATGAATTCTGGCCCCGGCTATAACTGGAACTTTGCATTAGTATTCTGAAGGTTGTTATCAACCTATTATACTTTCTCAGTGTGGCTTTCTTGGAGATAGTATGCTCAATGATTCACAGCTTTAAATGTATATACTGTGGTGAGTTAATAGCTGAGCTAAGACTGAATAGGAAAATATCTTCCATGAACTGCTGCAGTTTTTGTATATACTAGGATAAATTAACAGCTGGGGTATGTCTGAATAGGAGCAAAATATCTTCCATGAGCTGATGCAATTTTCACTCTGCAACAGATCTCACAAAAATTACAGGAATATGAAATGTTATTAAATACAGCATCTATTGTCTATAAATAAGATTTTCATAAAGTAATCCACTATAACCTGTGGAATAATTAGAGAGTGAATATGAAAGCATGTCATAGGTCTCGCAGAAACAATGCAATTTTAATATGACAGTGATAAGCTCATAGGGAAATTAAATATCTAATAGTGTGTTGGACAAGAAACATGCCTATAATCTATTTTGTTCAGTGTATATTGAAGTTAATCAAGAAATGGAAAAGGCTAGGGTCTAAAGACACATAGAAACTTTGGCAACTGTAAGTCAACACTGTTCTCTTTACCGATAAGAGGCCAGTTCAACCTCATCTTTTTTTACTCCTTTTTGCCCTGGCAAGAGCTAGTCTTATGGGTAGCTTTCATGAGTAGATATGGCAATGGAATGTGGCCTTCATGGGATCTTGATGCAGCATGGACTTCTGAAGCATCAGTCATGTGAAGCCCACATGACATTCTTAAAGCCATGGTTCAAACAGTTGGAAACTGTCAGCAACTGCTGTTGGTCCACCCCCTGGGCTGAGTGGCCAGCACATCTGACTGCCAAGTAGTGGGTCTGGGTCCAGTTCCTGGCTGGGTCAGGATTTTGTCCCCACATGGATTGGGTGTTGTGTTGTTCTCATCATCACCGGTAACAAGTTATCTAATGTGACGTCAAATGAGAAGACTTCTAACTTGTCAGTTGAACTTCCCCAAGTGGGGACTGCTGGCCATCAACACCAATGATCATTTCATATAGCCACTGTTAATTTTGTTAATGGTGTAGCAGCAGGATGGTCTCCTACAACTGCAAGTGTATCAGAGAACTTACCAGTTTTCCCATAGCTTGTGTGGTCTACAGAGAACCCTAATCCAACGTCAACTAGTCACCTCATGATGACTGGTTAGCTGTTTGCAAACTCTGGGACTGGTTCATGGATAGAGTTATATGTGGTTAATGGATAAATGACTGATCCCATACTTCCAAAGAATAGGTCTGGGCATTCAGTACTACTGGTAATGGAAGAGCCAGTTGACCTTATCTCTCCTGCTACTAGAGCAGTGGTCCTTCCTTAGTCAAAGTCCAAGAAGCCACAGAAGAACAAGAAGAGGCTGCTACTTGCAAGCAGATTGAATATTAGGTTTGCAATAGTCCCTATTCCAGTAAATGGTGTCATGTAAGGAGAACAAATTGAATGAGCATTTTGGGTGTGAGAAGGTAGAGAAGTCTTTTTCAAGAGCAATAGAAAGCAACATGTGCAGTCATTTGTGGAGCATGGTTCATGTTATCATCAACTATGTCTGTTACAGTGAACTGATGCTATTCATGATTCTTTATGGGGAGTGATGAAAATGATGAAGACTGCTCATTTGTGGGGCCTCAGTATAGATGTTAGTTTTTTCAGAGTAGACAAAACTGCAAGATCCCTAGAACAAATCCCCCACTTGTCTACCAAAGAAATTAGTCACCTGCATATCACATTAGGAACTCAGTTAACTCTTAAATGAGAAAGTAGGAAAACTTTGGATATTGCATTGATCATGCACCAGAAAGATAAATCAATTGCTGAAGAAAGTACAAACATTAAGTCTAGTGAGATCCAAAATGAATCTGACTGCAAATGCTTCTTTTGGCAACCAAATTCAGACACAATAGTTGGTAGTAGGTGGCAACTTTAAATTATGATTATATAACTGGTAGAAGAGACAAACAGTCTATGAGGCAATGCTGTACACACTGTCATACAGTTTCCCTGAGCAAGTTTGACAGCCCACATTCAAATGAATGGTTCAGATTTACTAACTATAAACAGTCTCAATATTTTTGATAGTGTCATTACAAGTAGAGAATTAGCAAACATGATGTGTACACAGGGATGATAATCATAGAGAGCAAACAGATTGCCAAGAAAGCTAGGAAAATGTTTTTCTCTGGTAGAGCTCATAGACACTCACAAATAACCTACTTAAAAGATTAAATGAGAACACATAGTTCATATCAGACAAGTACAGGCTGTGGTTAAAGCCCAAAGTCATGATAAACTGCACTCCACATAAACACAAACCAAGCAAAGAAATAAATGACTGTGAAGACCAACCTGGCCTTAATGCTACCATTTGGAGACCGTTGCAAAAATGGAGGTTACTACATTCACACAACAAACAAGATTGCAACAAGCTGACAGAATAAATCTAATGGCATCCCTAAGAAGGGATATCCATGACATCTACTATAATTTTTATAGTAAGATCCTGGAGAGATGTTGGAGTATTCTGGGAAAGTGTGAGGCACCCTTAAAGGAAACCCTACATGAGACAATCACACAACATATTCTTGTGTCTTGCTCCATCGTTAAGAGTGCTTACCAAGTAGGTTTGACAGTACACACAAAACATGTCAGTACAGCTCACATAGAAGTGTAACAGGGATCTTCATGGAATTTAAATGGGTATTTTGTAAGAAGGGTGACACTGCTCTTTTGACACCTGGTTAGATAGACTGAGGGGATCAGTATTCAAGGAAGATTGAGTAACAATTCTGCTTCTTTCACTGTTTATCTTTTATAAGGATCATGGAAATAAAATAAGGTATAGAGACATATAGACAGTAATTACTCTGTTGCATCTTTCTTGAATGTCATCAGACAGGAAATTGCTAATGATATTACTTACTGCTGCTCATTCTCATTTACATCACACATAGCAACCTAACAAAGCTGTTGACCACTGTACTTTTTCTTGATACTTTACACAGATGAGTCAAAAAATTAAGATCACCTGATCAATAGCGTGCTGGTCCACCTTTTGAATACAATACAGCATCAAATGTGTGTGGCATGGACTCAAAATATCCTTGAAAGGTTTCCAGAGGTACCTGTATGTGGTACCAGATGCACACACACAGGTCATGTGATCCTGTAACTTATGAACTAGTGATTTGCGGGTGTTGACCCAGTGTCCAACAGCATCACAGACGTGTTCAATTGGTTTCAGGTCAGGCAAATTTGGATGGGCAAGACATCAACATGGCTTCACTATCACACGTCTCAACCACTGCAGCATGATTGAGGTCCTTTGACATGGACAGTTATCATGCCAGAAGATTGCATTTCCATCAGGGAAGACACCAATCATGAAGGGATGCAGGTGGCTCACAATAATGTTCACATAGTCCATAATTGCTGCGGTGCCTTTGATTACTACCACAGTTCCCACAGAAGTCCACACGAATGTACCCTGTAGCATAAAACTGCCTCCACCAGTCTGCACCTGATGAGCAGTGCATATTTTGAGCAGCCATTTGTCTGGATGATGGCTTATCTGGATACGACTATTGACCTGGTGTAACAAGAAACTTAATTCATCTGTCAAGACAACAAGGCCCCATTCATCACAGTCAGATCTCAATGCCCCATTCCCACTGCAATCATAAGATATGAGTGGTCATTTGCTGTGAAGTCCGACGTTAAACAATGTACACTGTGGGCTCTGAAGCACTTGTGCCTGCACCAACATCATTCTGCCACAGAAAATTCCCTATGCTGCTTTGCAGAGTTGGGCAAGCCTCCAACCTACACATCCCAAGATGAGACCTGCTTGTCTAACATCTTGTGGCCTACTCCTGGTTTCACCATCCTTCATTCACTGTCCGTAGATGTTCACAACAGTGGGGTGTGACCAGCTGATCAACTTCATCATTTCCAAGATGCTCATCCTGGGTGCTGGGTAACAACAATATGATCCCTTTCAAAGTTATTCATAACAGTAGATTTCCCCACTTGCAGCCCATATCATCACTAGGATGACTGCCTATTTTATTTGCTCTGCTTATCAACTTTTCTTATGGCATCACTTACTTGCAATGCTAACAGGTGGTATTCAATCTTGTGGTAGGCAACAGTCATAAAGGTTTGGCTCACCAGTGGATTCACAAGTGAAATTGCTTGATGACTGGTTATTAAATGACTATACACAAAAAGTGCGAAAATATAAAAACTTCATGTTATGGAAGATAAAAGGATGGCATCCACTATACCTGCATATGCAGCATCTATGTGAAGCCATATGCCTTCTTCATTGCATATGGGTCCAAGTTCATCAGCTGGGTCAAAGGCACAAGTTCCTGTTGTTCCAAAGGTTGCTACAACCTGCAAATACAGACAACAAATCAGGAAAGATGTCTGGTAAAATTGTCGTACAGGAGGTATCGTCATACCTGCACAACAGTCTACAAAACCATAGGAAACATTGAACTTACAACAACATCAGGAGACAAGAAAAACCACAGCAGCTGAAAATAACCTTCTTGTGTAAGATAAACTTGTTAACATAGGGAAATACATATTTGTTTGTGCAAATTACAACTTGAAAAGTTTCAACCTATGAAATTCAAACTTCCTCAACATATTCCTCTCTTCTCCTCTACAAAGGAACAAGTAGCCTCAAAAATTTAATAACCCTGCTGTGCATGCAAATGAAAGATATGGATGTGTCGATATGTGTAATGTTGCCCATGTCTGGTGAGGGGGTCTGTTGTGGGATGACTGCTAATATCACTGGCAACTCACATGAATTTCTTCAGTGGGCAGATATAAGGCTGGTAGTGGTCTCTTCCTCAGTCACTGTTGTACAACTTGCCTCTACCCATGAGATCTGAACACCATGAAAATTTACCAGAACTGTGTGCACAGTGTTTCCATTTGTGAATGTTTTGTTTCCAACACCACCAGGTTTAATGGAACTTTGCTTAATCTCATACTTGCCAAATGTGTGCTTAGTGGCTACATACTGGTAGTATTCAAACTCAAACAGGAACTGTCTCATATTAATTTCTATTTTGGTTCATATGTTCACCAAGTACTATTACTGTTTGGTTTGGCTCTCTCAGCCATTGTCAGTTTTCATGGCTGGAGTCACTACTTCTGTCAAGTAGCTCCTCAATTAGACTCACAAGGGCTGAGTACACCTTGCTTGCTAATAGTACTTGGCAGACCTGGACAGTCACCCAACCAAGTGCTAGCCAATCCTGACAGCAATTAACTTAGGTGATCTGACGGAACTTCTGTTAATAATTCTGCAAGGCCATTGCCATTATATAACACATTCAATTGAAACACAATTTAAGTCACAATTACTCATTACTGCAATCAACTCTCAAGATTACACTAATTAATGTGCTGATCATCCAATGGCTTTGGGTAGACGTGTAAAGAAGATGACAATTTATCATGCACATTTAAAAAAAAAAATAAAAACAACAATCAAGAATTACAAGATATATTAATTCATTAGATAAATATAAACTCTGTTATCAGCACAAAATTTTATCACTGATTTTAGCAAAAGCTAGTGGTTCTTTATAGAGGCTGCTCTAGTGCTACAACCAACTCCAGTTGTGGCACATTGGTCAACAGCCTCCATCAATGGTGAGTCCACTATTACAACTACATCACAGCCCTCTCCACTTTAGGGTAACAGCGAGTGGCCAGCTGGTATTCCCTTCTTGTGAACAGAGGGACATGTCCAAGGACATCAGTTTGACTTCATCAATGGTTGACTCACCAGAGCTGCCACATCCTTGAAGGACACCTCCATCCCAGAATTCTATGGGGCTGCACAACACTCTATGGATCCAGCACCATTGACACCAACAGCCTTGGACTCTTTTCAGGAGCCTTCCAGCATGACACTGCCCAACTCCCAGTCACTTCCGATGCATTGTTCTTCCATGAATTGGCCAGGCAGGTTTAAGTGTTGAGGGATCAGAAACCCCACTGGATGTGCAAATGAAAGGTATGGATGTACTGATACATGTGCTTTGGAGAGAGCACTGCCAATATCACTGGCCACTCACATACATTTCTGTGGTGGACAAATATAAGGTCCCCTCTTCTTCAGGCGCTGCTATCTGACTTGCCTCTACCCGTGAGATACAAACACCATGAACAGTTTCCGGGATCTGTTTAAATCTGTGTGTATAGTGTTTAACTTGTGAATGTGTAGTCTCCACAACTGCCGGGCTCAATAGAACTTTGTTTACTCTCATAATTACTAAGCACATGCTTAGTGGGTAAGTGGTGCTTGAACTTTATTAAAACTCAAACTTAACTTTGATTTTGGTTTATATGAATGTTTGCCGAGACTATTACAGTTTGTTTTGGAGTAATAGACAATTTTAATAAGCTGATACAGAAGTTTAATAATTGTGATCAATACGGTTGTTGGCCCCTATAGTGATGCTTAAAGAGAGAGAGAGAGAGAGAGAGTGAAGAGCTAGGTAGTATGGCTTTTTGACTTGTAGTGTGTCTTCTTTTTTACCTCCTGAATGTACACACTAGCCACATTATATGTAGCATGGTTTATTAGCCACTTGACTGACTATTCTTTGATACAGCTTATGTATTGGGAAAAAGAGAAAAAAGTTTTGTGCAAAATAGATAACTACAAATGTAGCAGTAGCCTCTTAACTGATATTGACTATCCAATGCAAATATCACAGAAAACTCATGTATTAATGAACTCATTGCCAATAATAAAAAAATCTGAAAAATTTGTATTTTGCACAGCTATGTAAAATAAGGGAAAGGCATCCATTCACCTACAGCGGACTGATGTGCATAGAACAGAAACATATAATAGAAAACAGCACAACACACACTCCCATGGTCAACGAAAGGAAAGTGCAGCCGTATACGTTTGGGTGTCTGTGTGGTTATGTGTGTGTGTGTGTGTGTGTGTGTGTGTGTGTGTGTGTGTGTGTGTGTGTCCTTCTGCTGGATAAAGAGTTAGTGTTAGCTAGTGTGAATACTATTTTCTGTTACATGTTTCTCTGTTCCACACATTGATCTGCTATAGGTGAGGGGTTGCCTTTCCCCCTTATTTTATGTTCTGCTCCAGCCAGGAATTTTCGTTATTGTTATATAATTTGCACAACTACTATACAAGACACAAAAATATTTTTCCTGGAACCTTGGGTGATTAAATCTTCTGTAAAAATGTTCAACAATTTCCTATAACACAAAGCCAGAAATTGGGGATCTCTACAAATTCAAAAGAACAAAAAAATATTAAATGCTACTACTACTACTACTACTACAACTATTAAACATTATCTGATTATCTAAATTCTTAGGCAATGGAGTTCCATATTAGCCACTGGTACATGACAAGCAGGAATGTTCATTGTAAACAGGCCTCCTTTCTTATGACACATCTGTTGTTCTATGATAAAAAATGTGATCATACAAATATCAGCAGAAGACAAACAGCAGTCATTTAACATGAGGAAGGAAGCAGCTTTGCTGTTTTTTTAAGTACATCAAATTTAGTTTGTTCAATAACAAAAACTGTAGAGCAATGTAGTGATAGCATGTTGTTAACACTTTGGAGACCAGCCACTTAGAAGAATATTAGACCTAGGAAATCAGCCATTTGCACTTTTATTTAAAGTTTTGGCATTACAAATGCAATTGATGTATTTTCAAGAGTAATATATACTAAGAAGGCCAAGAATCAAGATTTACTTTTCATATTTAATTTACTTCTTTGATAGGTAACCAATTTTAAGTTAATTTTGACAAATAGTAGTATAATAATCCTCCCAAGAAAAGAGTGTGAAGTGAGTTCAAATGGTTCACATGGCTGTGAGCACTAAAGGGCTTCACATCTGAGGTCATCAGTCCCCTAGAACTTAGAACTACTTAAGCCTAACTAACCTAAGGACATCACACACATCCATGCCTGTGGCAGGATTCGAACCTGCGACCATAGTGTCGTGCGGTCTCAGACTGAAGCTCCTAGAAGTGCTCGGCCACACCGGCCAGTGTGAAGTGAGTCACTGAGCAATTTCTTCCCCTTGAGTTTCCTAAATTTCTTGCTCACTTAAGAAGCATGACATATTTGTAGCAGAATTATAACAAACTGTGAAACCTAACAAGTACAGACATGAAATTACACCAATGCAATCATTCTAGCTCAGCCATTCATGACAGCAACTGTTTTCTAATGTGTATGTTTAAATAATTCTAGAAATTGACAACATAAGGCAGAACCAGTTGAGATCCAGGTCACAAGATGTCCATATATTGTTCTCATATGAAACAGGTCTGGTTCTCAAGTGACAGGTGGCTTGCGCATCATGGAAATCATGACCATATCTACGCTGCAGTGTTGTCTTTTTAACACAAAGTTGTGGTGTGAGATACACTCAGGCTTGATCTCCAAAGTGATAATGCAGCTTACAGACTTAGTTCCCTTTATATAAGCACTACCCTTTGTTAATGTATAGCTTTACTTGTTCAGTTTGATCCTGATGTGATATTTGAAACATGATGAATGGTTGAAAGAGTATAGTTATTGCATTGATCTGATTTCATGTCTAATCTTAATCTTAAGATTTCCAGGTGTGCTAGTACTTCCTATTTGTGATGTAATTTGCATATTACTATTTGATGGGTATAGTAGCCAAATGACAAAATCATGCTAGAGCTCAAATTTCATACCTTTCCGTGCCTTCCCTCCCTCAAATACTCGAGGAGACTTAAGCATTCACACAAGTGAGTGGCCCCTTTTGTTGGTTAAAAGTTCTTATTTTTAATCATTTTGTTACTCACACTTAACCCAAATTTTCAGAATACTCACATATATTGGGATGAGACCATTAGCACGATCTTCACGTATTTGTTTCAAAAGTGTGTTTCCTCGCATTCGACATTTGTTGTCTGATGGAAGTAACTTCATTGGAACAGCTGCCAGGAGGCCAGCTTTTTCCACTGATGAATTACTCTGATCTGCAATACACATTGAAACATAGATTTATTCAATCAAGTGTGAATTTCCCTTAGAAATACTTATATGTCCTCATTTAGGATAATTTCCAGAAAATGTTGTAAATTTAGTGGTTTTTAACATAATTTTCATTAAATGCTTCTGTTAGTGGCAATATATCTATACAATGAAAACACTGTCACATGAAATGCTAAACAGAATTGGTAGATTCTTTTTATATAAAGGAAGTTTTTGTATTTTACATGTTAAAAATGCACAGGAAAAATACTTATTTCCTAATCGACCATTTTATTTTCCTGTCTACAATTATATTTACAATTTCTTTTTCTTGTGAGATATGTGTAATACTCTGTCAAAGTGTAAGATCACAGAGTACCCAATATAGCCAAACAGCACTCTGGAAACTGTGACACATTATCAGTTAAAGAACAAAGTAACTAGTAGACCTAACTGTGTACAAGCCTCCAAGAGGGTATTGTCAAACAGGGTAATTTTGGACACTAGGAGGATTTTGGACAGTATGATTTTTTTTCTCTTTCCTGCTGCATAGCTACGAATGATCACTAAATATCACTCCCATTTACCAAATTATTTTAAGTGTGAGACTGTATTTTCCATGCACCATGACATTTATTTTGGGTCAAATATTTACCTAGGTGAATATCTGATGGATAGTCTCCTGTTGAAAGTTCACACAGTATGATCAAGTGGAAACTCTTGCACTGCTGTGACCAGTATGGGTAGAATGTGTACATGTAGGATAGGTAGGATGTATGCATGCTGAGTGCAGATGCAGGAAGAGCTGGCCGTAGTTCGCAAACAGCTGAATGTGCTTTTGGCTATGGTCAGTCACCTTCAGGCTGCTGTCTTGGGGTGCAACTGAGGTGGAGAATCTGGTGCATCATGTGGAACACTTCAGGTGTCACGTGTTTCACCCATGGGCTCTGCAGCTGAAGCACCTCTTTGTGTACCAAAAGTGGTGGATCCACCCTCACAGCAGGGTGAGCTGCAGGTGTAACTCGTTCCTGATGCTCAAGGTGGAGGGTCAATGTAGGGACTGACTGCCTGGCCTCACCCATTCATCCTGTGAATGGACATGTGGCTGCTACTTCAGCATGGTGTGAGCAGGCACATGGGGAAATGGGTCTACTAGCAGTCAGGCATTTTATGAAGACTCTTAGACAGATAGAGTTAAGGGCTGGAAAGAAAGCCAATGTGCTTGGGTATGTCTGCTGGGGCTCTCATCTGAGATGTGGAGGTTGCCTTGCTTGCAGATATCGAGCATGCTGGGTGCAATCATCTGCAAGTTGGGTTTACATTGGCATTGATGACTTCTGTTGCTTGGGTCCTGAGGCCACCCTCAGTTCATACAGGTGGCTGGCAGAGGTGGTGAAGGCTGCTGGCCTTGTGTGTGAGGTACAAGCAGAGCTTGAAATTTGCAGCATTTTTCCCAGAATTAATCTGAGTCCTCTGGTTTGGAGCCAAATGAAGGGTCTCAACCAAAGGCTTCATCAACTCTGTGACAGTCTTGACTGCAGATTTCTAGACCCGCTTTATCGAATGGGGATTTGTACAATTCCCCTGGATAGGTCATGAGTACACTATATAAAAAAAGCAACTTCTTGGGTAGTAGAGTACTTGTGGTGTGTACATGTGGGATTTTAGGCTAGGCAGTACTTTGAGATCCTCTCATGAACACTCACCAGTCATTACGCAGAAAGGGAAGTCAGACTATGTTCAGAGTATAGACAGTTCAACTGTCAAAATTTTATCAGTAACTTGTTGAGGTATTTGTAACGAAGTTCCTGAATTTACTGCCATCCAGAGAATTTCTTGTTCTGAAATTATTGTTGGAGCCGAGACTTGGCAGAAAACGAAAGTGGTAAGCTATGAGATTCTTAGAAAGTTATGGAACACATACCATAAAGACAGATCAGACACCATAGAAGGGGCAGCTTTCATTGTAGCTGACAACAAAATTGTCTCTACTGACGTTGAAGCTGCGCATGACAGTGAAATTATCTGGTTGTGTGCAACAAGCGCAGGTGAAAACAAGTTAATTGCTGGATGTTTTTAAGGGCCACCTTATTCTGCTGTGATAGTTCTAGAATCATTCAAAGAAAATTTACTGTCAGTAGTGCTTAAATACCTAGATCACAACCACATGGGGTAGCTGTTACTTTATCCTAAGGCACTGATTTCTCTGGCTTACTATATGCAACAAACCGATATGCATTTTTACCAGTATACCTCTTCTAAGGAACTCTGGTAGAATTGAAGCCTTCACAGCTAAAAAGCTCTAGTTTATTACTGACTCACAATTTAACTTTTTCCATATTACCTTGTCCCTCAAAAAACTTCTTGTTAGCACTGTTATCCAATGTTAGTCCTCAAGCCTAACATTTATATGATATATATACATCTTCACCTTGTTAATAATAACATTTTGATACTTGTTACTGAAAAATACAATGTCATGCTTAGTATTATAATGCTTAAATGCAGGCAATTGGACAGCATATGAATCAAACTTGCCCTCAACATTAACAGTTTTAATGGGTTAGCCGCGTGGTCTTAGGTGCCTCGTCATGACCCACGTGGTTCCCCCTGTTGGAGGTTCGAGTCCTCCCTCGGGCATGGGTGTGTGTGTTGTTGTTAGTTTAAGTTAGGTTAAATAGTGTGTAACCTTAGGGACCAATGACCTCTGCAGTTAGGTCCCATAAGACCTTACCACAAATTTCCAAATTTTTTTCTCAGATCACATGTCAGTAGTTGGAGGCGAGCAAGTGCAGACTGGAATGGCTATGGATTCATTGCAGATGGTACAGACAGATAATTGTGTGAATGCATTTTCTGAAAACTGTCTTTAGCTGCTAGTTTGGCAGCCTACACACAATGGAAATATCTCAGATGTTGTAGCTACAAATAGGCTGGATCTTATTGATAATGTCAGTATAAAAAAGTGGATCAGTGAGCATGTTGTCCCTACAGCAACAGTGGTTACGAAAGTTGGTAAATCAGTGAAGAAGACTAGGAGAGTGCTTCTGCTAGAGACAGCAGATAAAAGAGAATTGACATTACTGGGTTCCAGTAAGATGGACGTAGAGGAATTGTGGGCAAAGTTTAAGCACATTGTGAATAATGGTTTTGAGAGTTATGTGCCTAGTAAGTGGATTAAAGATAGAAAAGAACCACTATGATTTAGTAACAAAATCCAGAAAATTCTGAGAAAGCAGAGGCGTTTGCACTCTCAGTTCAAAAGGGAACAGAAAATTGATGACAAGCAAAGGTTAGTAGAGATTTGTGCATCTGTGAAAAGATCTATGTGTGAAGCATACAACAACTATCATCACACCTTAGCAAAGGATCTGGCAGAGAACCCAAGAAAATTCTGGTTTGGGTCTAAGACTTCTATCCAGTCGCTTGTTGATGAGTCTGGTGTGGCAGTTGAAGACAGCAAAAAGAAAGATGAAATCTTAAATTTGATGTTCAAGAAATCATTCACGCAGGTCACTCATACAAACATACCATCATTTGACCATTGATATATCCCCATATGAACAACATAGTAATAAGCATTGCTTGCACAGAGAAACAACTGAAAGAGTTGAAACAAATAAGTCACCAGGTCTGGATGGAATCCCAGCTCGGTCTTACAATGATTATTCTATGGCACTGGCCCCTTAGCTAGACTGCATTTAGCATGAATCTCTCACTCAATACAAAGACCCAGGTGACTGGAAAAAGGCACAGATGACTCCTGAATATAAGATGGTTAAAAGAACGGACCTGCAAAATTACAGACCAATATGCCTAACTTTGGTTTGTTGCAGAATCCTTGAACATATCCTCAGTTTGAATACAATAAATTTTCTTAAGACTGAAAAGCTTATGTCCATGAATCAGCAGGGCTTTAGAAAGCATCACTTGTATGAAACTCAGCTTGCCCTTTTCTCACATGATATACTGCCAACTATGGCTGAATGGCAACAGGCAGATTCCATATCTCTAGATTTACAGAAAGCGTTTGACACAGTGCCCCATTGCAGGCTGTTGATGAAGGCATGAGCATATAGAATAGCTTCACAGATATGAGAGGGCTTGAATACTTTTTAAGTTATAGAACCAAGAATGTTGCCCTCGTCGGCAAGTGTTGATCAGAGACAACGTTATTGTCATGAGTGCACCAGTGAAGTGTGATAGGACCGCTGTTGTTCTCTAGATACACTGAAGTGCCAAAGAAACTGGTATAGGCATGCATATTCAAATACAGAAATATGTAAACGGCGCTGGGGTCGTCAGTGCCTTTATAAGACAACAAGTGTGTGGTGCAGTTGTTAGTTTAGCTACTGCTGCTACAATGGCAGGTTATCCAGCTTTAAGTGAGTTTGAACATAGTGTTGCAGTCAGCACATGAGCAATGGGACACAGCATCTCTGAGGTAGCAAGGAATGGGAATTTTCCAGTATGACCATTTCACAAGTGTACCATGAATACCAGGAATCTGGTAAAACACCAAATCCTCGACATTGCTGCAGCTGGAAAAAGATCCTGCAAGAATGAAACCAACATCAACTGAAGAGAATCACTCAATGTGACAGAAGTGCAACTCTTCTGCAAATTTCAGCAGATTTCTATGCTGGACCTTCAACAAGTGACAGTGTGTGAACTATTCAACAAAACATCATTGATATGGGCTTTTGGAGCCAAAGGCCCACTTGTGTACCCTTGATGACTGCACGACACAGAGCTTTACACCTCGCCTGGGCCTGTCAACACTGATATTGAACTGTTGATGACTGGAAACATGTTGCCTGGTTGTATGAGTCTCATTTCAAATTGTATCAAGTAGATAGATGTTCATGGGTATGGAAACAACCCCTTGAATCCATGGAGCCCACATGTCAGCAGGGGGCTGTTCAAGCTGGCAGAGGCTCTGTAATGGTGTGAGGTATGTGAAGTTAGAGTGATGATGGGACCCATGATATGTCTAGATTGACTCTGACAGGTGACTCATATGTAAGCATCCTGTCTGCTCACTTGCGTCCATTCATGTTCATTGTGCATTCTGATGGTCTTGGGCAATTCCAGCAGGACAATGTGACACCCCACACATCCAGAATTATTACAGAGTGGCTCCAGGTACACTTTTATGAGTTTAAACACTTCCGCTGGCCACCAAACGCCCCAGACATGAACATTGTTAAGCATATCTCTGATGCCTTGCAATGTGCTGTTCAGAAGAGATCTGCACCCTCTCGTATTCTTATGGATTTATGGACAGCGCTGCAGGATTCATGGTGTCAGTTCCCTGCAGCACTACTTCAGACATTAGTTGAGTCCATGCCATGTTGTGCTGTGACACTTCTGCAAGCTCGAGTGGGCCCTACACAGTATTAGACAGTTGTATCAGTTCCTTTGGCTCTTCAGTGTACAAAAATGGTTTGGCTTTGCAGCTAACATTTGTGGAGTCATAGTGCCTGCCTCTTTCACAGCCACCATCACCTACCATCAATATGTGAGGTCTGAAGATGGTCTAAGGCAGACCAAACATTTATTGCAGTTTTGACTGTTCATGTCCATTTTTAAGTAACAAAAAAACCACTGTACTCAGGCAAAATGTTCTCAGAAATTACTAAAATTTCTAGTTGGTATGATGAATAGCAGTTAGCTCTAAATGTGGAAAAATGTAGGTCAATGAAGATGAGTAGGAAAAGCTAATCTGTAACGTTCAGATGTAGCATTAGTAGTGTCCTGCTTGACACAGTCATATCTGGGCTTGACACTGCAAAGCAATATGGAATTGAACTACAAGTGAGGCCTATGGTAGATAATGTGATTTGTTGACTTTAGCTTGTCGGGATAATTTCAGGAAAGTGTGGTGCATCTGTAAAGCAGACCAGTTACAGGACACTAGTGTGACCTATTCTATAGTAGTGCTTGATTGTTTGGGATCTGTACCAAGTTGAATTAAAGAAAGACATCAAAGCAAATCAGAGGCAGGCTGCTAGATTTGTTACCAGTAGGTTTGAGCTACACATAAGTGTTATGGAGATGCTTTGGGAGCTCAAATGGGAATTCCTGGAGGGAAGGTGACATTCTTTTCAAGGAACACCATTGAGAAAATTTAAAGAACTGGCTTTTGAAGCTGACTGCTGAATGATTCTACTGCTGCCAATATACACTGCACATAAGGACCACAAAGATAAGATATGAGCAATTAACACTCTTATGGAGGCATATAGACAGTTGTTTTTCCCTTGCTCTATTTGTGAGTGGAACAGAAAAGGAAATGACCAGTACTAGTACAGGATCCCTCTGCCACACACTGCATGATGGCGTGCTGAGTATCTATGTAGATGTAGATGTAGACGTTATAACTGCAGTTGTCAATGAGATCAATAGCCTAGAGCATTGGGGCAGTAGCTGTACATATTCTTCAGTTTTTCATGTAAAGTTATAAAATAATGACAGTTTTTACAAAAATGTGTACTGTGTGGGGTGATTTCGGACAATGCCTGGAATTTATAAAAAATGAAAGATGTCGAATCACAGTGCAATTATGACTTGTAACTTTTAGACAAAGCTGTCATGATATTCAATGACGCAAATTATTAGATGGAAAAGCATGTGATTTGTATGGTATACCTAGATCAACCTTACAAAATAAAATGTGGGAAATACATCCAAAAACATTTGGAGGAAAACCAGTACTAATAAGGAAAATGAGGAAATGCTGAAGCAAGGTATCTTGAGGGCTACACTCTGGGGAATATCTTCTCACTAAATTGGATATTAGATATTTAGCAAAAGGCTGCTTTGATAAGCCTGGCCGAAAAAAGACAAAACTTTCTAACAATTTACCTGGAGAAGAATGGGTGCATTTATTGTTCAAGCAGCATTCAGAAGATCTCGCTGTTCACCTGAATGCAAGTATTAAAAGAGTTCATGGGGAAGTGAATGAAGCAACAGTTAAAATGTATTCCTCCAATATAAATCCAACACTGGAAACTTAATCAGCTATGACAAAACCCACACATCAGATGAACCAGGCAAGCAGCAGATAATTATAAAATGAGGGAGTAAGCATGCTAAAAAGTGATGGATTCATTGAAATCTAGTGTTTTGATAACAACAGCAGCAAGTGCTAATAGTAAACTGCTTCCTCCATATGTCCCTTATAAATCGAGCATTTGTGGTACATTTGGCAAGAAGGAGGTCCACAGGGAACTCATGTTAATAGGAATAAGAGCGGATGATTTGATCTACTGGTATTTGAAGATCACTACTTTACAGTCATTTTGCCCAATTTGAAGAAGCACAATCAACCAACTGTGATGATTGGGGACAAATTATCCAGTCCTGTGTCTCTAAACATTATTGAAGAGTGTGAGTGGCACAATATTTCATTAATTGTCCTCCTCCCTAACAACAGCCACCTCCTCTACCACCGTATGTAAGCTTTTTTGACCAATGAAAACAATCTGCTGAGACATATTAACTGAATGGAAGAAATACTCTTGCAGGACCATTTCCAAGGATGCTTTTCCATCTCTTCTTAAGCTGACACTGACTAAGATTTCAGCAAACTCTACTGTAAACATAAAGAGTGGAATTTGCACCACAGGCTAAATCCCATTTGATCCACATCATGTGTCACAGAAATTGCTTGATAATGAGGAAAGACAGCAAACCAACGTAGAGGTATGGGCTTCCAGTTTTGGAGAAGTATTCCAAGAAATTCACTATACTCCAAATAAACCTGGTAGTCTCACTGCTAAAAACTAAAAATTCCTCCTGCGAAAGCAGTTATGGGCCCTGACATCCAGGAAAACAAAAACAGTGTTAAAACAAGTGATAGTGCTTACCACACAAAACCAACAGAAATGTATTTGTGTTTCCTTATGTCCCTGATACACCCCCAATAAAAAAGAACAAGTTTCACAAGTACTTCCTACAACAGTTGAGAAGTGAGGGTTGTTTATTTTTAGAGATGTGCTTTAGAATCATAGGCCATTATAAATTTATGATCAGTGCCTGAAATGTTTGCAACTTAATTTTGAGTGCTGAGTAAAAATACTGAGCTTCAACATTTGGTAGAATTTCTTTGTTTTGTTTTTATTATTTCAATTTAGAACTTTAAAAATTTCCAATTTAATTTGTTAGAAAATAAGAATTGACACTTAATATATAAAATTCATTATCTCAACCCTTATTACTTATTCATAATGATGAATATTCTTAAAATATGTTAAAAGTCACTAAAATCAAATAGGAAGAATGTAGAATTTAAAGAAAGGTCAATTTATGTCTGAATTCCTTTCATATACTTTATAACTTCATCTAGAGATTTAAAAAAATCAAGTGTTTCTGAAATAAGCCTATTCCATGAAGTGATTTGGACACTTTATTTCTCTGTCTCATGCAAGTACAGGTACGCATAGACTTCCTGTTTCTATGATATTTTATTTTCTAAACATAGACCCCATCACTTTTTCAACAAACAATGCATTTTTACATAACCTATGCAAACTGTCTGAAATTATCCTGTTTGACTGTATATTTTAAGCATTATGAGACAGATGGAAAGGGGATTAAATGATTTCATAGAATTTCTTGGAAGTTTTTATATGGGAATTTTAATGTTGTACTTAAAAAAGAATATTCTGACTTATTGATCATTCAATTTTGTTTTGGATTACTTCACACAGTGACATTCCAAATGTGGATAAAGTTTTAGTTATCAACCATTAAAAATATGAAACTTCCTGGCAGATTAAAACTATGTGCCAGACTGAGACTCGAACTCGGGACCTTTGCCTTTTGCGGGCAATTGCTCTGCCATTTTTTTAAAATTTATTTATTTATTTATTTTTTTAAATCTCATTTTGTTCGCTTTTGTTCATTGCATCTGCTTGGGGCGGACATCATAAGACATCCGTTTAAGTTCATTGTTGATCGATGAGCTCAATATTTTTATTACAGAGAGGCTGCTAACCCTCTGACCGAACACGCTGAGCTACCGTGCCGGCTATCATCTGAGCTACCCAAGCACAACTCACGACCCATCCTCACAGCTTTACTTCTGCCAGTGTCTCATCTCTTATCTTCCAAACTTCACAGAAGTTCTCCTGCAAAGAGCAGTCTGGAAGGTATGAGACAAGATACTGGCAGAAGTGAAGCTGTGAGGATGGGTCGTTAGTTGTGCTTGGGTAGCTCAGATGGTTCAGCACTTGCCCGCGAAAGGCAAAGGTCTCAAGTTCGAGTCTTGATCTGGCACACAGTTTTAAGCTGCCAGGAAGTTTCATATCAGTGCACACTCCACTGCAGAGTGAAAATGTCATTCTGGAAGCATTAAAAGTATGTCTTTTGGTCCAATACTCCCTAATAAATTGGATATTAAACTCACAGAGTATTTTGCAACCAATCCGAATGAAACATTGTTAATGGTAGGAAAAATTATAAGGACTACAAATAAACTTGTTCACATCTGTTAACTGTTTTCCATCAGAAGGGGTGTTCCCAGAAAAATTGAAGATACCAAAGTAAAACATTTGTTCAAGAAAGGGATACAAACAGAAGTATCAAACTAGAGGCCTATTTCACTACTATCTGGTTTTTTTCAAAATAATTGAAAAATCTATTATAAAAGACTAATCGATTTTATAGAAAAAATAATTACTTCTCAAATACACAACACGGATTCTGAAAATATAAATCTACTGAGACTGCTAGTTCTGCAATCCTAAACGAAGCCTTAAATGCAATAGACAGCCAAGAGCATAAACCAGCCATATTTCTAGACCTCTCTAAAGCATTCAGTGTCATCAGTCACAACATCTTGCTTAAGAAATTTGAGTCTGTAGGTATTAGGGCCCCAGCGTATAAATGGATAAAATCATATCTACAAAATAGAGAGCAATTGGTTGAGCTTGCTGTCCAAAAAGAGAACAAGACAAAGTCCTACTGCTCAGAAAAGCGGAATATTAAGTAAGGTGTACCACAAGCCTCCATTCTAGGACCATTTCCGTATCTAATCTTTGTAAATGACTTGGAATTGATCAGTCCACGCCATAATTACATAAAATTTGCTAATGACACAAATGTGATAACGAAAGGAAGGACCAGAGAATAATTACTTCACAAGATTAAAAAGTGTACCACCCACACTACAGACCGATTTTCTGGAAGCAATTTAGTAATAAACACAGAAAAAAGACAGTTACAATGCACTTACACACAGTGATAAATGAATGTCCACTCTCAGTAGACATAGAGTTTATTATCAGAACACTTGAAAATGCAAGCCCTATTAAATTTCTTGGAATATGGATCCAAGAAAATCTAAGATGAGTCCAGCGTGCAAAATATACTAGAAATAAATTGAATACATTTTGTTATACTTTCTGCTAGCACACTAAAAGAGACACCAAAAAAGGTATACTTTGCCCAGGAGGAATCCTTACTGTGATGTGGCATAATCTTTTGGGGAAACACATCTGCTAGCAAAGCCCTTATTTAAGAAACTTCACATCCTTCTGCTACCATGTCTACATATTTTACAGGTAATAATATTTGTTAGGAAAATCTTAGAAAATTGCAACAATCTTGTATGAACTAACCAGAGTATCCATCTGTATAATACAAGGAGAAATCAAGATAGACATGTTCAATAAGCATACACAACACTAAAACAGAATGGACCACTGCAAACAGGAAACAGACTATACAATAAACTACCTAATAACATTAAAACAATAAAAGACATTTCAAAATTTAAAACTGCTGTCAATAACTATATGCAGCAAAAGTGTTGTTATAGTGTATGTGAATATCTTGAAATATAACAATTTATTACCAAATATTAAAAAAAAGAAAAATGAAGTGTTAATCAAGAGTTATAGGTAAAAAATAACTGATTGAATCACATATGTTAAATATCATGCATGAAAGATGAATTTTTAATTGTGATTATATTAAGCCTAAATCAATGTAAGTATTCCTCCATGATTTAAAAATGTGTATTGTAAATCACAATGACTTGTCTAATATCATATTTTCTACCTTAGACAGCAAATGGTTAAAGGACCAACGGAAAATGAAATGAAATATGCAATAGATTCACTCAGGTAGCCATGGCTGCCATCACTGATAGGCATGTCTTTCATGGAGACAACCGGAAAAGAGACTATGTATACCCAGTAATGTTTTAATCTTAGCAACCAGCTATAAAATGGAGCTGAAGAAGCAGCCACTGAAGAGCAAATATTTTTGTAGAAGTGGTCATACTGTGTGCCTTTGAAATCTACTCTTCAAGACTGTGTAACTGTGTAATTCAGGTGTGTATCTGAGTGTCATGACATTAAATGCTTAAAAAATATGTATATAATTGTTCAGAGGTTACTTTGGCCATTTCTTGTACAGTTTAATCCTGGGCCTGGCTCAATATGCTCACATCATCAGAAATAGTTAGAGGTAATTTTAAGCTCTTTAATATACACTATGTCATCAAAAGTATCTGGACACCTGGCTGAAAATGGCTTACAAGTTTGTGGCACCCTCTATCGGTAATGCTGGAATTCAGTATGGTGTTGGCCCACCCTTAGCCTTGATGACGGCTTCCACTCTCGCAGGCATATGTTCAATCAGGTGCTGGAAGGTATCTTGGGGAATAGCCATAGGTATGTTTCTATCGAGACAGATTTCCAGAACGAAGGTGTCCCAACAGGAAGACGTTTGAAGCAATTGATCAGCGTCTTAGGGAGCACGGAACATTCCAGCCTATGACTCGTGACTGGGGAAGACCTAGAACGACGAGGACACCTGCAATGGATGAGGCAATTCTTTGTGCAGTTGATGATAACCATAATGTCAGCATCAGAGAAGTTGCTGCTGTACAAGGTAACATTGACCATGTCACTGTATGGAGAGTGCTACGGGAGAACCAGTTGTTTTCGTACCATGTACAGCGTGTTCAGGCACTATCAGCAGCTGATTGGCCTCCACGGGTACACTTCTGCGAATGGTTCATCCAACAATGTGTCAATCCTCATTTCAGTGCAAATGTTCTCTTTAAGGATGAGGCTTCATTCCAACATGATCAAATTGTAAATTTTCATAATCAACATGTGTGGGTTGACGAGAATCCGCACGCAATTGTGCATCACATTATCAACACAGATTTTCTGTGAATGTTTGGGCAGGCATTGTTGGTGATGTCTTGATTGGGCCCCATGTTCTTCTACCTACGCTCAATGGAGCACATTATCATGATTTCATACAGGATACTCTACCTGTGCTGCTAGAACATGTGCCTTTACAAGTACAACACTACATGTGGTTCATGCACGATGGAGCTCCTGCACATTTCAGTCAAAGTGTTCATACGCTTCTCAACAACAGATCCGGTGACTGATGGATTGGTAGAGGCAGACCAGTTCCATGGCCTCCATGCTCTCCTGACCTCAACCCTCTTGACTTTCATTTATGGGGGCATTTGAAAGCTCTTGTCTACGCAACCCCGGTACCAAATGTAGAGACTCTTTGTCTCGTATTGTGGACGGCTGTTAGACAATACGCCATTCTCCAGGGCTGCATCAGTGCATCAGGGATTCCATGCAATGGAGGGTGGATGCATGTGTCCTCGCTAATGGAGGACATTTTGAACATTTCCTGTAACACAGTGTTTGAGGTCACACTGGTACATTCTGTTGCTGTGTGTTTCCATTCCATGATTAATGTGATTTGAAGAGAAGTAATAAAATGATCTCTAACATGGAAAGTAAGCATTTCCAGACACATGTCCACATAACATATTTTCTTTCTTTGTGTGTGAGGAATGTTTCCTGAAAGTTTGGCCGACCTTTTTGTAACACCCTGTATATTCCATTTAAGTAGATGCAAAATTTTATTAAAATATGAAGCAGAAACATGGAAGAGAATAAACAACAACTAATGAAGGGCTATATGTTCCATGTAAGTAGATGGAAGAACTTGGGACCTACTCTACAACAATGCTAATTTTTATTTTTTATTTGTCTTTAGCCATCCTAGGTTCCTATCAGAATGATATAGGATTTGTCATGATAATACAATGCAAATCAATAGGTCAGAATATATAACACACAGCATACATAACGTGCTTTATGAGGATAGGACAGACAGCCTATGGGGACAGGTCAGGTGGTCGGCCGTGGCCTTGATTAAGGAACCATCCTGGCATTTGCCTTAGTGAACTAGGAAATTAGCTTCTACTCAGAGTAATGAAAGCCAGAGATGAAAAGTCATAAAAGATACCCCAATTGTATTTAATTATTGCATGGTGTTCTTTGTTCACACACATACAGGCATGTCATGTGCTGAATTAAAGCAAAACAGTTTAAATAAAATGAAATTAAAATAATTGAAAGTAAGTTTAATATGTAGCTGTAGCTTAATAATTATATAATGTCAACTTATTAAAGTAATTATGAGAAGAAGGGGCTTACTAGAGCTGTAAGCAACGAATTTTCCTCTTAATTCAGCTTCATTTAAGTGTGGGTTGAGGGCTTTAGCTTTACGCACTGCAGTCTCTCTTGCCACCAGCAGACCAATGAGTGTAGTCTCACTCGCAGAACCCTAGAATATGATATTATTGATATATATTGGTATACAAGCATATAATTGTTTACTTTTGTGAAGCACAAAAAAATTTGGTTAGACAATATTAAGGACTGTATAAAATACTCATCACACGTTTTATTCCAAGCAGCACTTTTGAGACTTATTCCAGGGCCTAAAGTGAGCTCAAGTCTACGCAAGGCTGATACGTAATTAGTCTGTAACTCATATTAATGCTACAACCAGAGTACATGGTATTATGATCTTATTGCAGAATCTATTATTTTTCAGTCATTGTCATGACTGTTTTAGGACTTTCAGTTCCTGACATTTGTCACAGTGTGCTTTTGAAGGAGTGGTCCTACTACAAAATTATAAAATTCACTGCAATATTCTACATGTTGATTATTGGATACTTTATGTTATTATTAATAGAAATTGATGTTTTTGTTTCAAGATTGTGCTAACTATTGAACAGAACTATCACCTCTCATACAATTTTTTGGTATGGGAGTTGATACTGAAATCATTCAGTACGTTGTTCAGATGCCATTTCCCCACTGTAATTGAACTATAACGCTAAATCCTAGATGAAACAACAACATCATAAAAGCACTAATCTTTAATTTCATATAATAAATCACAGGTAATGAGTAAATACTGTGCATAAATATTATTGTAGCTCATGTCACAAATTCTCTTAAAGCTTTCAAAAGTATGATGTAGCACATACACAAAATTGTTGGAAAACTGAATTAATCCTTAAATTTATCGCTGTTTATATGTAGCAGTCATGACTGTCCTTACTACAATGTAAACAAGAACAGAAAAAGAGGGGCAATGAGTAACAATATAGTGTGTGTGATATGGTTCAATATGAACATATGCAGAGATGTGCAAAGACAAGGAGGATGTTTTTAAACCCATCATTTGGCAAATTGAAGGAGAAATGAACAATGTGTAGGCAAAGGGAAAAAAACCACAAGGGACATAGCAGCAAAAATGGCAGATAAAGAGTGAGGGACGAGAAAGGATAGAGAATAGATAAATAAAAGAGAGAAATGTATGAATGTAGGTACTTCATACATTATGAGAGCTTCATATTATTCAGTGATTACCTCTAACAATAGTTCTATGAAATCTGACATCTGAATTAAAAGCAATAATTTTCTCGGAGTGTGCACATGACACTTTGATATACTTCGGATCTTACGAGACATAACTCATACAGATTATGTGTCCAAGAGGTACACTATGTGATCAAAAGTATCTGGACACCTGGCTGAAAATGACTTACAAGTCTGTGGCACCCTCCATTGGTAATGTTGGAATTCAGTATGGTGTTGGCCCACCCATAGCCTTTATGACAGTTTACACTCTCACAGGCATATGTTCAATCAGGTGCTGGAAGGTATTTTGGGGAATGGCAGACCATTCTTCACAGAGTGCTGCACTGAGGAAAGGTATCGATGTCAGTCAATGAGGCCTGGCATGAAGTCAGCATTCCAAAACATCCCAAAGGTTTTCTATAGGGCTCAGGCCAGGGCTCTGTGCAGGACAGTCCATTACAGGGATGTTATTGTAATGTAACTACTCTGCCATAGACCGTGCATTATGAACAGGTGCTTGATTGCGTTGAAAGATGCAATCGCCATGCCTGAATTGCTCTTCAACAGTGGGAAGCAAGAAAGAGCTCAGAACATCAGTGTAGGCCTGTGCTGTGATAGTGCTATGCAAAACAGCAAGGGGTGCAAGCCCCCTCCATGAAAAATATGACCACACCATAGCACCACCACCTCCAAATTTTACTGTTGGCACTACACACACTGGCAGATGACATTCACTGGGCATTCACCATGTCCACACCCTGCCATCAGATCACCACATTGTGTTCCGTGATTCATCACTGCAGAGAATATTTTTCCACTGTTCAATCGTCCAATGTTTATGCTCCTTACACCAGTCGAGGCATTGTTTAGCATTTACTGGTGTGATGTGTGGCTTATGAGCAACTGCTCGACCATGAAATCCTAGTTTTCTCACTTCCCACCTAACTGTCATAGTACTTGCAGTGGATCCTGATGCAGTATGGAATTCCTGTGTGTTGGTCTGGATAGATGTCTGCCAATTACACATTATGACCATCTTCAACTGTCACTAGTTTCTGTCAGTCAATGTACAGGGTTGGCCTGTATGCTTTTGTGCTGTACATGTCCCTTCATGTTTCCACTCACTATCACATCAGGAACAGTGGACCTAGGGATGTTTAGGAGTGTGGAAATCTCCTGTACAGACATATGACACATGTGACACCCTATCCCCTGACCACGTTCGAAGTCTGTGAGTTCTGCGGAGCACCCCATTCTGCTCTCTCATAATGTCTAATGACTACTGAGGTTGCTGATACCGTATTTACTCGAATCGAAGCCGCACCTGAAAAATGAGACTCAAAATCAAGGAAAAAAATTTTTCCCGAATCTAAGCCGCACCTGAAATTTGAGACTCGAAATTCAAAGGGAGAGAAAAGTTTTAGGCCGCATCTCCAAACTGAAACAAAGTTGGTCCATTGAAATATGAGACACAATTTACGTCGAATGAATGACGATACAGCTACAGTAGTTTGGTTCAGGTCGTAACCTTAGCAGTTAAGCTTTACCAGGTAGCCATTGCTATGCGTCAGGTGCTCCGTCCGTATTTGTACGGGTACCCTTCCTTTTTCACTTGCTTCGTCTGGTTTGAATTGACAGCTTACTTTTCTTTGATCTGATAAGCGCCGTTTTCTTTGTTATAGGTGTTTACGTCACTCTAAGCTGAAAATGCATTACTGTACTGTGTCATGCATTGTTTGTTGCTTTCTGATAGTGCGTGTTTACGGCCAGTCGCGGCTCGCGGTATGGCTTGCTTTTGCGCGCACTACCACCGCTCACAATTAAAAAAAAGAAAGAAAGAGAGGAATCGTCTCATTAGCGAAACAATGGCAAGAGACTGCAATTTGTTGTTACTTACACTGCTGCTTTCTTTGATAATGATCAACAAGAACCAAATAATACACTGCGTATGATAGAATGTGTTCTGAACGAGAGTTTAGCGAAAATTTTTCTCCGTTTGAAAATCTTTGCAGGCGCCTCTTTAGTACATTGCATTCTGCACAAAAATTAGAGACATCTTAGATTTAAAAATCTAGTCAATTGCTGTGCTTCATTTCTGACTGTATCACTATTAGGCATAAGAATAATACGAATATAAACATGACATGATATGTATATTCTTCCGCGTTTGCTGTTGTCTCACTCTAGTTTCGTAGTTTATTAGGCAGACAGGATTTAAATGAGATAGCAGCAAACACATAACAATACGTGGCAAAATGTTTATTTTCGTATTATTCTTATGGTGAAGAGAATACTGCATGTGATTCACAATTCAAAGAAGTTCCTATTAGCAACCATCTCTTCTCACAGGTAGGAAAAAATTCAGAACCTAGAGTTGGCCATATTGACAAACATCCCAAACAATCTTGCCAGTCGGATTTTCGTAGTACATTGAAATGCTGCTACATTCGAAGATGACCGATGACCAATACGGAATTTGTATTTACTTCATTGGATAATGTATGAAAATGCAGTGGTCGAAACTCGGGGCGAAGAAAAAAAGCTCGTCTTCCACCTTTTTTTTTAATTTTTATTTACTGACGCAGAGGATTTGGTGCCAGTATTTATCTTTGTGCTACAAAGCATGTCTGTGTAGCGCTACATATATTCGACGGCATAAGTTAGTTGTGGCGGCACCCACCAACATTTTTCAGAACTTCCACTTGCTTTGCACTCGATTCTAAGCCGCAGGCGGTTTTTTGGATTAAAAAAAACCGGAAAAAAAGTGCGGCTTAGATTCGAGTAAATACGGTACCTGGCAGTAGGTGGCAGCACAATGCACAATGCACCTAATATGAAAAATGTATGTTTTTGGGGGGGGGTCCGGATACTTTTGATCACATAGTGTATGTTATTGCTTTGGATTGTATCTAGAAAATATGGTAGTAGGAGCCAATTTTACACTGTGTGACTGATTGATGTTGGTTATATAATGAAAATTAAGTTACATGTTATTTAAAGAAACTTTTCTCATAAACCATAGTTTCATTGGAATCGTAATCTGTCATTATTGTAAGTAATATAATCTAATGTAGAAAGAGGCAACAATTTACTACCTGTATGACACCACCTCCTGGCCCATCAGATGATGGTAGAAATTCTGATGGCAAACCCAACATTTTTCCTAGCCAGTCTATGACTATTACCTCAAGTTCAGTGCTAGCTGGATTTGCAATCTGCAAAATCACAATGTAACATTAACAGATTTTAAACACATTCTATTTATGTATAGCCTACAACTTTTTGTTAGATGTACAAACTGGCATTATATTTCACATGTAGCTTTCTGTGTCTATAAGTATGACAAACATGGACAAATAACACGACAAATCTATTACCCAGCTAAATCCAACACCAGAAATTGCAGCGCTCAGAATTTCTCCCACAATTGCAGGGTAGGAAACTGCTGTTGGATAAAATGCATGGAAACTTGGAGACTGCCAATGTGTAACCTGTAAGTACAAACACACACAGATGTACAACAATATTAAATTGTGCTAAAATAATACAATTTTAGGCTTTCAATGATCTTTACAGAAATAATAATGACAATGGAACACATCAAAGACATTATACAATATAAAAAAGGAATGTATGTCCACACTGAAACTGCCATTGAAGGTTTCAGATAACAGATAGAAGATAAAAACTTTTGAAATGCATTACAGCCTATCATGGAGATGCAGTAACACAGTAACATACATCCTTTGACCATAGGGAAACTTTCGTCATTAAAATTGCAACACCATGAAGGTGGCATGAAACAAATATCAGACTTTCATGAAGCACCTTATATCCTTGGAAATGCAGCAGATTGTTTCAGCACAACCAAGCAAAACAGAAGTGATTTTCGAAAAATAATTAAGAAATGCTGGGATGGTTTCTTGGAGAAGAACTTTGGTGCTTCCCTTTCCAAGATTTATCCAGTTGAAGCTTGAGTTCTGTATCTAATGAACTGTTCATATGTACAATGTTGAACCCTAAACCTTCTCCCTTCCTCAGCTACTTGTGCTACTATAAAATGGTAGAAGCTTTGACCATCTGTAATGTGTCCATTCAGTTCCCATCAATATTGCATCTGCTCTTTCATTTCACCATATTGCTTTTAGAAGATGATCATGTTTTTTAATGTGTCATGTTTTGAATGAAGATACTAAGGAGTGTTCTTTGTAAACCACAGGTTTGTCCAAGTTTAGTGGTATGCCTTGCTAATGTGATGTTCTGTGTATGACACAACTGAAGGAGGTAGAAGTACAGTTACATCCAAGTGTGAAAACCACTGTCTCCTGAGGAATTGCCCTTCTTCAGAGTAATGTGACCATGGAAAGCTTACTACATGGCTTGCCTTATTCATTTATTAATCATTTCCTGTAGAGCCCATAAGTGAGAACCTTCAGCTCCATTGAATGAGTCTACATAAACATTAACCAAAGAGAAGTAACATTTGGACACAGTGTAGTAAGAGCAAGCTATCACTATATTGTTTGTGAGAGCTAAATATAACATAGAAAATTATCAGGAGGACCACTCCTTTGGAAAAGAAGTGCTCCTCCTGCAGATATATTAAATAGTTGCAATTGATATTTGATTGTTATCCTGATATTAACTCAAATGCATTTGTATTTTTAAACGAAATATTTAGCTGTAGCTGTAGTAACAGTCAGTAATTTGTAGAAGGAATGACAAATGAGATGATTTTTTAAAAAAAATGTTTGTTCAAATTGATAGAGATTATAAACTTCTTGCTTTATGTTAGATGGAAGGTTTTTGAAAGCTTTTCCACCTGAAGCACAATGTGGGGACAGGGAGAGTGTCTGTATGCTCAAAAAATGGAATTAAGTTCCAGGTCATAGACCTAAATGAGTACTGCATTGAATAGTTCTCTGGTACTGTGCTTCAGTAATATACCTGGAAAGAAACAAAGCAGCAATTCTAACAGTGTGCAGGCACTAACAGGAACTTTTTTCAACTTCATCGAGCAATTAGAGAGAGAGTATTAATTATGACTTGGTACAAATAACTACGAAGGATTATATATGTTGTTTTTATTATTGATCGCATCTTGCACAGTACTAATTGAGGGCATCTACAGTTACTGATGACCAGCTATGGTTTGTCCCAATTGTAACAGGCCAACTATAATACAAGGACATCGCACAACAGCAAAATGATGTTTCCTTACAATCAAGTGAAGATCATAAATTCTGTCTCAGGCATCTTACAGAGATGGATGTTGCTCAACAGACAATGAGAAGATGTTAACAACTGGTACACAGTAGTTGAAAAAATTGAGTCTTTCTTGAAAATATTCTTACAACATTATAAATCCAGTCAGTTACAGTTACAGTGAAAGCTGAGACAGAAGGTGACTAAAATTTGGGATCAAATTATCTTGTGCCATGAAGAGAGAACTTTATTTAATATTGCAAACTCTTTCACTTTGTTATCAAAACAGAAAAAACCACTTACTATCAAGAAGAAACAAAGCAGAGGAAATAATGAGCATTATTTAGCATGAAATGAATAAACCTAGTTAAGCAAATAGACTTAGACTCCCTGATGACAACATTAGTAGGGCAGATTATTTTAAATTCCAGTCATTCAATGATTTATATATGAAGAAAGTTAGAACATGTTGTTGTTGTCGTGGTCTTCAGTCCTGAGACTGGTTTGATGCAGCTCTCCATGCTACTCTATCCTGTGCAAGCTTTTTCATCTCCCAGTACCTACTGCAACCTACATCCTTCTGAATCTGCTTAGTGTATTCATCTCTTGGTCTCCCTCTACGATTTTTACCCTCCACGCTGCCCTCCAATACTAAATTGGTGATCCCTTGATGCCTCAGAACACGTCCTACCAACCGATCCCTTCTTCTGGTCAAGTTGTGCCACAAACTTCTCTTCTCCCCAATCCTATTCAATACTTCCTCATTAGTTATGTGATCTACCCATCTAATCTTCAGCATTCTTCTGTAGCACCACATTTCGAAAGCTTCTATTCTCTTCTTGTCCAAACTATTTATCGTCCATGTTTCACTTCCATACATGGCTACACTCCATACAAAAACTTTCAGAAATGACTTCCTGACACTTAAATCAATACTGGATGTTAACAAATTCCTCTTCTTCAGAAACGCTTTCCTTGCCATTGCCAGCCTACATTTTATATCCTCTCTACTTCGACCATCATCAGTTATTTTGCTCCCCAAATAGCAAAACTCCCTTACTACTTTAAGTGTCTCATTTCCTAATCTAATACCCTCAACATCACCCGACTTGATTAGACTACATTCCATTATCCTTGTTTTGCTTTTGTTGATGTTCATCTTATATCCTCCTTTCAAGACACTGTCCATTCCATTCAACTGCTCTTCCAAGTCCTTTGCTGTCTCTGACAGAATTACAATGTCATCGGCGAACCTCAAAGTTTTTATTTCTTCTCCATGAATTTTAATACCTACTCCGAATTTTTCTTTTGTTTCCTTTACTGCTTGCTCAATATACAGATTGAACAACATCGGGGAGAGGCTACAACCCTGTCTTACTCCCTTCTCAACCACTGCTTCCCTTTCATGTCCATCGACTCTTATAACTGCCATCTGGTTTCTGTACAAATTGTAAATAGCCTTTCGCTCCCTGTATTTTACCCCTGCCACCTTTAGAATTTGAAAGAGAGTATTCCAGTCAACATTGTCAAAAGCTTTCTCTAAGTCTACAAATGCTAGAAACGTAGGTTTGCCTTTCCTTAATCTTTCTTCTAAGATAAATCGTAAGGTCAGTATTGCCTCACGTGTTCCAGTGTTTCTACGGAATCCAAACTGATCTTCCCTGAGGTTGGCTTCTACTAGTTTTTCCATTCGTCTGTAAAGAATTCCTGTTAGTATTTTGCAGCTGTGACTTATTAAGCTGATAGTTCGGTAATTTTCACATCTGTCAACACCTGCTTTCTTTGGGATTGGAATTATTATATTCTTCTTGAAGTCTGAGGGTATTTCGCCTGTTTCATACACCTTGCTCACCAGATGGTAGAGTTTTGTCAGGACTGGCTCTCCCACTGCCGTCAGTAGTTCCAATGGAATATTGTCTACTCCGGGGGCCTTGTTTCGACTCAGGTCTTTCAGTGCTCTGTCAAACTCTTCACGCAGTATCATATCTCCCATTTCATCTTCATCTACATCCTCTTCCATTTCCATAATATTGTCCTCAAGTACATCGCCCTTGTGTAGACCCTCTATATACTCCTTCCACCTTTCTGCTTTCCCTTCTTTGCTTAGAACTGGGTTTCCATCTGAGCTCTTGATATTCATACAAGTCGTTCTCTTATCTCCAAAGGTCTCTTTAATTTTCCTGTAGGCGGTATCTATCTTACCCCTAGTGAGATAGGCCTCTACATCCTTACATTTGTCCTCTAGCCATCCCTGCTTAGCCATTTTGCACTTCCTGTCGATCTCATTTTTGAGACGTTTGTATTCCTTTTTGCCTGTTTCACTTACTGCATTTTTATATTTTCTCCTTTCATCAATTAAATTCAATATTTCTTCTGTTACCCAAGGATTTCTACTAGCCCTCGTCTTTTTACCTACTTAATCCTCTGCTGCCTTCACTACTTCATCCCTCAAAGCTACCCATTCTTCTTCTACTGTATTTATTTCCCCCATTCCTGTCAATTGCTCCCTTATGCTCTCCCTGAATCTCTGTACAACCTCTGGTTCTTTTAGTTTATCCAGGTCCCATCTCCCTAAATTCCCACCTTTTTGCAGTTTCTTCAGTTTTAATCTACAGGTCATAACCAATAGATTGTGGTCAGAATCCACATCTGCCCCTGGAAATGTCTTACAATTTAAAACCTGGTTCCTAAATCTCTGTCTTACCATTATATAATCTATCTGATACCTTTTAGTATCTCCAGGGTTCTTCCATGTATATAACCTTCTTTCATGATTCTCAAACCAAGTGTTAGTTATGATTATGTTGTGCTCTGTGCAAAATTCTACCAGGCGGCTTCCTCTTTCATTTCTGTCCCCCAATCCATATTCACCTACTATGTTTCCTTCTCTCCCTTTTCCTACACTCGAATTCCAGTCACCCATGACTATTAAATTTTCGTCTCCCTTCACAATCTGAATAATTTCTTTTATTTCATCATACATTTCTTCAATTTCTTCGTCATCTGCAGAGCTAGTTGGCATATAAACTTGTACTACTGTAGTAGGTGTGGGCTTCGTATCTATCTTGGCCACAATAATGGTTTCACTATGCTGTTTGTAGTAGCTTACCCGCATTCCTATTTTCCTATTCATTATTAAACCTACCCCTTATTTGATTTTGTGTTTATAACCCTGTAGTCACCTGACCAGAAGTCTTGTTCCTCCTGCCACCGAACTTCACTAATTCCCACTATATCTAACTTCAACCTATCCATTTCCCTTTTTAAATTTTCTAACCTACCTGTCCGATTAAGGGATCTGACATTCCATGCTCCGATCCGTAGAATGCCAGTTTTCTTTCTCCTGATAACGACATCCTCTTGAGTAGTCCCCGCCCGGAGATCCGAATGGGGGACTATTTTACCTCCGGAATATTTTACCCAAGAGGACGCCATCATCATGTAATCATACAGTAAAGCTGCATGCCCTCGGGAAAAATTACGGCTGTAGTTTCCCCTTGCTTTCAGGCGTTCGCAGTACCAGCACAGCAAGGCCGTTTTGGTTATTCTTACAAGGCCACATCAGTCAATCATCCAGACTGTTGCTCTTGCAACTACTGAAAAGGCTGCTGCCCCTCTTCAGGAACCACACGTTTGTCTGGCCTCTCAACAGATACCCCTCCATTGTGGTTGCACCTACGGTACGGCTATCTGTATCGCTGAAGCACGCAAGCCTCCCCACCAACGGCAAGGTCCATGGTTCATGGGGGGAAGTTAGAACATGTAATAGATACAACACTTAGAACATGTAATAGATACAAACTACCAGCAAGTCCACCCAGAACATTTGTGGAAAAAAAATTATAAGCTAATTTTATTATAGATGCAAATGCACTGAATGTAAACTTTTACAAATATTAAATTATCAGCTACATATAAACAAATAATTTTAATGATTTTAGGTTCTTGCAATTTATGCAGCATTGATATCCATCAGAGCTAAATGTCATATTACTCAGAAATATTTTAGGATAAAAGTAGTTGCCATCTACATGCAACATCCCAGAGGATTAGTATATGAGACATAAGAATTATTGAATGCTAGTCAATTGACTGACTTACTCCAGGCATAATGACATGCTCTACATCATGTATGACATCTTGCCATGTGTCTGGTTCATATGGTGCCTCAGATGGTAGCAGCTTACTCATGAAACCAGGTGTAACATCAGGTAACACAGGCCTGCAAACAAATTTTGGGTTAACATTTATTGACAATGGCATTAGTATTTAATATATCACTTGATTAAAATATTTGGGATGAGAACCACATGTCAAGCATTGTAGTTCTGAAAACTGTTAACTGATTATTGCCAATTTTTTTTAGACAAAAAGTGTTTGTTGTAATCATTTTTACAATCTATGGCCCTACCAACCACTACTATTTGTTCAGAAATGATGTATTTCCACTATGACTATGATCAATTTACAAAGTTAATAAAATGTAAGATAAGAATATTTTGACTATTATAATAAATTTCTTGAAACATTATCTTGTTGTGGCAGTTTTACAATTTTTTACTACATCAATCAGCCAACTTTCATCATAAAACACTAATGATGTCTCCAGTTTCAGTGTTACCAAAAATATTTTTTTTATTGCTGCTATAGCTCTCAGATATTGTGTTAGATGGTGTAACTGCAACTTTACAGAATTTCACGTGTCTCTAATGACCTCTCGTTGACAGGACGTCTCCTCTAATCTTGATCAATATTTCACCTCAACACCTGCTCATCCAGAGGAATGATGTTGATCACTTGTAGGGGATCACTGGAGAGCGTTAATAGTTGTAGTAGGACAGAGAATGCAGATGTTGAGTTGTGTTATCTGGCAGCAGATTCTGAACGAGAGAGACAAAAACAAGCAACTTGATAGGTCACCAAAACTAAAGGCACAAAAAATTGGATATCTGACTTCTCTTGTTGCATTATCCTCTACATTTCATGCAACTATAGCACATTCAATGTTAGGTGCCACATCTTTCTGACATTATTTCTAGTGTAGTTGTTAAATAAATTAACAGCTCTGCAGTGCCCACATTATTGAAGATGCTGATGTAACTTATTCACCTATCTCCTGATTTTGCAATGGTTTCCATCAGTTAGGTGAAAAGTACAAAATACAACATATCTATGAAAAAGAACTCTCACCAGTGGTAGCTAGCTGAGCTACAAGCAGACACAATCAAGCTCCAACTCATACCCACTTGTTTGGTTTAGAGAGTCAATGGGTTCAGTGATGCTGCAACCTGCAAAACTCACCTGCCTTACTTTCACTGCACAAGCTCTGTCATTGTACTCCTTCTGGTGACACATTCGCATACTTTGAATGAAATTATAGGCTAGGGAAGAGGTTGGTTGGCTAGAAAGTAAGTATCTAACTTTCCCGGTAAAAACAGACTATATTGTTGAGGAGCTGTGTCTGCACATTAAGTTAGTATGCATAAGTATCATATTGATAATCAAAGCAATATGTGTATCACACCAGAATTTAAGGAGACTGCATGGGAGCTAGTAATTCAGAGTAATTGTCTCTCCAATGTGTGACACAAGTCAAAGAAAAAACATGCAGCTGAACATTACTCACAAGCATTCAATGACGCCTGTACAAAATATCCTGACATGTGGGACTTCAAGCACTAGACATGAGGATATTGAAATCTGCCTGGGACCACTCAAAAAAGGATTCTCCACTCCTATCACTTTTACCACCTCATTACAACCTTAATGGAATCCACAATTACCTAAAACAACACTGAGTATATCTGCTTTAGGATAGGTAGTATAGCCCTACGTACCATTACAGTGGAGTGATGATACTGAGGAACAGAATAGCCTTGTTCTTTTTCTTGTGGTAATGTCTGCCCTGACAAGGCATGCAAGCGAGCTGGTTGTTAAATCCTGCTGTTGGGTGCTAGAATCTTACTGTTGCAGCATGGTGCTAGGCCCCAGTCTGTTACAGTAGTGGGCTGTGTCACCATCTGCCGTGGCACAATACAACACTGCACTACCACACTCATCTACTTCACTGGAGGTAGCACCCCTCACAACAGAGTTCAACAGAGCAAATACAAATGCTCTCTGCTGAGTGCCTCTCAGTCTCCTGTCTTGGACTACAGCCAGTGCCATGTCATTCTCCATAGAACTGTCAGTCCCATATAGACAAAGCAGCTTCAGCTATGTCTTCAGCTATGTCCAGCAGTGTCAACAGCCAACCACTGGTCTACAAGCTGCTACTAGACCTGATGGTTCAGTGTCTTGAACTGATGCCACCAAAAAGAGCACTCCTATAGATTATCTTCATCCAGCACTCTGGGTATCTCCAAGGGATCACATCTTCAGCACCAGTGGGCCCGCGCACCTATTAGACAGCTGGAAGCAGTGGCCATCTAGCATAAATACTGTTGCCTGGTGGATGCCTGACAATGACTTTGCATTTGCAAGGCTGGACCAGCCACTGCAATTCTGCTGAGGCAGCACTCCTGCTGGTGCTCTCACACTGGCAAGAACTGAGCACACCACTTTATGTTATTCTGAGGTGGCTACTGCTGCTTTCAATGACTGTGCGTGCCACAGTGATGCCGCCATTAATGTATGTACAAATTACTTGCAGGATGAGGAATGTTACTGTTGATCTTGTTTTTCTGATTCCGTGCTCACAGTGGCACTCATAGAATCCAAACTACCATCCTGTGCAAGCCATTCTGGGGGACTAATGGCTATCCTGGCATTTAGTGGAGTCTGCATCCCTGACACCATTACTTTTGATGTCAGAAGAAAGCCAGTAACAATGAGTAATATTGTGGGACAGTGATCAGCAGCACTATTTCAATATGGTGTGAGGAAGCAACCTGTTTTTTGACCTTTTTCCATGACACTGGTTGATGATGTCTAATCACTTGGATTTGAGAATTATATGAAAGTTTTGACTGATGAAGGTGTACTCAGCCAGTCATTTGAGTGAATTTAGAGCGCACTCTAACCACCATCCAGTTTGCAGCCAGCTAGGTGTGGTCACTTTAACTTGGAGCACAATGCTCCATGTGCCCAATCATCAGCAGTAATTTGTTTTAGATGTATGCATTATGCAGAGAATGTAGAAATGTGTGTGGTTGGCACTCAGGCATAAGGATTACAAGTGTCTGTAACAAAAAGTGTAACAGTGATACTGGTAATAAGTGCTCATTTATTGTATTTTTTCTTTTGTTGTACAAACAGGTTTTGCATTGAGGGGTTACCACTGTTATGGTAGGTCAGACCTTGCTGAATTAAGTGGCACAAATACGGGTGGACACCATGGACTTGCATAAGCAGTTAGTTGCATTAAGGGAGGACAGATCCTCATCCAGTGCATCAATCGTCATCCTAAATACTAGCAGTAGTTTCTCCTTTTTCAAGTAAGGAAGGGGAGGATGTGTTTATAGACAAACTGTTAACAGCCATGTAGCTTGGATGTTGGTTGGAGGGGCAGTTATCAAATATGGTCAAGTTACGTTTGGTAGGAGATGTGAAAACATACATAATATATCATGGGGAGTTATGGAATGCTTGAACATTTGAAGTTTCGAGGGCAGACTTGTTACTGCATTATATGAGGACGAATAGTTGTAGATATTACCGTGAGCAATTAAACAGTGTGCGAAAAAGGCAGAGGGAGTTCATCAAGAGTTTCACAGCAGGTTTAGAAAGCTTAATGTGAATATATATAAGTTGACAGAAAGTAATGACTAATGTTACTAATAAGGTCCTACTGTAAGAGAAAGGAGAGAGGCGCTGGACTCATTAAACTCAGCATGTCCACATGCACCACCAGAGGGCACCATAAAATACAGCAACATGACATCTAGAAACACAATCAAATCAGAGACACCACAAAGTTGTGACACCACACAGCACAACATCATTATATCACAGGTCAAGGCAGATGAATGGAATCGGGTGCTTCCATTGATCCAAATTTCCTGAGGCTATGTATGCCATCTACAAACACAACCAACTCAGAGACACCATGAAGTTGTGACACCACACAGTACAACACCATTACGTCACATGTCAAGGCAGATGTGTGGAATTGGGTGCTTCCATTGATCCGAATTTCCTGAAGCTTTATCTGTTCATAATGGTGATGGAAAAATGGATTCCTGTTACTAGATCTTAAGATATTAATATTCTGAACTACTCTGGAGAGGAATGGAAGAAGAAGCACATCAGCAAGGTTCAGCACATTCCAGAGTTAATCTCTTTGGATATAGCCCTCAATAACAGTATGACTCTTCAGTCAGACAATAAATGTGTCAATTTTTAAAGGTTGCAAGTGTTTTTGTAGTGAATGTTTCATGTTAAAACCCTACGACGGTAGTCCAGTTGCCTATTAAATTCCATGGATGAATGCTGAACGCAGTTCAGTGGTGTTAATAAGAGAGTCTGTAAAAGGAAGGAAGATTAGTATGTGGCACCTCTGGCGTAAAGTGCCATACCTTTGGACCTGAGGATCTTTGACTTACTATGTCTAAGTGTTCTCAGTGCACTACATTTGTACAGCCATGTTGTATTCGCTTTGTTCTGTGCTTAAATAAATGTTCATTCGACAGGTAAAGCATGTTATTACCAATCTACGACACATAATATCCACAGTGGTGACCCCGACATTGTCGTCATATGTTCAGGAATTATTTTGTGCTTTGTTTCATAATTAACAGATTTCGTGTGCTGGTCCACATTGTCTTTGGAACAATGGATCTACCAGTGTACTTTTGTGTTAGTGCCTTGCACCCTATTAATTGTGCTTGCGTATTTACTAGTGTACCTAATGTGCATTTGGTGAAAAGTGAACAATTACCCGGGCCCAGCCATGCCGGCACGGCAGCTACTTAACTGTAACCAGCCCAACATGGGCACTGTCAAGGGCAACTACGCAGCTGCAGCTGCTGTATGGACAGTGCATGCCACTTAATGACATTGTGAGTGATAATTGAGTGATGGGCTTTGTGGTTCACCCCTCAGCTAAGCAGTTCACTTCGGTTTGGTCTGATGTGCCAAAGAAAATAGAGAACTGTTATTCGAAAGTTCGTGTGCATGGGGTCACACATTCTTATATGCGTGACGTCATAGCACAGCCCCCGCATGCCGTCTTGGCGACACTGGTTGCCTCGACCATGCTGGTTTCTGCGACCATCACTCTGTGGTCACAGCATGATTGCCATCCACCTGCTTTTGTAATGGCATTGGCCATTCCACCTGTGCCAGTATCTGGATCAGGCCCCCGTGGCTGCACTGTGACTGCCTTCTGCCTGCTGTTGCAATGGCACCGGCCGTTACATCCGCATCACGTTCACCTGCTACTGCACTCCCGATGTTGTGGGCTTCCTGCATTGCAAAAGGACAACCCTAAGACTTGGTTCGCATTGGTGGATCATCTACTGAATAATACCCAAGGGATTTTGGATGAAGCTCATCCTCACCTCATCAGTGATCTTCTCCTCTCACCACTCACCTTGCCCAAGTATTTAACGGCGGAAACATTGCTCATCGAATGCCTTTCTCGCCCACCAGCAGCTGCTATCCACCACATCATTCACGACGAGTACCTCGATGACCACACACCTTCACAGCTTTGGCGGCACGTTGGTGCATTAATTGATGATCAAGCACTACCAGACGCCATGCTGTGGACCTTGTGGATGGTCAAACTTCTGTCTGATCTACACCTTCACCTGCTATCTCACATAGCTCACACTCTCAAGGTTCGCCTACGCATGGCCGATCTGGCCTATGCAATCATTCATCACCGACACCACCTGTATGACACCACCATCGCCTTCAGTTGGCATGCCTGCACCTTCGGTTCTGCGCCCTGCTGGCAGGGGCCAGCGTGCACACCTCAGCAGCTCAGCAGCTTGTCAGGAACTGCCACCTGGCGGCCTACAGGAGGTACTGCCTGCTACCTCCCGACAGCGGCTGACCCAGCCTGAACAGCAGCCCAAGTGGTCTCATGCAATGACGCAGTCAGCTGCGTCGCCCAGCCACTCCACACTGCCTCGCCTCCAGGCTTACCCACTATGATGGTACCATGCCACTTATGGGGACGCCGCTCACAACTGCCGCGTGCCTTGTGCATACCCAAATGATTCTAGCGGGCACGTTTAGGTACCACGTCCCACCATGATGGTCCATGGTACTACTGTCTGATGCTGCACCACTTGCTCCAGTGGTGCGACACCTCTACATCACGAACTTGTCATCGGGCACTCACTTTCTCATCGAAACCAGCGCCGACGTCAGCATTATCCTGGCCAAGCACATGAGCAAAATGATTTCTCCTGCTAACCTCACTTTGATTGCTGCAAATCACTCTCCTATCGCGGTCCGTGGCTCCATCAAGATGTCGCTTCACCTGTCACCAGTCGCCATCTTTCATCGGATTTCGACGTTGCCAACATGGATGAACCTGTGATTGGGTATGACTTCCTACACCATTACAAACTTTCGCCAGACCTGCAGGCCGCAACGCTCTGCCATGCATCTGGTTCTACCATTCCGTGCTCAAACAAGTTCGGCACAACTCCACTCTCTGCATGGCTACACTTCCCACATGAGCATCTCTGCTCGAGGGTATTACTGTACGACACTCTGATTTATCAGACGTGCCTACACAGATCGACAAGCTCTGCACACATTACAAGGCATTACGCACCCACATTGCCACAGTCTCTGCTGAATTGGTTCATGCATGGAGTATGATTTGCAGTCTCTCAGCAGAGCTGCATCATTTGGAACCGTCATTTGCTTCTGCTGCATCTTCACACAGCATTGCTCCTGTGTTGCTCCTCCTGCTGCTGGTTCTACTCCGTCGTAGGTGAACCCACAAGATGCTCATGTTCTTGCTTTGCGGGGTTTCTCACATCACGGCGCTGCTGCGCCATGCCCTCCATCGTCATTTGCTGCCGACGTCCCGCCCACTCCATTCTGGCCCAGCAAGGTCAGTGAACCACTCATGCCCCCCTCTCGCCCCACCTGCCTGCCTCCCTTCGCAAGTATTGGTCATCAGCAATGGCAGTTGTCATAGAGTCCACATCATGGACTGCCCACCTGTACGTTATAAAGCTAGACGTCTTAACGTTTCCAAACTTGTGCAAGCGACAGAAACTGTTCAGGATTTATTGGCTTCCAGCGTGCTCCGACCATCGGACAGCAACTGGTCTTAACGTATCGACCTTATTCCTAAGAAGGATAGCTTGTTATGCATGTGCGGTGACTACAGGTCCCTTAATGCTTGGACAATCATTGATTCCTATCTCATTACTCAAATCCAGAATGTCACACAAATACTGCATGGCTCGAAGTCCTTCTCTGTCTTAGATTGTTCGAAGGCATATCACCAAATTCCCATGCATGCACTGGATATTCTGAAGACGGCCATCATCACACCGTTAGGCCTATCTGAATACTGTTACATGTCTTATGGCTTCAAAAATGCTGCGCAGGCATGGCAACGGTTCATTGATTCCATTTTGCTACCTCTGCCTTTTGCTTATTCGGATGACATACTGATTTTTTCATCGTCTGCCAAGGAGCACCAGTTTTACCTTGATGCAGTGCATTCGGTGCTCGCGGCCAACAGTGTGGTGATCAACCACAACAAATCTTAACTCTATTCTACATCAGTTACATTCCTTGGCCATATGGTCTCAGCTGACAGCCTCTGACCAACGGATTCTTGTGTCGAAACCATTTTTGCACTGCCTCTTGTTGAGGATTATGCTCAACTTCGTCGGTTTATGGGTGTGGTAAACTTTTATCAACACCATATCCCTCCGGCTGCTTCCATCCAATGAGCCCTTATCGATACCCTCTCTGGCAAAGATACCATGGGGAAGTAACGTTGGACTGTACTAAGCCCATGCTCGATGCATTTGATAATCTGAAAAACTGCAATCCTGGAAGCAATCACTCTCGCCCACCCATCCCTGAGGCCCATATTTCTATTACGACTGAGACTAGCGAGTCAGCTGTTGGTGCTGTCTTACAACAGCACACTACCGACTCCACTCAGCCACTCTGTTTCTTTAAAAAAAAGCTAACCAGGAGTCAGTGTAAGTGGTTGGCTTTCGACTGCAAACTTCTTGCGGTTTATGAGGCAGTCAAACACTTCCGGAGCAACCTGGAGGGGCGTCCTTTCACTATCTAAACGGACCACAAACCTCTCGTTGATGTAATACGCAACCCGGCGAAGAACCTACTGCCGCGACGCTTCCAGCACATGGACTTTATTTGTCATCATTCCTCGTACACTTGTTACATCCGTGGTGCAGAAAATGTTGTAGTTGACTATCTATCTCAGTGCTCTCCTCACCCTTGAACTTAGATGACCTCGCTTGACTCCAGACTGAAGACGCGGATACACAGTGATTGGTTTCAGACAACGAGTCATCACTCGCTATTAAACCTGTTGTCCTGCATGGGTCGGTGACCCCAGTCCTCTGCAACGTTTCTACGGGCTGCCCCCGCCCCTTGGTGCCGTCCACTCTCTGGCACGGGATCTTTGACACTTTACACAACCAGGCCCACCCCAGAATGCGGGCAACAACGAGACTAGTCACTGAAAGTTTCATCTGGCCCAACGTGCAGCATGATTGCCGCTCCTGGACCCACGCATATGTCCCTCGCCAACATAGTAAAGTGGGAAGACATGCGCAGCCTTCTTTAGGACAGTTCAACGTTCCCAAGGTCCACCTTCGGCACGTGCTCATTGACATGGTTGCCCTCTCCCCCCTTCTGAGGGGTACAAATACATACTGTCTATGGTCAGGCGTACAACCCGTTGGGTTGAGGTGATTCCTCTTGTCGACATAGTGGCAGAGACCATAGTTCGCACTTTCATATCAGTATGGGTATCGAGATTTGGCTGCCCCTTTCACATACTACGGATCAGGGATGACAATTTGAGTCCACGCTTTTCATTCCACTGTGTGAGCTGTGCGGAGTTGCCAAATTTCACACTATGGCCTTTCACCCGCAGGCAAACAGCCTGGTTGAGTGATGGCACCAAACTCTAAAAGCTGCTCTCATGTGCCACAGTGGGCTTTGGTCTGAGGCACTTCCTTAGGTCTTACTTGGCATCCATTCCACCCACAAGGAGGATCTGAATGCTTATATGGAGGTCTTATATGGAGAAACCCTACTCAGGCCAGCTGAATTCGTCGAGGATGCACCCCCGACTGACGCAATTGACCTTCCGGCCCTTGTAGAACGAGTGCGTGCACCCTTCGCCCGCCTTCAACAACCCCTGCCTCGCGCTTATTCCTCGCCGCCAGTGTTTGTACACAAAGATCTGGCATCGTGTGAGTTGTATAGCTGCGTGAAGACTCTGTACGTGCGGCCCTGCAACCACCGTGACCGATTAAAAGCGGCGTGCTCCTTCGCCGAACCGCGCTCCAATGCCTCCGGTCTGATTGCCATCGTGGCCACCTCATCCGCTGACGTAGCTGTCTTGATCTCCAGCGACGCTGCACCGCCCGCAGCAGTTCAACGCACGTGACCCTGTCGGTGTGACTTCTGAGGCGCCCACTTCTTGCGCGGGACGCCGTCAAAGTCTAACCCCCCTCCCCCCTATAAACTATCTTATGAGCGTACTATCCGACCTTGTCTGCGTTGTCGGACGGGAATCTAAATTGCAGTCCTCCGAAATGCGAGTGTATTTCGTTCGATGCTGTTTTATTTAACGCAAGCCTTTGCTGAAGCACTGTTACCTAAAGTGAGCGTGACGGTGGGCATAATATTAGAGCAGTTAACACTGGAATTCGGAAGTAAAGCAGTCGCGAAAAGAACGAATTGCGGTTCCAACTTCAGCATGAGGGTTACCGGTGACGATTTTTTTTTTTGTTTTTTGAAGAAAGTGCATTCGTCCTTGTGACGGAGCAGACAATGGAAGCAATTGTGGCATAACAGCGTCTATAACGGTGACTTCCTACTTTGCAATTTGTTTTCTAGAAATAGTGACCTTGACGTGTGTTACGTCAGAATGGAAGTCAAGTCTTTAGAGGAGCTATAAAAAAGGAAAAAAAGTGTACTTAACAGCTAGCATTCCTTACCTACTCAAAAACTCACTATAAGATTTTATCGTTGCGAGAAATGGCCGTTTCCTCGTTTACGAAGGAAAGCAATGTTCGTTCAACAGTTTCCAGCGCTTTGTTATCATCGGTGTAGAGACGAGGCAAATACCGGTACTAAGCTAGTGTAGGCTTACTTTAAATGATGTAGCTAGAGCCAATTAAAAAAAGGGGGGGTCCAAGCGACCAGTGTCGCTAAATCATCTTTTTTAAAGCTAACTCTGTCTACATTTTAATCCCATTTAGCTGGCAAGTGAGTAATTAAGGTGGGGTCCGGAAGTAAAGCTTTTTTCACAATCATTTGGCTTTTTTCGGGCTTTCTTTTTGTTGAGTATAGGAAAACATTAAAATCGATTTTATTGAAAGGAAAATTGTTTGCAGTGACTTCAGATTTCAAAACACACTTTAATATTCCCTTGAAGATGTATTATTAGATTGAATTAAAATGCACAACAAAGCAAACTAAAGCTGTGTTGGTGTGCGTTCCGGGCTTGTCAGAATACACATATACAAGAACAAAAGCGTAACTACGGAATATAAACAGGAGAGTTACTGAAATGTTGTTGCATCGTACAGTACCGTAGCTGACAGGATCGTAAACTCGTTGATAGACGACGTCAGCGAAGTGTCTCAACTTCAGAATAACGAAGGGAGCTGTTCTAAGCAAAGCAAACTGATTTGTATACGATGAATCACAAGTCGTATGCTTCACAGTTTGAACAATGTGCCAGCGACTGAACTGAGGAGAGGAAAGCGAATATCAATGCAGTGCGGTGGTTTGCTACTGTGCACAGTCTCACTACAATGCACAAATGATGCTAAATATAGACTTCATGGGTACAAATTAAAGTTTAAATTGTGATGTATAGTGAGGCATATCATCCGGTTTGAAATTTTAAAAATGCAAGTCTACTGTTGCTGTATTATCAAGGATATGTAAGTCAAATAATGTTAGACATTCAAAGTTAGCTGTCTGTCTTATGGTATTGTCCTGTAAATTCCAAATTAGTGAAATAAATATAAACCCCTGCTAGTCTGTTACACAGTACTCAGGCGTGAGATTGGGAGATAATTTGTGTGCTAAGGTCATCAGTCCCTAAGCTTACACACTACTTAACCTAAATTATCCTAAGGACAAACACACACACCCATGCCCGAGGGAGGACTCGAACCTCCGCCGGGGTTAGAAGCACAGCCCATGACTGCAGCGCCCTAGACCGCTCGGCTAATCCCGCGCGGCAGATTTGGAGATGTGTATACAATTAGTACATAGCATTAGCGGTGCAAGATTTGGATATTACAGCGTGCATCAAAGACTTGGTAGATCGTCATAAAATGCCGAAATTTAGCTTAAAGCGGTTTGCAGTGATTGATGTTGCACTTGGTGATGAGGAACAGAGGGCAAAAAGAGTCTGGGTTTGAAAATTGTTAAAAGATAGAGACTGTGAAGGAGAGTTTCACACTCTTTACAAGGAGCTGGAAGAGGAGGTGTCATCGTTCTATAAATATTTCGGAATTTCTAAACAACAGTTTTTTTACCTGTTAAACAAGATACAAATAAAATTACGAATATAAATTCAACATTTAGGCGTTCAATATCACCTCGACAGAAGTTGATGGTTCGCCTTCGTTGTGTCTAGATGGACCGTTTTAGTGTGCTTGAACTGAGTTTATAAATATTTCTGCAACCTAATTTTCGTCTTTAATTTATTACGAATCTTATTTTAAACTTCTGCATGACGCATCAGCTTTACTTCCGGTTTTTATTTTCGCTATTCCACTGAAAAATCGTAAATACAGCACACTGAACAAGATATGTATCGTTTTTTTTCTCTTTTTTTCCCAACGTATTCCTTCAGTGAATAAAATAAAATCTTTTAACTTAGTATTGTCTTCCAGTACACATTAAGATCTTTTCGCGATAGCAGTCAGTGGGGAATACTTTCGTATTAGTTTACACTGTGTACTTAATGCAAAGTTTCTCGACAATTAGGCTCGCTATGGCCCGTCGAAACGTTCTTCACGAGAAATCTTGGCGTGATGTGACGTTCGATGACAATCCATTGACTGCTTGTGTGAATTGCCACTATTTGAAATACAGAGGAGAATCTTACACCGGCCCTGGATGTAGCTTGTACTTCCGCATTGTATGCGGCAGTTCCCAGACGTCTGACGTATGTCCAAGTATTAGGTGAGTGGCATCACAAACCACAGGGGTCGCAACTTTTAGACAAAAGAAATTATTTGACTTCACAGTAGACTTTTGGTACTTTTTGTAAACATCCTGGAAACTATTGACGAAGGTTGCTTTTCAGATACATCGAAACACTGGCGTAGATCGTCTTAAGATGTCTGACAAGTCTGCCGAATGCATACTTTACAGGTTTCTTTTGAGGTAGAGAAACGTAAGGAACTGGAAGTCTTAGTTTAAAACTTCTTTATTTACTGATATAATTAAGTACAATTTCAGTAAGAAATCACCAGTGTTGGGCGTTATCGCCTGTCATGAGATCAACAAGACAAATTCGTAAAACATTTATCCATTATGGATGACTACTGTGCTGAATAAGGGTTTCTAGAAATAACTGTAGCCGCGCGGGGTACCGTTCGGTTGATTGCACTTTGCCACGGTTCGCCCGTTTCCACCCGTCGGAGGTTCGAGTCCTCCGTTGGGCTTGGGTGTGTGTGTTGTTCTTAGCATACGTAAAGTTAGATTAAGTAGTGTGTAAGCCTAGGGACCGACGACCTCAGCAGTTTGGTCCCATAGGAACTTACCATAAATTACCAAATAACTGTGATCAGTTGCCTCCGCAGTTATTTCTGGAAACAAATTTGCAAGTTTAAAAGTTACAAGTGAAAGTATGCAGATGACGTCAAAATTAAAACATGTAAAATATAATGTTGTCGTATCATAAAACAGAAGCAGCAACTGACACCAAGCACTGAGAAAACCACGTTGTCACTGAATATAAGTGTGATGCATCATGTATAGTATAAAGACTAATCTCGTGGTGGGCATTTAACTAGCTTTTTATGTGCTATTCATATACAGTGACATATTTAAACCAAATTTAGAGGAACCTACATAAGTAAGTGGAGAAAATGTATATCATTGCATTAAAAAGTTTGCAATTAGCGTATTTTATGATATAGATGTGACGCATTTGTGACTAGAGGATAAATTACACAAAAATAATATGACTGCAAGCTAATAAGTTTACAACATTTAAATTTTTAAAAATCATTTTAAAATTTCACACCGAATAAAATGAATGCCTAGAGATCTTGAAAAGGTGTCGACAATAACATGTTATACCTACAAGTTGTCACTAGTGTACGACATTTGATAAGTATTAACTGCTTTGCAAAACATAGGGATGAGAAGGATAGAGTAACATAAGATATTCACTGGAAAAGACAGTGTGTGTCAATTAGCTAGCAGTTACGGTGCACTGCGACGGTTGTATTCATTGTAACATGGCTCGGAGACAACGTTTAGATGACTTCACATGTGGAAGAATCATAGGGAAACTGGAAAAAGGTCGAAGTTTGACGAATATAGCCCAGGAGTTTGACATTGCTCACAACATTGTTACATGTACCGGATGATCAAAAAGTCGGTATAAGTCTGAAAACTGAATAAATCACGAAATAATGTAGATAGAGAGGTACAAATTGACACACATGCTTGGAATGACATGGGGTTTTATAAGAACTAAAAAAATACAAAAGTTCAAAAACTGTCCGACAGATGGCGCTTCATCTGATCAGAATAGCAATAATTAGCATAACAAAGTAAGACAAAGCAAAGATGATGTTCTTTACAGGAAATGGTCAATATGTGCACCATCATTCCTCAACAATAGCTGTAGTCGAGGAATAATGTTGTGAACAGCACTGTAAAGCATGTCCGGAGTTACGGTGAGGCATTGGCGTCGGTTGTTGTCTTTCAGCATCCCTAGTGATGTCGGTCGATCACGATACACTTACAACTTCAGGTAACCCCAAAGCCAATAATCGCACGGCCTGATCTGGGGACCTGGGAGGCCAAGCACGACGAAAGTGGGGCTGAGCACACGATCATCACCAAACGACGCACGCACGAGATCTTTCACGCGTCTAGCAATGTGGGGTGGAGCGCCATCCTGCATAAACATCGTATGTTCCAGCAGGTGTTTATCAGCCAGGCTGGGGATGATGCGATTCTGTAACATATCACCCGTCACGGTAGCAGTTACAAAACCAGAATCATGCATTTCCTCGAAGAAAAAAGGCCCGATAACGATAGATGTGGTAAATCCAACCATACCGTGACTTTCTCGTCGTGCAGTGGAGTTTCCACCACAGTTCTAGGATTTTCGGTAGCCCAAATTCTGTAGTTGTGGGCGTTGACAGACCCTCGGAGCGTGAAATGAGCGTCGTCGGTCCACAACACGTTACTCAACCGATCGTCATCTTTCGCCATCTTTTGAAACGCCCACACCGCAAATGCCGTCCGCTTCGCTAAATCGCCAGGTAACAGTTAATGATGCTGATGGATTTTGTACGGATAGCATCGGAGGGTACGCCACAGTGCCAACCAAACCGTAGTGTATGGAATGCCGGTGCGACGTGCGACTGCACGAGCGCTGACTTCCCCGTGCATAGACGAACCCGCTACAGTCTCCATTTCTTCCTGAAGTGTCTTAGCAGCATTACGCCTTGTGCTCGGTCGGCCACTACGGGGTCTATCGTCTAAACAACCCGTGGCTTCGAACTTCGAAATCATTCTCGTCACTGCTTTACCCGTTCGAATCCCCTTCCTATGGCGATAGGATCGTAATGCTGAACTAGCACATTCCCCATTCTGATAATACAGCTTCACTAAAAGCGACTTAACAGGTAACGCAACACGCTGCGACTGCTGGCGCATCTGATTCTCTCTCACATTACAGTTCCTTTTATACACGATTGCCATGCGCAGTCACTAACGTTTTGCTGTTCAGCACCATCTGTCGGACATTTTGTGAACTTTGTTTTTTTTTGTTTTTTGTTTTGGTCCTAATAAAACCCCATGTCATTCCAAGCATGTGTGTCAATTTTTACCTCTCTATCTACATTATTCCGTGGTTTATTAAGTTTTCAAATTTATACTGACTTTTTGATCACCCGGTATATAGTGAGCATTCCGAACCACAGGCACTGCTGTCTGAAGGAGAGGAAATGGTCGACCACTATCAACTAGGGAAGCAGATGACTATACATTGTGCAACAGGCAAGAAGGGACTCACATTAAACAATGGGTGGGACTGCAACTACATTTATCAGGACTGCAAGGCACGTTCCACAGTAGGATGATGACTGTGTAGAGGTTGGGCCCTTTACTCGACGACGTGTAGGGGCCTACGCTGTGTACCATTGACACTCGTATGTCGGTGGCTCTATTTGCAATGGGGCCAAGATATAGGGAGAGGACTACTGCGTAGTGGGATCGCTTTCTCTTCTCAGATGAGAGCTGATTCAGACTAAGTACTGAGACTGGACATAATCTCATATAATGAGACGTGGGAACACGTACTGCATCCAGGAACGTTGTCGCTTATGATCATTTTGGTGGTCCAGGTCTTATTGTAGGAGACATAATGCATGGGCGTACTAACCTCCAAATCTTTGAACGCAGTATATTCACCGATCAGTGTTATCGTCGCACTCTACTTCTTCCCCAGATGCGGCTTTTCGGGAGTGCTTTGGGCCCTGATTTCATTTTTATGGATGACAATGCACGACCACATCGATCAGCACAGGTGGAGAAGCTCCATAAACGAGAGGATATTCAGCAAATGAACTGGCCTGCTTGTTCCCCGACTTAAATCCCATCGAGCTCGTGTGAGGTGCGGTGGGGAGATGTATTGCAGCATGTCCACACGCGCCAGCAACCATCCAGAAGTTGCCGACCAAGCTGGTGGAGGAATGGAACCTTCTACCACTAAAACTCTTTACCAACTTTGCAGCCAGCACAGGGCACGTTGCAGAGCATGCACTGCTGTCCACGGTAACACACCATATTAAGAACCATGTATCACCATTGGTGAAGTCCAGTGGACCATCATAAATCGTGATGACTTCATTGTAATTATTGTTTTTGAAGAAATGTGTCATTTCTGGAACTTGCTCTCCAATCACGTCCATCCGTAGTTTCGGTATAGCAGTCCTATATGTTCAACAAGACAATAACCAGTTTCATCGCTCCCTGAATGTATTAGAATAGTTTGTGGAACGCTGCATGGCTCTTTCTAGTTGCCAAACCGGAGTCCTATTGAGTATTTCTACAACGCTATTGAGCGAAATATGCACGCTTTGGACCTAGTTCTGATCAATTTCTGTGTCTCGTGGGCGACTGTTAAATGGCCATGATGGATTAGGATGGCTCCCCAATGCGTTCGTCGTCTCCTATATTCCACATTATGCAACATCTCCACTGTCATTAGGGTGAAGGGCGGAGCTATACGCTATTAGATTTCCAGCTGCTCATGAGTGACAGAAGAACCAACTGATAATAAACTGAGGAGCCAAAAGGCTTATGACCACCTGTTTAACATTGCGTTGGTCTTACTCTGAAACAGTACAGTGGGGTATCGCTGCGTGGCATGGATTCGGCGAGTCCTTGATAGGCTTCAGGAGGTAAGTGACACCTGATGTCAATGCACAGGTCACTCAGTTCACGTACACTATGGGCCAATGGCTTGTATGTTGTAAGACATCGTGGTCTCCTGACGTTCATTGCTTACATGTTCCGCCCTCGCAATCATATTCCGCTCATCAAGACGCTTCATTCGAACCCAAACTCGATAAGATAAAGTCAATGTTGTATGAATTCATGTAAACGATATGCAAATAACTAGTAAATCGCAAGTGCGCACTGCGATTGAAATACTCGAGGCTGGCGTACACACACACATTCAAAACACGACAGTCACAGGGACTTTTTGTTCGGGAGAGGCAAACTGCACGCCGGGGGGCTGGTCCCTTCAGAGGACGAGTCAACCACATCAGCCGGCGACAGCCCGTAGAGCAGACAGCGTTTGTCCGAGTGAAAGGAAGATCAACTCCGTGTTTGGCTTAAAAGCAAATTCCGCTACATTGTGTGGGAGCGCCCAGCCTACGCATTCTTTACAAACAGCACGCAGTTTCAGAGGTTTTCACAGGGAGACAGCAAACGCCAAACGCCGATGCTACAGATTTCCGGATTGGTCGCCTTAAACGAAACGTCTTTCTCCCGTTTTAGAAGAGCAATGCTAATTGGCAGACGATATTCCTGACGCCTTGAGCTGAAGGAGCAATGGAAGAGACCGAAAGATATACCCCTTCACATCTGGCGTGGAGAGGGGCCGTTCTGTTGTCGCTCTTTGAGCGAGAACACGTAACAAGAGCGTGTGCACTCGTACGTATACTCAAAGAATGAGGAACAAGTCTCTTCTCAGTACTTCTCTGGGAGAGCACCTCTGTCGAGAGCAAATCTGAGTGCGACTCTATATTGAGTCCTTGCGATTAAGCGTTGTTCACTGTGTTGGCCGCCACAGTTATTGTGCGGTGTGGACGGACAGAGTTATAGTTAAACGCCTGCGAGTAAATTTTTGAGTGGCATGTCGGTGGACTGGTTATCTGACCGGTGTACCACGCCAATAGTTAGACTAGGGGCGAAAAGCAGTCCCTGACTTCATCAAGGCGTAGGGAGAGTTTGATTGGCGAAGGTCAATCCAGATAGAACGAGAGTTATCTTGTCAGCAGCAAGCGGCGCAGACAGCAGTCATCACAGCTTACAGTACTGTGTGCTACAGCTCTTGCGAGCCCCTTATTTCCCCCACAACAGTACACTTCACTGCATTTCACACGCGACAGCAACATTCTAAAGGATGATTATTCAAGTTGAGTAGATGCGGCTCTCAGCCACTCTGCCAAGTCAATAACAATCTTAAACTTTGTATAGAAATTTCATTAGCGAATCCTATGCTTAAGAGGTAACTTCACATTCCGAAAAGAACCAGGAAATAACTTGTTCAGTTCATAACTAAAAGTGCCATTGTGATTTCTCAGCACTTTGGAAAATAAATAATAATTTTCGTTAGTTTCATGTTTTTCTTACACTAACTAGCACTACTCCAGTACCCAAGTATCCCACAAGTTACGTAAGAAATTTTGTGAATTTTTGTGGCATTTTCTTACAGCGGACGACTCCAGAAGATATTTATTGCTGAAAGTTTTTCAGGCATTTCTCTTTAGAACGTTAGGAGTGTCTTTCTGACTTCTGTAGTAGTGTGGGGGTGGAAATTGCATCTTGCAGGAGCCACAGGGTAAAGGGTACATCTCAGATTAATCCGTTGCGCAGAAAGACAGAATAGCACCCACACGCTCACGATGTGTAGAGCCAACACCGACTCAAAAGGAAGGCCTCGGCGCTTGTTCGTGACGTCACGTCAGCTAGGCACGGCGAACACCAGGTCTGTTGCAGGCATACTCATAATGGTGGTGTCTCCCTCTCTGACACAGGAAAATGTGAAACTATTGGCGGTAGTTGACGAACACACATTGTTCTGAGAGATTTCTGCAATCAATTAATTGTGCAATTCATTACACTTCTTAACAAATAGTGTACTCCTGAACTTAAATTTCCACCTGTTTTAAGGATTGACATACAAAAACAACTTCATGGCCAAGCAGCAACAGAATTCGTGCTTCTTTACCTTATTTGTAAATCTGAGGAAGTTACGTTTGTACTGGGTTGCTTTTACACGAAACTGTGAACATGTTGGTGCTCTTCTTTAGGTATCTTGGTTGACTATGGGGTGAGGAGCACTGAATGTTAATGAAATATCTTGCGATTGTACACGTTGGGGGAGGGGTTGGGGACAGAAGAAGAGGCAAAAGAGAGATAATTGTTTCATCAAATAAAATTTTTTATCTTATAAAGTTTCTCCTTTCAGTTGCAAGAGGGGAATATTTATCTTTTCTAATGTGCATGTTTAAAAAAGTTTAAGCTCAGCAGTATTTTCGATATATGAAGCTATTTTGTTTCCTGTTTAGAATTCCTTTTGTTGAAAACGACTGTAATCTAATGACTGGCAACAGCTAGACATTTACACATGTAAATTAGTTCACATTTCCAGTGACGATGTCAAACGAAAATAAATAAATAAATAAAAGAAACGAGTTAATTGTAAGGGGGATGGGGTAAGTTTCGATAGCAAAATGGATCAAGTAAATATAGTTACTTGAATGTAAAATTTCCTAAGCTTGCAATGGGGCAAAGCATCTTCTCATATTGATCTACGTTTGTTTCGACAGGATTCAGTAATACGGAACTATGATCTATATTTGTAGCTTTAGGATAGTAATAAAATCTTTCATCTAGATAAAACTGCAGAATCCAAAACAATACCAAACATTTTGTCCAAAAATAAGAGATTTATAGTGATAAGCACGCCCAGGCATTTCTGCCTGCAACAGATCTGGCGTTCGCCGTACCTAGCTGACGTGACGTCACCAACAAGCGCCGAGGCCTTCCTTTGAGTCGGTGTTGGTAGAGCTGGTGCCCAAGGGACATGTTTTATCAGCTTCAGATCAGGCGCGTTTAGTGGCTAAGACATCAACCTGAGTTCTCAACCACGCTCCTCAGACTACTTTAGCACGATTCTGGCCTTTTGACACGGACACTTGTACCGAGGGAAGATGCCATCGCTTTCGAGGTAGACACCAAGCATGACGGGATGTTCACGGAGTCCACGACAGCGTCCGTTCCTCCGATTACTACCACAGGTCCGGCGGAACCGCACACGAACGTCCCCACAGCATAATACTGCTCCCGACCACCTGATTCCAAGTAGCGTTGAACGTTTCGAGCATCCTTCTGTCTGGATGACAGCGTATCCGGACATCACCATCAACCTGGTGTGACAAGAAACGCTGATTCATCAGGCCAGGAGCTAGCTTTCCACTGAACCACGATCTAATCGCTAAGATCTCGTGCCCATTGCAGTCGCAACAGAGGATGTCATGTCAACATGGGAACACGTACTGTAGAGGTCATGTGCTGTGGGGCCCCTTGTTCAACAATGTGTGCTGAATAATGTACACCAAAACTCTTGTGCCAGCGTCAGCAACGTACTCTGTTTTCAGGTCTGCCACAGACAACCGTTTATCTTGCTGTATGGGGCGGACAAGCCTCCAACCTTCGGTGATGAGGTGACGTCCAACACCCTGTCAGCCTACTCGTGGTTTCACTGTCCGTCAACCACTTTCCACAGTTGGTCACGACAGTACCACGTGAACACTCGACCAACTTCACCATTTTCGACATACATTTCCAGGCTACGGGCCATAACAACCTGCCATTCGTTAAAGTTGTTTCTGGCAGTGGATTTCCCCAATTGTGGCTCGTATCATCGCTAGAATGATTCCTCTTTCCTCTCTCGCCCGCTTGTGTACTTCTTCACTTAACTGATTAGGGATTTCAGTTCAAATGTCGAAGCATCTCCAATAGGAGTATACCTAGTAAAGTACTATGGTGTTGAAATTTACCTTCGGTACACTGATGGCCTTACTTTTTATAACGTTTTAGAGAAGCTCAGTTGGCAGCTTGTTTGGAGTGGTTTCTTTAAACCAAAAGTTTAGACCACAGAAAAAAAATGTACAGGGTGGGCGAAAAGTCCCTGTACCCTTGTAACCCCTGTTTAGTATCACTCATGTTTACATGTTTTTGCAGTCTGCAGTCGAGTTTTAATTTGTATCGACGGCGCATGTGAGCGCCCATAGCTAATGAGCATTCCAGGAGATGCTAAATAAGACTCCGCTGCGAAAGGGAACACTTCTGGATTTGAAAGACGTGCTTTTGTTTTTGGCACTGTCTAGGCCGCGGAGTGGAAGGAAGAAGACACGAGAAGATCCATATGCCGGAACCTCTGCTTCTATTTGAACCTTCTCCCATGAAGTCGATACGTAACCTTGCTTCAGGACTCGCTAAACCGAGGACGATAATGCGAGATCTCGTGTAAAAAGACCTGAAGGTCAGACCTTTTCGACCGAAGTTCGTCAACGAATTGTCGGATACAGTCTGGAATGAGCGTGTTTGAGCATGACGTGATTTATTAACTCAACCTCTACGTGGAGTGAACCGTGCCAACACTGTGTTTTCAGATGAATGTCGCATTTATAGCAGTTCACATGCTACAAATATTGCCGTTTGGGCCAAAAGAATCCTCATTGCACAGTCGAGTTAGAAAGGAACCCGCTTCACGTAATGATGTGGGCAGCGGTGACATCACAACGTCTGCCTGAACCGCACTTTTTGAAGGGACTGTGAATGGCGAAAATTATTTACACGTATTGCAAACATAGTTAATACCTCAGCTTGAGGGGGAAGGGACCTCACAGAACGGATATGGGTGCAGGAAGACGGAGCGCCTGCTCACTACTCTCTTGCCGTGAGCGAGTGCCTAAAAGAACACTTTCCAGGCCGGTGGATAGGTGACACTTCATCAGCAATACCAGCTCCCCTGAAATTGCCACCAAGAAGTCCTGCCCTTACCACATATAACAACTCACTACTGGGAGTCATCAAGGCACATGTAACTGCACGTCGCCATGCTACGACCGAGGAACTGCGCAATGCTGTTGAGGATGTGTTTCGCACTATAACACTGGACATGCTTAGAAATGTATCAAAAAGAACATGGAGGCGTAAGGAAATGTGTTTTCATCATGATAGGTAACATACCTACATTTAATACGTAAGTAAGTACTGATGCTAAAACGAAACAAGTTAATTAGCATTCTGTACTAGCGTGGGGAGTGGATGGAATAGGGGGGGGGGGGGTTACGGGTACTTCTCGCCCACCCTGTATAATAGGTTTTGATAGGCGATAATCAACGGTGGTTACGAATTTTCAGAGCACACAGGGACAGGCACAGAGGCGCGCACGTTAACACGTCCAGAGCAGTTAAAGGGTTAACAAGCAGTTTGAATCTTGGAAGCCGGCCGGAGTGGCCGTGCGGTTCTAGGCGCTACAGTCTGGAGCCGACTGGCCGCTACGGTCGCAGGTTCCAATCCTGCCTCCGGCATGGATGTGTGTGATGTCCTTAGGTTAGTTAGGTTTAAGTAGTTCTAAGTTCTAGGGGACTGATGACCTCAGAAGTTAAGTCTCATAGTGCTCCGAGCTATTTGAACAATTTTTTGAATCTTGGAATGAACCGTTCGAACGTCATGGTGGTCCATTTATTTTCCTCTGCGTAAATTAACTTATGCACTCAGGGCATTTCTAAATTCCCATTGCACACTTTGAGGACTTGTAGTGTGGGCTGAATAGCGTGATATTGAACAGGAACTTATGTCCAGAAACAAATGCCCTCCATTCTATATAAAAATGAAATAAAAAAGGATTACACTCTCACGTGTTTGCTAGAATGCTTTATTAGGATTGTAATATACGTTTGTAAACAGCTGTTGTCGTAAAATATAGCCCAGGGTTAGAGGACAAACGTAACGTACAGTACTCGCATGTGTGGGACATGTATCAAATAGGGCTATCAAGGAATACTGAATGTGTACAAATAAGAGCGGTATGAATGGTCACAGGTATGTTTGACTCATATAGGGTGTGTTCTATGGACAAGAATAAAAATTCACGGATTTTTTCCGAATTTCTCTGTTAAAAATACACTTTTTCCCGGATGAAAATACAATATGCCCCGGGTGCGAGTACATTTTTTCCGTTTAAGTGACAATATAATTCCCATGGGGATATACAACTTATCAGTTCTGTGAATGGTAAAGGTTTTATATACTGGCGTAGAACTTCTCGGCACTTTACGAAACGAAATCCAGCAAAAAAAAAAAAAAACACGTTTTGGGAAGATCTTTGATGCGCGGCAACGTGTACACTGCACATTCTAACAAATACAGTACGGTAGCTTCTGAAGCACTGCAATCTGGATTGCGATGTACTTTTCCTAGGTAATCCTAGCTAATGTCACGTGATCTCGCCGGCCAAAGACAGCAGATATTCAAAGCGTAGGACACATGATGTAGTCAACCACTGAAAGTGATCCTTCAGTTGTATTGCGCAGTGCGGAACTATTTCACGAAGGCGAAGATTTTCCTAGCGAACGGCCTTCCCGCAATGGTAGGTGCGAAGTTAAGCGCTGTCAGGCTGGGTTAGCACTTGGATGGGTGACCATCCGGTCTACCGAGCGCTGTTGGTAAGGGGGCTGCAGTCAGTCTTTGTGAGGCAGTTTGAAGAGCTACTTGACTGAGAAGTAGCGGCTACGGTCTCGTAAATTATATAAGACCGGGAGAGCGGTGTGCGGATGATATACTCCTCTATATCCGCATTCAGTGACGCCTATGGGCTGAGGAGGACACGGCGCCCGGTCGGTACTGTTGGGCCTTTATGGCCGGTTCCGGTGGCGTGTAGTTTTTAGAGGAGTTGCCTAAAAAAGTCGGAACAATATTCCCCAGTTGTCTGTGGAAATGAGAAAGTACGCACACTGGCGCTCTGTGATCTCTGCGTAATGCATAATTGAGAATTAATTTTAGATACGTGAAATTTCTTTATGCATAACGTCTGAACACAAATTCTGGCTAAACTGAACGCCGTGTCACCAAAAAACATGTTTGATCTTTCGCCTGTCCTGTAATTATTGCTGTGTGTAACCGATATTTCATCTACCGTTATAAGCGCAACAGAAAATTTGCTACTGTTTGAAAATACATGTTTACTGTAATGTTGGTTACACTATGAATCTTTCAATGGGCGCATATTAGTACTGTTGATGCTCGAGTTTTACAGGATGGCCTAAACATAAACTGCTCTGGAAAATATTTTTGAAAATCGCTACACTTCCTTTATCAGCTACACATAAGAAGCCGACGTTCTTGGTGGCCGTTTCTGTGATCAACTTTAATTTCCTAAGAAGGTGAGTGTATCTTTCTTACACACGTATGTCGTCCATTTCCGTTAGAGAAAATTTTGGATAGGTGTATGACTTCGAGTTTGGGATACCATCGATGTGGTCAAAGTGTATTATCTTTCTACTCAAATATCAAGATAGGATTAAAAATTAATCCTATCAACCCTAGTCGGAGCATGAATTCACGCGTGCTGCTCAGCATACAAAAAAAAGTACTTTGATCTCAGTTCAGAAATGGGGCGAGAGACACTCTGTGCATGTGTAAAAAAGGCAGGTAAGTAATGAAAATAATAAAGGTTCGAGTCTTAGAAAAAAAGCACATATTTTAGTAAATACCCTACATACAATTCTCAAGCGGTCACATGTTTGCCAACGATCTGAATGCTGTTCATGAAATAATCTTTCTATAAGTATTTCTGTACTGCAGATAATCACGACGATGGCATGTTCTTCAACTATCTTGTAAAAGTGGGGCGGCGGCATAGGTACCCAACAATTTCATGTTTGCATAGTCGATTCCACGCAACCTCGTAAGATTACATTTTGCTGGGAATACACTAAAGGTATGCTGGCTGAGGGGATCAAAGTAATAATAACAACAACAATAAAATAGTCTGTGGCGTAACTTTATTTGAACCCACGCCCAAGAAAATAACATTGCCATCCACTTTGGATGGAAAGGATTCGAGCATCCTCCAGTGTAAATTAGTACATGTCAGCAACTCCGCAGCTTTCGAAATTATCTTTATACATCTATAGGGTCGCTATTTCTTCTGCAGTTGTAGATTCAGAGTTTCTTTCGAAATCCATTATATTCTCATGATGTTATGTTGTCAGTGAGTAAATTAAATTAAAAACTTTTCGCAATTGTTTCGTGTAAATCAAAATCTTACGAGGACACTGATACAAAACGTGGAATTTAAACAACTCTGAAGGGCAGAAAAATTCGACAACTGCAGCGATGCTAGTGTTCCAAAGGTAGCATAGGTCAATAGAAGAAAGGCATGGTATAGATCGAAAATTTCCTGCGTTTAATGATGCTTCTGCCTTACTAAACGGGGCGGTGATTTTTTCCAATACTGTTATGCAAATGTAATTAAATTACTATTCTGTCTTCCTGATGACAACAACACGTAATAATATAAGCTGAGAACAATATTTACAGTAGCCACGTCTTATCCGTATCATCGAAATTCCTGTAATTCTGGAAATGAACTGTAACCGGCTTAGAAGGAAGTGATTACAAGTATATTCGCGTATACGCCACGTATGTCCTGATGCTTTGCGCCGATTATAGTTCGTCTTGCGAATTTCTTTGCGGATTTCAGACTCACTTCAACACATTCAGCACTAGGCATGAATTTTACTTTCTTAGTCATCAGCGTCTTACTGCTGCACTCGATTCACCTACATCACTGCTATCCACAGAGCACAGTGATTCGGCTTCTGCAGTACTTTTACAGAGCATCTGTTCATCAATTTTCGTTTGAATATAATATAAGGCTTTTTTAGGAGTATAAAACAAGAATAGCACTGAATTCCCTACTGTTTCTTTCATATCTACATTCATAAACTAGTACGCCTCAAAGTAGAATACAAAAACATTATTCTATAGCTACTGCGAATCTTTCTTCGCACGCTCCCTTCTCTTATCAATAAGGCATATAAATAATTACTCTACGAATTAAAAAACACAAATCATGCATATCACACCAAAAATTTTTGTACGCTGTGCTCTTCATTTACATGCAGACAATGTAATGCAGTCCAAAAAGTTTCCTTGCTTAAATGGATTTTTTATTATCTGTCAATTTTAAGAATAATGGCCATAATAATCACTTGCAAAAGAAGCAATGCATTTCCTTTTTTAGTAGGTAACCACAAATAAATAAATACTTATAGCGAGAAACTGCAGCACGAATCCAAGCACTGAAAAAGCTGTCGACTGACATTGTTATTTACATTCGGGAAACTTCCAGACGTTTATATAGTGGCAATATCATGAAAAGTTAGTTACAGTTTTACTAATCTCATTACCAACAGAAGCTCAGAAGGCGTTACGAGTGAATGGAAATGTCAAACTTATCTATTACGCCCGAAACGTGTAACTAACTATCCTAAAATAAGAGTTTGCTACTCACAACATTATTTACTTACCTCTCAACATTAAGGAAAAGTTATGTTTCCGTATTATATTTCTGACTACTGCTACAATTTATAGCGTAACATAACCTCAGAAATATTGCTTGATTAGAATCCACTCTATATACGCCTCAACTGTTTATACTTGATAGCGGCTTGGCTATAACAACACTCTAACTGACACATTCATTTCAAACTCCCTCCAACTAAGGCAGCTTTTTCTTAAATAATGGCGCATAACGTCAGACGAGCGATCCGTCGCATGAGATTTCGCTGACATCGGTCGTTCATCTCTACCTCGCCACACAAGAGCGATTTGCGAAGTATTACGAACGCCACTATGTTGTGAATACCTGCTTTGGAAAATGAACTGCTACGCTTAGCTGCAGTTGCAGTTGCTCTATCCCCACGAACACTTACAAACAAGAAATTAAAAAAAAGGGAACTTAAATTTATTAAACTTGTTTTGAAACGCTTCTCTCAGGAACTGTAGGTTACCTTTCAGAATATGTTACATTTTTCACTGACTCCAAGTGGGTTGTGTACATCTTCCAGTGTGCTAATACAGTTCGTTTTTCGTTTATTAGTCCTCAATTCCTTTTACATTCATGAGACTTAGTTATACTTAAACTACAAGTAATTTGTTTTGCAATTTCGATGTTTCTATAGAAATGGTGTCAATAGCAGCACTGCTAATTACCATAAGTCTTGCTGTAACTTGTCTGAGGAAGACTTAGATTATATGGAAGTGACGAGAGACTTAAGTGTAGTTGCGTAACAGATTTTACCTGAACATTTAAATTAAGATGTCCGATTAATATTACAGCTCATCATTCAGTTTAGAAGCCACAACGTTTAAGAAGGAACATGTGTAATTCTTACACTAATAATTCAAAATCGTCAGATGGAGCCTATTAGTATGAACTTCCCGCATTTTACTTCTACAGCACAAGCTTCAAAATGCTTATCACTGCAAAACTAGGGGGTGTATCTTTGACTACTTCATTACATAAACGGTAACTCCGCCTACAACTTCAATTGTCAGAACGATTCGTGATCCCTCTACAACTATAGATTGTGAAATAAAGTTCTTACTCAATGCGAAACGAAACAAAATAACCCAAACACGCTTAATAACTAGACAACGGAGTCGCACCCATATTGCCACACATTGCTAATCAGCCAGGCAGTGGCATTACATGCACGAATCGAGTGTGCGATTTATCAGATTCCCTGTCCGCCCCGATAGCTGAGTGATAAGCGTGACGGATTGCCGTCCTACGGGCCCGGGTTCGATTACCGGCTGGATGGGGGATTTTCTCCGCTCAGAGACTGGGTGTTGTGTTGTCTTAATCATCACTTCATCCCCATCCGGCGCGCAGGTCGCCCAATGTGGTGTCGAATGTAATAAGACCAGCACCAAGGCGGCCGGACCTACCCCGTAAGGGGCCTCGTGGCCAATGACGTCAAACACTCATTTCCACCAGATTCCCTGGGATTTCTATACGATCAACGACCATTAGCTGCATTTACCCACACGTAAGCGATCTACGAAGTGATCGATCGCTGGGGCTCCATGAAGCGAGCTGTACCTGTACCTCATATTGACAGCATAACCTCTTGTTCGGTTTTATCATGGAGGTGAAAAAAAAAGAAAAAAAAAGAAGAAAGATGGCACTGCAGACTTATGCTGTACGTTGTTTCAGAGCCAGAGTGGGCGCCATTTTAAGTAGCCTAAAACATTAACAGAGTACTTTTAGAAGTGCTTCTTGTTCATTATTTCTGTCGTGTGCGCTCAATAACTGTTATAAATACTAAAAATTATAGAGCTTACATGAAAAACATAATGTCAGGAAGGCAATTTCGAACGTTTTTCTGTTCTTGAGTGTATTTGCTCTAGCAATACGACTCAGAATGAAGTCACAAGGAAGTGTCACCGAGGTGTGCTATGGGGGTATCAATGCGGTGAACCTAATGTTTTGAGCTAGTTAAGATAGCGGACACCGGCTTCAAGTTTGTGACGTAATGCCACCTAACCTCTTTTATTACCTCCATGGGTTTCATATTTTGTTAGCTATGGTTCAAATGGCTCTGAGCACTACGCGACTTAACTTCTGAGGTCATCTGTCGCCTAGGACTTAGAACTAATTAAACCTAACTAACCTAAGGACATCACACACATCCATGCCCGAGGCAGGATTCGAACCTGCGACCGTAGCGGTCGCTCGGCTCCAGACTGTAGCGCCTAGAACCGCACGGCCACTCCGGCCGGCTCATATTTTGTTAATTTTCTCTTTGGTTGAACCGTAACAGAAATAGAAATTCCTCACAGAGTGCCGCATGCAAATCACGCTTATCATACACTGATTCAACAGAGTGCCCTGTAACTTTACGAGCTGGAAACCCAAAGAAACAAAAGTTACCATAATATTACTAGAAAGAAAACTGAATAAAATGTCACACTCCTGCATATCAAACTATTTTCCAGGTAATGTACGTGAAAAGTAATAGATTTATCATACAGATGTTTTCATTCATTAATACTAATCATTACAATACTGTCCATTGTGAAAAGCAAGCTGTCTCAATCGAGGCATTTGGACCATCTACTTCGAGTGAGATAGTTTAATTTTCTTAAATTGGCTGTTTATAAACAGATTCGAATGTCAAGCAATACAGTACTTTCCCATCAGTTGTAGTGGAATTAATTCGTGGACATTTTTAAACACAAAACGTACAATCTAATCTCGAACGAAAGGTACCAATAAAAGTTTACAACTTTAGGCGAAACCTTGAACAACGTGATGAACAATTTTATGCTGTAAGCCAAAGCGTCTGTTACATTATATTACATTAGAATCAAATTTTAATGCATGAAAATTTAGGTTTAAGGGAGTGAAGAGCTTCCAGCTAGAAACAATTGATAGATATCTTTTAAAGCCGGCCGAAGTGGCCGTGCGGTTAAAGGCGCTGCAGTCTGGAACCGCAAGACCGCTACGGTCGCAGGTTCGAATCCTGCCTCGGGCATGGATGTTTGTGATGTCCTTAGGTTAGTTAGGTTTAACTAGTTCTAAGTTCTAGGGGACTAATGACCTCAGCAGTTGAGTCCCATAGTGCTCAGAGCCATTTGCACCATATCTTTTAAGTGTTGAAGGTGGTAGGTTCATAGAATTATATCAATGCATGCCACTTAGTCGTCACGTGACAGTTACAGAAGCAAACGACGAACTGTAGAAACTAACGGATTTTCGAATGCCATTCAAGATTTGTGTGTTTAGGGATGAGTCAAACTAAAAAAGTACGGTACTATATGTATTTGACAATTTTGAAACGTGAATCTAATTTGACGCTCTATTGGTCGGCTGACAGGAACATTTACCATTAAGTAATGTTCATCTACTACGGTGTGTAATTCTTCTTAGCGAGCTGTATACATTGAGATAAAGATACTCACAAGAATTCAGTTCACAAAGCTGAACTTTCTGTGATGCTTTCATTGAGCAAGAATATCTGTGGAGTCAGCTGTAGATTGCTAATCTAGGTCCTGAGCATGAAGTACTCTATTAACATGTCACCAACATCAATCTGGGTCGCGTTCTCACTTGCCTAGCACGGGGTCCCGGGTTCGATTCCCGGCGGTGTCATGGATTTTCACCAGTCTCGAGATGACTGGGTGTTTGTGTTGTACTCATCATTTCATCATCATTCCTGTAAGTGGTGAGTTTGGACTGAGCAAAGGTTGGGCATTTGTACGGGCGCTGATAACCGCGCAGTTGAGCGCCCCACAAACCAAACATCATCGTCATCATCATCAATCGGGGTTTCTACGCGATCTTTTAGGTAAGTACCACAAAAGTGTAATTATAGTAATTCTGGTGGTATGAGGAGCTTTACATGTTGAAAACCATCGAGACACAGTGTAATTTAGGGTATCGTAGGGCTAATGTATGAGCCTTTATCGCCATGTATTTACAAGACAAGTTCTAGATAATTTTTTAGTTTCATAGTGTCCTACTACTGCCCCATGAATAAATGCCCATTACGAGCTATTTTCGTCTGCATATAAGATTTATGTATGACAGTTTGAGTTATTTCTCCTGTATTATACAGATTTCAAAGTCATGTTTATTTTAAAGTAGCCACAATACGAAGGTGTAGCAATACTTCTCATGTTCTAGAGAATTTTTACGTGTGATCAGTATTTTAGTTTTCTTACGGATGAAGGAAAATTAAAAAAAAATTGTACCGGAAAACAGGAAGGAAAGAAATTAATTCCTGAAAATATTTCAGTACGTGCTCGTAAAGATTTCTTTGATGTGAAAAAAATTCCAGATGTGTGTGTACACGTGCGCACACGTTTGTGTGTGTGTGTGTGTGTGTGTGTGTGTGCGAGCGTAAAATATTAGTGTCCGCTTGTGCGCCATAAAGAGAAAAAATAAAAAGGTATGGCTAAGTACAAATCTCTGATCTACAGCATATTATAGCTCCAAATGCATTTATTGAGGGTCACTTTCATTTTAGCAATATCGCAGCAGGGAAATTTATTGGAATAGACGCTCAGTACTACGATCAAAGGCTGAAAAAAAAAAAAAAAAAAAAAAAAAAAAAAAAAAAAAAAAAAAAAAAAACAAACTTTGTTGTGGCGATTCCTTCTTTGTCAGTAACGAAAAAATAACATCATCTGAGTTGTGACACTTGTCACTAAAAAGCGTAATGCCTTGCATTAATCTCTTCGAAACTTTAAGCCAACCTTATTTCAAATATGTAATGTAAACGGTTGTGAGATACCAATGAAATGCATGCAGAAAATCCATAGTACTTTTGTACAGAATCTATCTGACTTAGTCATCTAGTGACACTCAAAATCTACAGAGTGTTTACGGCACACCTTCAGGCGTGCCGGAGTTAACATGAGCTGTTTCTTCGATCTCGTCGCAGAATGCCTCAGTAAACTGTGTAAGGAAGTCACATTTTTACTCATCACTAAATCAAATACCAGTGTATCAAAGGTAAACGTAACGATGGATCAATGTAAACAGGAATTTCATGTAGTGTCTCGTATAACAAACGGATCGAGGAACGGCCTTGAATGTATACTCGTGGGAGTATGCAGAAGAGGTGCTTCGCTCAAGGCCGTTCTGTGACACACAAGTATCGTCAATAGCGCAGTGAATGACTGAGAGGTGTGCTCGTGCTATCGCCCCATTTCCTTCCCCATCCTTACATATTTCGAGCCTGCGGCCCATCTTTAATTATGTCACTGGCGACGTGGCGTTAAATCCTAACCTTCCTTCCTTCCCTTTTCCTTTGACTATTTGAAATACCATAGAACGGGATATCTACTCATTTTTTGACGTTAGTAATGTGACCGCTGTTATCGAAGTCTCACAGTTAAAAAACTTCTTTACAAAAATGTATAGTCATCAATGATGTTTTCGATTACAGGAAATGCTGCGCACTGTCGGCTACTTTTCTTCGCATCAAGGGATAAAATGCTTTCGTCAGTATATTTGCCAGAGACAGTTGTATCTTTAGAAGGAGAGCAGATATTAGTTTTTACTACGTATTTGGCTTTTAGAGTAACCTGGTTCCACCAGCAAGAGAAATGACTGGAAAATTTGAAGCTGCATCTATTACAAAAAATACGAAAAAGAAATAAGCGATGTCTTGGTGCAGCTATTGATGTTCTGTTACTGGCTTGGTGCACAAGGATAAAGAATGCTGAAACGCGCATATTACTACTTTCTCTCTCTCTTTCTCTCTTTTGGCATAACACGCTTGTCTCGGCATTCGACATCGCAATGGTTCTCCAACACTCGTTTCTTCACTTTTACTGGTACATTAAGAACTCTCGATTAGGCGGAATCCGTTGCAGAAGTGTTTGTGACCTTGCTTGCAGACCAGATTAAAAATCCCCAAAAGGAATTTTTTTTTGGATTGTCTGAAGATGCGTTTGGAGGGCAGCGATTCAGTAATGCTGAAATAGTAAAAGAGTTCGTTCAGAAATTGAGAACACTGAACGGTTGCCGTAGTTCATTTCCATCACTGCACATTTGGGAGGACGACGGTTCAATCCCGCGTCCGGCCATCCTGATTTTGGTTTTCCGTGATTTCCCTAAATCGCTCCAGGCAAACGCCGGGATGGTTGCTTTGAAAGGGCACGGCCGACTTCCTTCCCCGTCCTTCTCTAATCCGATGAGACCGATGACCTCGCTGTCTGGTCTCCTCCCCCAAACAACCCAACAGCATCCACCACTGCCGAAACCAAATTGTTAATAATAGACGATGACGGAAGGAAATCGGTAATTTCGTTCTGAAATCAGTGTGATTATGCTCGACAATAAATTATGTACTGTATTACTGTCACTCGCAGGTAAAGTGGTCTTGTTTGGTTCTGGAAAAGAAAGTACAAAGTTGAAATTATCAAAGTATTGATGATAAAATCTATAACAACCAGGTGGTCCAACAGTGAAATTTTTTATCAAATCTCACAAAATGGTACTACCTGTGCTAGATCACTATCAGTAAAGAACTCAAGATCTACTTAAACTTACTTTAAACTTGAATGAAATTTTCACTCTGCAGCGGAGTGTGCGCTGATATGAAACTTCCTGGCACACAGTTTTAATCTGCACTTGCCCGTGATAGGCAAAGGTCCCGAGGTCGAGTCTCGGTCCAGCACACAGTTTTAATCTGCCAGGAAGTTTCATATCAGCGCACGCTCCGCTGCAGAGTGAAAATCTCATTCTGGAAACATCCCCCAGGCTGTGGCTAAGCCATGTCTCCGCAATATCCTTTCTTTCAGGAGTGCTAGTTCTGCAAGTTTCGCAAGAGAGCTTCTGTAAAGTCTGGAAGGTGGGAGACGAGATACTGTCAGAAGTAAAGCTATGAGGAGGGGGCATGAGTCGTGCCTGGGTAGCTCAGTTAGTAGAGCACTTGCCCGCGGAAGGCAAATGTCCCGAGTTCGAGTCTCGGTCCAGCACACAGTTTTAATCTGCCAGGAAGTTTTATATCAGCGCACGCTCCGCTGCAGAGTGAAAATCTCATTCTGGAAACATCTCCCAGGCTGTGGCTAAGCCATGTCTCCGCAATATCCTTTCTTTCAGGAGTGCTAGTTCTGCAGGGTTCGCAGGAGAGCTTCTGCAAAGTTTGGAAGGTGGGAGACGAGATACTGTCAGAAGTAAAGCTGTGAGGACGGGGCATGAGTCGTGCTTGGGTAGCTCAGTTGGTGTCGGCACGGTAGCTCAGCGTGTTCGGTCAGAGGGTTAGCTGCCCTTTGTAATAAAAAAACTGAGCTAATGGATCAATAATGAACTTCAACAGGTGTCAGGTGCCGTCCACCCCGAACAATTGCAACGACCAATAACGAACAAAATGAGTTAAAAAAAAAGTTGGCAGAGCACTTGCTCGCGAAAGCAAAGGTCCCGAGTTCGAGTCTCGGTCCGACAGACAGTTTTAATCTGCCAGGAAGTTTTACTTTAAACTTGTTTAAAAAGGAGAGTTAGCGTCTACCGGACTGTGTTCAACACACGAATGTGAGAAAGAAGAATGATAAATGACAGAATTTTTGTGTTCTTGTTCTCTTCCACGAAACTGCAGTTCTGTTCGTAATCGGACATCGATTACCAAAAAGTATCTCCAATTTTTTTTCACTGTCTCTCTGTCATCTAGCTTCTTTCTTTAGTCGGATCATTAACAGCCAGAGAAGCCAAGTGTAGCTAAACTGAATTAGCAGCTGTTCTTATTTAGACTAGAATGAAAATTAAATTCTGCTCAAGTAAGTTGGAAATTGTAGAGCGACACAACCATTTCGAAGTTACAATTCAGAACCGATAACGATTTTTCTTTATGGACGTGAAGAATAGATTTTAACAAATGGTAACCACAATTGTTAGGATGACGCACGTGTACCCAAGTTCTGTTCGCTGCCCATCCTTCTGACACTTCGTTTTCCATGATGTACTTGAACACATAGGCTTTATTCATTGGTCCACATGGTTATTAGCATTCTCAGTAATGTTATTCCTTCCCGAATCCTAGTTAGCTATGATAGTCTTATATTTCCAGTGATACCACTATCGACGATGCCACGACCACAACTATGCTCTCCGCCCTTCTTCCTTCGACCGTCACAAAAATAATATGTGGGAAACGTTCCATTTTTCTTCTTCTACATCATGGATCACGTATGGAGCCAGTTCCATCACTTCAAATCATCTTTACATCTGATTTTTCGTCTTTCTGTGCTTCATTTTTTATTTCATTTGTTATTCAATTTGACTTTAAGAAACCTTGTGTTGTCCATCCCTTGAACAGGCCAATATGTCTTTTTGCATTACATATTTATTAGCTTTTAATTGTTGGATTTTTTGTTTCTTGACGCATAGTTTTCAATAAATTATATCGCAAGCGTTACGAGATATATTAATAATATTAGTGATGTACATGTATTCATCCAGATTGTCCTGTTTATTATCTTCTTAGAAAATTTCAATCCTTAGTCGAGACAATTTTGTGTTCGGACCTCTCATTACTTCCAAAGACGTTATATGCCTTTTCGTATCAATCACAGTTAAGGATGGTTGTATCTGGCCTACTGTTCAACGCATCTGCACATATTCGCAATAAGGATAATGAAGGACGCAACTGCTCATTATGGGAGTGTGTAAGAACTTTTTTCAGTCTAAAAGAAAAGTAATGAACAGCAAGTTGTTGTGGCGTTCCACGTGCCTGTCAAGGCTCTATCACACACCAGAATACACATAACACTCTCCATGTGTTGTTTGAAATCACACTTTCAAAAGGGTAGGCATAATGGTACAGTACAGTACAAAAAGTTAGATGATGGATCATTCAGAAAAATGAAAAAAAATGTTTAGGCTAAACAACATTACAACAGAGGAACAGACCGACTAATATTAAGTCTTTTTGCAGGAGTGCCTCAGTTTTTTAAGACGAGTTGTAAGAATTCTAAATTTGGAAGTCTTCACTTGTGACACGAAATGAATAAAACTGTAATGAGTTAGCTTCTAAATACTTAGGAAGAGTATCATTTCTCGTTGCATGCATCACGCAGAGAAAGTGTCAGATAAGTTAATACGTTGACACAGGTCTTTAATTCCTGCGATCTAGGCGCAACACCCGCTATGTTAAAATCGGACGAAAAGCCATCCACCAGGGCTTTTGTTGCACAGTAATTTGTTTGATCAACATCGGATTCTGTTTGTAATTTTGACTGTCTTTCATCAAACGATTCCGTTACCAATACAAGGAGCAACTATAGAGGTTCAAAATGGCTCTGAGCACTATGGGACTTAACATCTGAGGTCATTAGTCCCCTAGACTTAGAACTATTTAAACCTAAGGACATCACACACAACCATGCCCAAGGCAGGATTCGAACATGCGACTGTAGCGGCAGCGTGGTTCAGGACTGAAGCGCCTAGAGCCGCTGTAGAGGTTCGTCGACAGTAACTTGACTAATGAAAGACCTAACACCCACGAATCATGACCAAAATTACTGAAGTACAGCATGGAAGGGAACGCTATCGACAGACTTCCAGACGTATACGTAAAAGACTTTTTGAGGTATTTGATACAGGGAGCTGAAGATTTTACTGTGTTACTCGCCACTGCCTCATTATATATATATATATTTGAGTTATTTGGTTGTTTACATTAAAATTAGATTTGCTGGTACGATATTGTACTCGTTTGTGTGAAATGATCTAAGTGATCGTCTTTGCACTCCCTGTTGATGCGTAGTTATCCTATGGAGATAGGACAGTGCTCTTTAGGTAGTGCTCGAAGGCCAATAATATTTCCACATATGGTGCCTACGAAAGCTTTCTTCTCGAGCTAAAATGTAGACTTCTGCCAAATCTAGTTAAAGTAGCGATAGATATACCATTCACTGAAATGTTTAGCACATAATGAAATCACCACCTTGGTCATTACATTTCGTTAGAATGCTGTCACGAATGAGGAGAAATACCATCAACTCTTTTGATTAAAACACTATTATCATTTACGTCTACCTCTATTTTATGCAAGTTACGTTACGGTGTGTAGCGGAGGACACTATAATTTTTCGCTCCTTTTCTGTTCCGTTTGCAAATAGCGTGGAGACCACCACTTAACCAAGTCTTCGTATACCTTTTACTCTACCGCCGTGGTTATTTAGTGGAGAATATACGAGAGATGGTAATAATACCTAGCTTGACTCTTGTTACAATGAACGTTCTGGAATTTTTAACAGTATACCTCTCCGTGTTGCACAATGCCTGTCTTGTAGTGTCTGCCAACCAGCACTTGGCGGAACACAATGCTCTTCTCCGAATCTTCTTCACCTACTACTTGGTAAGAATCTGGGACAATCCGTGAAGGTTTGTCAAGAACGTCAGTTCTGCAGTGCTAGTAGTAACAGACGGAAAGTCATCGAGTAAAACAGAAGTAATATCCGACGTTCCCCAAGGAAGTGTTGCAGGCCATCTATTGTTCCTGATCTATATTAACGACGTAGGAGACAATATGAGTAGCCGTCTTAGATTGTTTGTAGATGATGCTGTCATTTACCGTCTTGTAAAGTCATCAGATGATCAAAACGACTTGCAAAATGATTTAGATAAGATATCTGTATGGTGCGAAAAGTGACAATTGACCCTGAATAAAGAAAAGTGTGAAGTTATTCACTTGAGTACTAAAAGAAATCGGTTAAATTTCGATTACGTGATAAGGCACACAAAACTGAAGGCTTTAAATTCAGCTAACTACTTAGGGATTACAGTTACCTACATTGGAACGATCACATAGATAATATTGTGGGTAGAGCAAACCAAAGACTGCGATTCATTGGCTTAGAAGGTGTTTCAGGTCTACTAAAGGGACTGCTTACACCACGCTTGTCCGCCCTATTCTGGAGATTGCTGTGCGGTGTGGGATCTGCATCAGGTGGGGTCCGCAGCTCGTGGTCGTGTGGTAGGGTTCTCGCTTCCCACGCCCGGGTTCCCGGGTTCGATTCCCGGCGGGGTCAGGGATTTTCTCTGCCTCGTGATGACTGGGTGTTGTGTGCTGTCCTTAGGTTAGTTAGGTTTAAGTAGTTCTAAGTTCTGGGGGACTGATGACCATAGATGTTAAGTCCCATAGTGCTCAGAGCCAAGCCATCAGGTGGGACTGACGGATGACATCGAAAAAGTACAAATCAGGGCAGCTCGTTTTGTATCATCGCGAAACAGGGGAGATAGTGTCACAGACATGATATGTGAATTGGAGTGGCAATCATTAAAACAAAGGCATTTTTCGTTGCGACGGGATCTTCTCATGAAATTTCAATCAGCAGTTTTCTCCTCCGATTGCGAAAACATTCTGTTGGCACCCACCTACATAGGGAGAAATGATCATCACGATAAAATAAGAGAAATCAGGGCTCGCACAGAAAAATTGAAGTGCTCGTTTTTCCCGCGTGCCGTTCGAGAGTGGAACGGTAGAGACACAGCTTGAAGGTGGTTCATTGAACCCTCTGCCAGGCACTTTATTGTGAATAGCAGAGAAATCACGTAGATGTAGATGTAGGAAAAGAGAGCACGGAGCGGACGACTTACCTGTCCCGGATGTTCTCCAAGTAGTCGGCGACGTAGTCGACGGTGGCTTTGGCGAACTCTCTGAACTGCTCGGCGTCCATGGCTGGCCCAGCGTCTGCAACACGAGAGGCGCGCTCCGTCAAGCCATTCCACAGTCCGGCGGCGAACTCGCAGTGCGCGCGCTTTGCGTCGCCTCTTCCATTCGGCCCGGAAGTGGCACGCACGTTCGCATAACTGTTTGCTGCGCGCTTTGGGCACTGCAGCTAATGTGGCCGTAGTGGCTTTCCTCGTCCTGATTTACCCAATGCTATCAAATCACCCGCCAGGCGCGCTTTGCTGAGACTAGTATAAGCACGGCGGGTCGAGTAAAGCGGAGACACCTGTTACGGAGTTTCTACGGCGCTTGGGGAGGTTGCTGGAAAGAGGAGGAAGGAAAGTAATGGAAAGTAGAGTTTACCGTCTCGCCGAAAGCATTTGAGGCAGCTGCTCAATTGGAGAAGGATAGACCAGGGAAACTGGGACGGCCTGGTTAATCCTGTCAAGGGTAGCGATAGCCGCACGTTGTGGCATAGCGTGGTACGGAATCGTCCGCAGAAGCAAGCACCGTTGTACTCGCCGCGAACGCGTGTCAGCGACCGCGCGTAGGTCACGAGATTCGTCGCGATGAAAAGAAGCAATAATTTGCATCCTTCGTCTGGATCCGGACTAGGGATCGCGGTTATCACCGAAACAACAGGTTTTCGGTTATATCGTTATTTTTCCTCCAATTTAACTTGACTGTTGAAACCGCTCAAAATAACAGGTTTCTGGAATAACCGATTTTCGATTTTTTCTTTCTATTATTTCCCGATATAAACCTAGAAATCGAACAAAGATTGAAAAATTTGACTTTCTCAGTTTCAAGACACATAGAATCAAAATATTAATTTAAATGGGCAGATAAAAGAAAACTTAGTCCGTCCATCATTCGCCGCTTTTCTCGGAAAGTGGTAAATGGTTGAATACTACAAAAGACCATCACTGATTTCCTAGTGATTCTAATGTTTTGAAACTCTGCCAAAAATCGTGTTGTAAACAAGGATCGTACCTCTATTTGTATATTACGAATAGTCAGTGCTAAAGGGTGAAAACAAAGGTTGAATAACTCTGTTTTCGTGTTAATTTGTCCGTTTTCAAGGGCTCCAAGCAGATAAATGCACATTATGTAGACACAGGTATCAAATCTGATACATTCTATTTTTATTGTACACTGATCAGCTAAAACATTATGATCACCGACCTACTATCGATATAAACCTGTCCAAGCGATAGCAGCGTCACCTAGGCAGGAAGGTCTGCTCGTCAGATGCACGCACTGCGCATGCAGTATCAGTGAGCGTGCTGCCCGTGTGTAGAATGGGGAAGGCGCGCGATCTATCTGAGTTTGATCGAGGGCGGATTGTGATGGCCGGGAGGATCGGCACGAGGATTTCGGAAACTGCACAACTTGTCTGGTGTTCGAGGAATGCTGTGGTGAGTATTTTCAACGGGCGGTGAAACCGGGATGAAACCACGCTTCAGACGCCTTGGGCGGCCACCCCTCGTCACATATGTCGGACGCCGTAGGCTGCGCAGACTGGTTAAACAGGACAGGCGGCGAACAGTGGCTTAACTGATATCAGACATTAATGCTGGGCGCAGTACAAGTGTGTCTGAACACTCCTAACGATGGGCATCTGCAGCTGACAACCCATGCATGCGACAATGTTAACACCACGACATCGGCAATTACGGCTGAAATGCGCACGTGACCATCACCACTGGACGTTGGCGCAGTGGCAGAGCGTCGCATGATCTGATGAATCCTTCTCCATCATGCCGATGGGAGAGAGCGAATCGATCGTCTTTCAGGTAAACAGCTCCATGACACCTGTACTGCGGGACAGCGACCACCTGGCGGCGGCTCCATTATGCTCTGGGGAACATTCATGTGGGCATCCAAGAGTCCAGTGGAGCTCTTGCAAGGTACTATAACGGCCAAGGAGTATCGTACACTGGTTGCAGACTACGTACACCCCTTCATGACGATCATGTTTCCCAACGGCAGTGGCACTTTTCAACAAGATAATATACCATGTCACAAGGCCAGGCATGTGATGGAGTGGTTCGAGGAACACAGCTCCAATAAATGTGCTGACCTCCCAACTCGTCAGATCTGAACCTGATCAAATCCACTTGGGGTGTGATTCAACGTGGCGTCAGAACTCATCGCCCCCCCCCTCCCCCCCTCCAATCAAAATTTACGCGAATTACGTGACTTGTGTATGTAGAAGTGTTGTCAATTCCCTCATTGCCGATTGGTCACCACTGTGAAAAAAGTGGACATATCGCCTATTAGGCAGGTGGTCAAACGTTGGCTGATTAGTGTATACTATGAATGAATTGTTAAGCTATTAGTTTTTTACCGTTACTGTAAGATCCTGCCTGTCCTATTACTTCAGAGAAATGGTGGACAAATCTGCAATCTCTAAAAGCAAATGAAACGTTGCACTTTACAGCTACTTCACTTTGTAAAAGTATTTCTACTCTAGGGTTGGTACCACTCTCTTATACAACCTATGATGAGCGGCGACAGCGAGAAACTAACGTGTAGATCAGATATGGGCTAGTCCTGCACGCCTCACGTACACATGTTCCTTATGCCATGACACACGGCAACAGGGACATTATTGTCTCAGCAATACTGTCCCAATTCGCATTGTTATTAAAATATCACTGATCGCTTTTCCCATTTTCTATAATAACGCAATATTTCAAACCACTGCAAATTTTACGAATAAAAACTACTCCTTTTTTAACAAAAGGTTTATTTAAAAATAAAAGATTTTAGTATTACTGCTATGGAAGGCTGATATTGCGTTTTTTTACTCGGTTATTAGTAAAAAAAACACCTGCTGCAACCGAGACCAAACAATAAAAAAAAACACCGTTAACTGTATGTTTTTCCCATGCCTAATCCGGAAGTGGGACCAGCACTTGCTAAATTACAAGCTAATATTCTGTTGATTGATTGTAAAGTTTTGACTAGTAAATTGTTCCATATTATTGCTCTTCACATGCAATGTACAAGTAATTTTACGTAAAAAAGGCGAGTAGATGTTACTCAGGTAGTCGCCTTTGTTACGTAAAATCAGTACCATATCTCTTGAAAAGAACAATACCATACAATAATTTGAAAGTTAAAATACAAACATCAACATAAATGATCGGTTATAATTTAGCCAGTACCGCTAGACTGTCCAGACAGGATTTTATGACTCAAGCTTTATGAAAAGTTTCTTAAAAGCGTGTTGATCACCTATGGAATGCAACATAGCTTCGATTCCGCATGGCATGCGTCTGTCAAGTCCTTATCAAGTTTCTCGAGGTATGTGGCACCAGAAGTCTGCGCACATGTCTCACAATTCCTGTAAATTACTTGCCAGTGGTTTGCGAGCGCGATTCAGATGCCCATTAGCGTCCCAGATGTGTTCAACCGGGTTCTGATCACGTAAATTTGGTGACCAAGACATCAACGTGACTTCACTGTCACGCTCCTCAAACAACTGTAGCGGAATTCTGGCCTTCTGACACGGACAGTTATCCTGTTGGAAGGTGCCATCACCATTTGAGAAGACACAAAGCGTGAAGGGATGCAGGTGATCCGCAATAATGATCACGTACTTCACAAGTGTCATGGAGTCTTCGTTTACTGCCAATGGTCCCCCACAGCATAATATTACCTCCCCTGTTCTGCGTCTGTGGCGTGGTTCGTGTTACGAGTAGCCGTTCGCCTTGATTACGGCGTATCCACACAGGACACATTTGCCTTGATCCACGATCCAAACACGATGATCCTATGCCCATTGCCAAATAATGTCTTTAAAGGGTCAAAAGCGATTTGAGGTGAAAAAGCTAGGTGTCTTAACAGACTATATATATAGCAAATATTGCGGAAATGGTAAGTTTTATTGTTGAGTTGTTTTCACAGAATGGATTGGTAGTCAGGGGCTCGTATTGTTAGCCAATCAACAGATTGTAATAATACTTAGAAAGATTATTTTTTGTGCAAAGTTATACTTTTTTAAATGGCACAATGTCTATTGAAATTAACAAACTAAAAAGTAGGGTAAATTTGAATGCCAATGGTGTTTGTAGCAGGATTCTAGTGCGAGTTGTTCACGAGGTATCGTACTTTGAAAAGTTCCCACATCGACACTTGTACAATACCTGTAGAAGCACACATTAAAGAACAACACAAGTGCATGCACTAGTTTTATGGCTTCTGACCAGTAACGAGACAACTGGCAATCACAGGTTGTGTACAAACTGACCACCGGAAGCGTCAATACCCACTTCCAGTCTGGTACGGAACGACTGTTGCACATATGCTAGCATTTTAGCGGAGATGTCTGAGCAGGCTGTAGTAATACGTCGTTGCATATCATCGGATGTATTTGATATGTTCTTCTAGAAAGCGCCTTTCAGTTTTCATCACAGAAAAACGTCTACAGGCGTCAAATCCGGCGAACGGGACGACCAAGTTACAGATTCTCAGCGTCCAATCCAACGATTTGGAAACTATTCGTCGCGACATGCTGCAGTACTTCGTTGCCTATGAGCTGGACAGCCATGACGTTGGAACCACAAGTATCTTATAATCTGCAGAGGAACGTCTTCTAGCATACGTGGAAGGTGGTCTGATAGGAGGTTGCGATACTTTTGAGTGTTCAGTATTCCGTCTATGAAACATGGGCCTATGAGCTGAGATTCACTATCCCACACCACACGTTTTAGTACCAATGACAAATACTTGCCCGCCAAACTTATCGACATAGCCAGGACTTTTGACAACCTGTGGTAGCCGTCCCTCTTCGCCAGGTTAAGGGAAATGAGGCTATCAGCTTACCTCTACAATAGCCTCCTCGAATACTGCAGAGGCAGAGTGGCGGAGTGGAGGGCTGGTACACGAGTGGTTGTCAAGAAAATAACGAAGGGATGTCCACAGGGCTCGATCTGCGGACCAATATTCTGGGATATCACAATCGAGCCCTTGCCGAACACGCTGGATGGTGACGATGGGGTAAGAGGTGTGGTGGCGTACGCAGATGACCTACTCGTAGTGGTGTCAGACAACTAGAGAGCAGCACTAGAGACAAAAGGCACGCAACTTCTTCACAAAATTAACAATTGATGCAAAGAAAATAAATTAAAAATCGCTCCCAACAAAACTGTATATTTACTGCTCAGAGCGACACTACAGAGGAATCCAGTTCTAAAATTAGACAATACAAGCATACAGAGGGAGCAAGCCACACGTTATCTAGGACTGCATCTAGATGAAAAACATACTTTTAACTATCATATGAAAATGACAATTGATAAAGCCTCCAAAATTATGCGCAAACTAGAAAGGCTCAACACAACTAAGTACAAATTACCTATTAAGAGATAGGGACCTACCACATTGCGATATATGAATCTATCGCATGCATCGCCGCAAGTGCGTAGGCTCGCAGACTGAACACACAGACTAACAAGACAATTGCAAGACGAGGTCAACGTAGTGTACTCTTGAGAATGGAGCCTATAACACCACATCATTAGAGGCACTTTGCGTTGTGATGGGGACCTGTTCTATAGACATAACAATACGTTAAAGAGCTGCACTTTACTGGTTTAAGAGGGACCGAAATGCAACAGTTACTCGGGTAACTGTTGCATATTAGTAAGAAGAGAGATGGCAATAATATCGATTACACTCCGGCTAGGAATCAACCAAACGAACCTGGAGAAGGCGTCTACCACTACGAGAATATACGAATTGCTCTTTTTCGTCCGGGGAAGAGGGCACACATAATCAGCAAACAGTTTGTCGAACGGATGCTCTTTCCGCTCCGACTGCAGCAATCCCATCGCTAGGGAGTTACTTGGTTTTTCCCTTCTTACAATCTCTGCATTATTTCACTAAACCTCTAACATCTTTATAAAGTGTCGGCCAGGTCAGCTGCTCCTTGACCTTCTCTAAGGTTTTATAAAGGCCTAAATACCCTCCTGCTGGAGGGTCATGGAAGTACCGGCACATTGGAATTACTGAGGTTCGTGGAAGACAAATTATAGCTTCCCCAGACAACAGGGCCCTACGACTGAAAACATTCGGAGCACTGGTTTTTGTAGTTGGTGCACTGTGCATTAGATAGGGGAGTCTCCTCTACTCTGGAGGTACTTTTGCGCAGACTTAGGAGTAAGACTGTCTCAGTGACCAGGACAGAACTTTAGATTCTTTTCAGAATTAATATCATCGGTTTTATCTTCCGTCATCAATCATTGGAGAGCCCCGCAGTTCAGAGGTCAGTGGCTACACCATCTGATTTCCCAGCATCGGCGAAATAGGGACCTGTAATTGTTCTCTAACGCCCTCAGCAGCGTATGCTATCGCTTTGGCGCTACAGTATTCATGATTTTGCATGTGGAGTTTTCAGCGTTCTCATTTGCTATCGATATTGTGTCGCACAGTTGGGGTTCAGAATTATCTCTCTTAAACAACCCACTCATAACAGATTACTGTATTCAGTATTTCAGAACAGGTACCCCTTTAAAAAAGCTGCCAACTATTTATTCTCTACACCATTATTTTGTACCCTTGCGCTACTAAAGCATTGTTCATAACAGATTACTGTATTCAGTATTTCAGAACAGGTACCCCTTTAAAAAAGCTGCCAACTATTTATTCTCTACACCATTATTTTTTACCCTTGCGCTACTAAAGCATTGTTCAATGAATCACATATTTGCTGGTTTATTAGATAAAATAAATGTTGTTGAGACTTGATTTGTTGATCATTTAGCAGTCAGTTGATAAATTTCATTTCCTGCCCATTTTTATAACTATTGAGCATAGAAATTGATTAGTAACTTTATTAAATTTTAGCGTGAGTGCAAACCTTTTTGCTACTCATCTACAGGGTCATTTCATTAATGCTTTCGTTTCTCCATTGTGCGTAAGTTAAGGTGGTAGTTAAAAGGGGGGTAGGGGGAGAGGGGTTTCAGTGTATGAGCAGCTCTCACGCAAATTCAGTTGAATCCAAGTGTTACACACACACTTCTCTATTCCGGCACCTCGCAAGGTGAATTCACATCTGTAATATCCAACGGTGGTTCAGATTCCCCACGAAACCCGAGAATCGACAGGGGGAAGATCAGAGATACTCATGTTACACACGGCGGCCGCAGCTTGCACCCTTATGAGGCGCCGCAGCCGCGGCAAGCACGTCAGGTGGAGCCGTCCTATGACGAGTGCTGAGTACCGCGGCCCCGCTCACCCCAGTTGGTCTCTGAAGCTCTCTGTTCTCTGAAGCCGTTACTTACACGCCATTGAATAGTAGAGAAATGACCTTGACAGATTTACATTTGTGATTTGAACCGCTCCCTGGGCTGTTGTATACGCTTCAGACGACTTGATACACTCAGGACTTGGTTTGGTTATCCGTTAACTTCGTGAACACCACTCTCAGTTCCACCAGTCTGAGTTACCATCAGTGCGGGTGATATACCCTGTGTTCTACTTAAAACAGAGTAGGACAGAAAAAAACATTTCCTTACGATTGTCCTTCCTAGAGTTAATTTGAGGTCCTTCAGTCGTTGCACTCGAATTCAAGGGTTGGTCGTTCTATAAGAGCCTGGTCGATTCCTTCCCCCATGCTTACATATCTCAATTTGTGTTTCGTCAAGGAGATGTTAATTCGTCTTCTTCTACTTCTTTGTTTTCCCCTTAGAATTATGTGAGGAGCGAGTACAATGCTAAAACCCTTTACCATCATATTTCTGTTGCCTTAAATATAGTAATGACAGTTTTCAGAGGCACATCCTTAACGATTTCTATTATTCACAAACTAATACGAACAGGTAGAACCATGAGCTGGTTATCCTGGAGCGGATGGACAGTGATGACAAAGGTGGTATCTTGGGTGCACTTTAGCATGGTCTATGCCGTACTTCAATAGATGGATGTTAAGTGCCACGTGAGGCTGTGTTTTGTGTTGCGTCCTGCGGTCTGCAGGAAAAAGAACTAACAGTCAATCTGAACACGTTTCATTACAATTAAAGAAAAAAAATAAAACGCCATCTTGGCATAAACTAAGTTTTAAACGCGAGAACAACAAGAAAATCCACAACTCTTGTGGTGACAAACCAAACAAGGAAACAAGAAATTGGAAGAAAAACACTGATCAATATTTACTCTACACAATACAAAATACAACGTGCTACTGCAATGCTACGGCGAATGAATACAGTGCTAGGGCATAACTACTGGCCGGAGCTGTTCTTAGGGGTTGGTGAACACTGCCGGTCCAGGTGTGCTTATAAAGCCAGTCGGCGGAGTGCTACATCAAACATATGAGTTCCGATTGGTGGAACACTGTCACATGTTGTCTGGCGAAGTAAGCCCGTGTTTGTTTGGAAAGTCTGTTATTGTTTCTGTCGATGTTTCTCTCCGCACTGCTGAAAGGGGGTTAGAAACTCGTTTTACGTGTAGGTTCTGCGGGCCCTCTAACAATAATGGGCCACTACGACATTTTGAATATGGCAGTGCATCATACTGACTGGTCTGGGTATGTTTTTCCAGTGACTTCTCATTCTCAGACTAACTGATCCTATAGTGATAGGCAAATATATCCTTATCCACACCAAACACAATACTCAACAAAAATAACTAAGTTCGAGACTACACCAAAACTGAATCGTGCTGACTCCAAACATCTACAGTGTCGATTCATGGTCTTCTTTTCATCATGCGGTTCAGCGGTACCTTCTCAATCTTTTCATGAAGTTAAATTGGAAAAAAAGGTCCCCTCCCTCCTCACCTCTCCCCATTCCAGCTCCTCCCACCCACCCACCTAACTTCACTACTACAAGCCTTCTTCCTGTAAAGGACCCGCAGGACGGACGGAAGATTAGGTTGTGATGTGTTGTCGACGACGAGGTCATCTCAGACGAAGCACAAGCTCAGGCTGGGCAGGTACGGGGAAGGAAATCAGACTTGCCGTTTACAAACGAATCATGGGTGTATTTGCAATGATCGATCCACGGAAAACACGTAAAATCAAACTGAACAGGGAGCTGAATCCACGTCCTCATAACAGCGAATCCAGTGTTTTAGCCACAGCGCCATCTTTCTTGGCCTGTCTCAAAACAGGAGAGGAGGCCGTTGTCAGCAAAATTGACAGAATGGAAACCTAAATTATGATACAAATACGAAGGCACTAAAAAAAGCTGCTAAGATGACACTTCAGAAAATGGAGAACGTCATTTAGTTCTACAAGAAATTTAATTGGAGGAGTATTAGAAAGAGATTATTGAGAAATCGTTGCCGTTTTGATTTAAAGAGATACAGCTATGGAAACGCAATAAAACTGGAAGACGATAAATTTTATATGTCTTACGCATTAAAAAACTATCGGAAATACGGTCTAGACTCCACAAAGATAACTATAGAGAAGCCATCGATTTCAGAAAATTACGGTAAACATGGCGAATGTGTAAAAAAAATTATGCTATTCCTTGTACATTGTAAAAACGGCTGAATGGGTAGAAATATACAGTTTCCTACGGCATGCTGAAGATGTGTCCAGAGGTAAGAGCACGCTTAGCGACAGGCACAGTCTGTGAAATAAAGAACAAGTTGGAAGGGAAATAACTGCAGTCGGCACATTTCTTAAGAACTGTCGGTTATGGGATGGAGTTCCTGGTAATCACATTAAGAACAATAGCATATAAAACATATATGATTGTTTCGCAGTGCTTTTAGTATGACATGAATGTTGAGAAAAGTATTTAATTTCCTTCCCAGTTTTCACTTTATTCTCTGAAGTAAGCGGAAGCCAAAAATAGAAGCGAAGTAAAGGTAGCTTGTTAGTTATAGGCAGAGTGCCATTAAAACAAACAGCTTATTCGACGAGACAAGATCGTAAACATGTCGTTCTCAAGAACGGAATGGATTTGTGTAAAGCAGCAAGAGATTCAAGGTTGTCTTAGTAACAGTCTTGAAGCGTAGTGCGTAGGACGAAGAGCTGCTAAAGATCTTCCAGGACGTTGGTCATCTATCTCTGGGAAACCCTGGAGTGTTGTATAACGTAAAAAATCAGTTAAAAGGAAGAATTTGGCGAAAGAAACTGAAGCAGGCTGTGTGGCAGGGGCAGAGAAGACTTTGCAAAATGTTGGTCAATGAAATTATTTATTTGTGAGCCTTATAGTAACTTGGGAGTCGAAGATAAGTAGCATCCGTCTTCCTCTGCATATATTAGTTTACTGTTGCGATGTTTACATGGCTTATACTGGAACGCATATGCGTTTCTTGCCATACTTCACAGAAGTATATTCCTTACAATATTACAATATAATGAGCAGCTGCATCTTTCGTTAATACCCTAATACATTAGTGTAGAGTACCAACAATTTTGAAGACACTACTGAGACCGGTGATGGTTTTCCGTCCAAGATTCCACACTGCTTTATAGCTGTCAAGAAGTAACACCACCTTTCCGTTTCCGTCTTTCCTGTGCCGCTTTATTCTGGAACTAAATTACATAGTAATGGCGGATATAACTGTGCCGTCATCACGGAGAGAATTGCCCCTCTTGAAAGTATTCCGTGTATGACGTCCGAATGATGCGGTTATGTTTTTCAAATAGAGTGGAACGAGATATGAGAAGTCTGTGTAATGAACATGGCAGCAAGGTACGAGGTAACCGACTTTGAAAATCGGATGATAATCATTGCAAGTCGCACGGGTCGTAGCGTGTCGGATATTGCACAATAATTCTGGTTGCCATGTTCAACAATGTCTGCGATGGAACTTCAGTATCACAGAGACAATATTTCTACACTCATAAACCCCTACACATGACGACTACAAATCTATGGCGAACGGACATCACGTTACATCTGCAGAGGTCCATGGGTTGATCGAAGGTCTAGTGTCAGTCAGATCAACGTCATTTTGAATGTGGGACATCAGGAACCTATTTCTGTCAGAAATGCTCTGAGACAAAGACACTGCTTAGGTTTTAGAAGTTCAGACCCACTCATGTCCCTTTATTGACACATCGAGGCCGATTGCAACTACTGGTATGGGTCCGAGAACACGATCAGTGGACCATAGAACGGTGGACGCATGTTGCAGTCACCGATGAATTCCTGTTTCATATCTATAGAAGAGATGGACGCGAGTTTGTTTGGCGTATGCCTCATGGAGCTATTGCAGGTCGTTTCCGTCATTACAATAACTCTGATGGGGACGTCACGTTTCAGCTGGACTCTATGACATGTCACCCCTCTTTCTTTGCGCGGAGTTGGCTTGATGAATGCTCCAGTGAATTCAAGGCCGTGACGTGGTCCCTGAGATTACCCGATCATAATAGAGTCGAGCAGTTATGGGATGACGTCAATTCGTGTGTACGCTCACGAACCCGACAACAACTACGTATGGACAATTGTGGGTAGCAGTGCATCATGCGTGGATCACTATCTCTCCAGAATGATTCCAAAACCTCGTAAAGTTCATGTCTCGAAGTGGTGCTGCAATTTTTAAGGGCTTACGGAGGAACGTCTCGCTATTCAAAATAGTTCAAATGGCTCTGAGCGCTATGGGACTTAACTTCTCAGGTCATCATTCCCCTACTTAAACCTAACTAACCTAAGGACATCACACACATCCATGCCCGAGGCAGGATTCGAACCTGCGACCGTAGCGGGCACGCGGTTCCAGACTGTAGCGCCTAGAACCGCTCGGCTACCTCGGCCGGCCGTCTCGCTATTTACATCACATCTAATGCCTTTCCATATCTTTCAGCTACTAAACGCATTATAACGATATTTACACAGTTTATGCTGGAAAGTACGAGGGTCGTTCACTACGTTATGAAAGAAGATTGGTTCTTTCAGAATTCGAATAACCCTATTATTCCCCACTCTCCTGGCTGCAAAACCCGTTCACTGCGAATGCCTTTTGCCACTTAACCGGGAGGGCCTGTGTGCTTGCATGGTACCACTCTATTTGTCGACGTTGGAGCAAACATCTTGTTGCATCAGTCACCTCTCCATCATCCACGTACTGCTTCCCGCAAAGTGTGGCCTTTATTGAGCCAAACGGATAGAAGTGGCGACGAACACGCAGAAGTCATTTCTACAGTGTTCTCAGGGTAGCACAATACGCTTCAGAGTTGATCGACGCATCGTGAAGGAGGACATTAAACAGAATAACCCCTTGAGAGTCCCAGAAGGCCGTCGCGATGACGTTA